>NW_027491181.1:0-410000 GCF_021521415.1 Bidens hawaiensis
TGCCTTAAAAATCTGGAGACACTACCTGTACGGCACGAAGTGTGTCATCTATACCGACCACAAGAGCTTACAGCACATCCTCCATCAGAAAGAGTTGAACATGAGGCAGCGACGCTGGGTCGAACTTCTCAGCGATTACGATTGTGAAATCCGCTACCACCCGGGAAAGGCTAATGTGGTGGCTGACGCATTGAGTCGTAAAGAAAGGACCCAGCTGCACTCTATTCGAATTCAATCCAATCTTCCCTCCTTAATTCGCGAAGCTCAGAATCAGGCGCTTGTGAATGGAGATCTCAAGGGCGTTTTGTCGTGTGGAGCCGAACAGAAATTCGAAACCAAGTTGGACGGCATCCTCTATTTTCTTGATCGAGCATGGATCCCAAACTCTGAGCCTCTTCGAACGCTTATTCTAAGTGAAGCCCACAAGTCCAGATACTCGATTCATCCCGGCAGCAGCAAAATGTATCAAGATCTTAAACCTCATTATTGGTGGCCCGGGATGAAGAAAGACATCGCTTTATACGTGATGAGATGTTTGACTTGTTCGCGAGTCAAGACAGAGCATCGAAGGCCGTCTGGGCTGCTTCAGCAACCTATTATTCCTCAGTGGAAGTGGGAAGAGTTAGCTATGGATTTCATCACCAAGCTACCGCGGACGCCTAGCGGTCATGACTCAATTTGGGTTATTGTGGACATTCTAACTAAATCCGCTCACTTTATCCCGGTTCGTGAGGACTACACTACGGAAAAGTTGGCGCGGATATACATTCGTGAGATCGTTTCCCGTCATGGTGTGCCTAAGGGCATTACGTCTGATCGCGACAGCAGTTTTTCTTCCAGGTTCTGGAAATCTTTGCAAAAGGCCTTTGGGACAAGTGTGAAGCTTAGCTCTTCCTATCATCCAGAAACTGATGGGCAGAGCGAGAGGACCATACAAACCCTAGAGGACATGTTGAGAGCTTGTATCCTTGAATTCGGTAATAGTTGGGAAGCTCATCTGCCGCTGGCAGAATTTTCTTACAACAATAGTTACCACTCTTCTATTAAATGCGCGCCGTTTGAAGCTCTTTACGGTCGCAAGTGTCGCTCACCCTTGTGTTGGTCCGAGACCGGGGATTCACAGATCATCGGCCCGGAACTAATACAGGAAACAACCGATCAAATCGCTATCATTCAACAGCGACTCAAAGACGCCCGTTGTCGACATAAGTACTACGCAGACAAACGACGCAAGCCACTCGAGTTTCAAGTTGGTGACCGTGTTCTGCTGAAAGTTTCCCCCTGGAAGGGCGTAGTCCGTTTCGGGAAGAAGGAAAGTTCGCTCCTAGGTATGTTGGACCATTCAAAATCCTTGAAAGGATCGGACCAGTTGCCTATCGTCTTGAGCTGCCGCCGGAACTCGGTAGAGTTCACAATGTTTTTCATGTTTCGCAGTTAAAGAAGTGTCTTGTTGACGAGGCCCTTCTCATTCCCGTCGACGAGGT
The DNA here is from genome assembly GCF_021521415.1 of Bidens hawaiensis. Classification (NCBI taxonomy): domain Eukaryota; kingdom Viridiplantae; phylum Streptophyta; class Magnoliopsida; order Asterales; family Asteraceae; genus Bidens; species Bidens hawaiensis. The sequence continues at coordinate 1,485 of NW_027491181.1, forward strand.
TCGAATTAACGACAATCTGCTTTTTGTTGAAGAACCCGTCGAAATCTTGGATCGCGAGGTCAAGAAGACCAAGCGTAGCCGCATACCGCTTGTGAATGTTCGATGGAATAACAAACGCGGACCCGAGTTTACATGGGAACGCGAAGATCAAATGAAGGAGAAATACCCTCATCTGTTCTCTTAGTCTCTATTCTTGTAATCTATTGTCTAGAAGTCAATATAACATTTGCAGCATGTATCAAATAATTGTGTTATTCAATGAATATCGTGTTGCCTTATTATGCTTATAAGTATTCTTTTATTTGCATCCACAAATTTGGCTACTCAGGGCTCATGCTGGGAGCACAAGTCATATCTACTCAATCATATGAATTTTGGGGAAATTTATACATTATTTAAGCCAAAAATTTGTCATTCATTCTTGCATTCATGGAGCATGGTTGTGTGTATGTGTGTGGTGTCGTGTCAAATTTTCTAGCCGCACACAATAGAGCTTATACATTGATACAAGGTGAGCTCGTAATTATAGTCCGGAATATAATTACATCAAGGTCACAGGTGTATACGTGTATAAGCAATATGCTATTGTGTAACTAGAAGTCGTGAACTCAAGGTTCGTGTAGAGAAATATTCGACAAAGGTTGAAGAAGTGGTGGGTTAGCCGCTGGTACACCCTATATATAAACCTCTTCGGCACGAGTTGAATATGTCTGAAGCGAAACCTGGAATTAGGGACTTATAGTTAGCGTGGCAGCTGTGAGACATTGAATTCAAGAATTACCGAGGGTAATATTCGCGGAAGATTGAAGGAGTGGTGGGTTAGCCGCTGGTACACCCTATATATAAACCCCTTCAATCCGAAATGAATATGTCTGATGTAAAGCTTGAGGATGATGCCTTGTAGTGGAAAATAGTGTGTCGTCCTGTGTGTCATTGATCTAATAGGAGTCGAAGGAAACACCCAAGTAAGGTTGAAGGAGTGGTGGGTTAGCCGCTGGTACACCCTATATATAAGCCCCTTCGGCTTGATTTGGGTGGTGCCTGAGACGAATATTAGAAGTGGTGGCGCATAGTGGTCATCATGGGATCATGTAATCTTAATCATCGATGCATCAAGTATACTAAAAAGCTAAATTTCGGGACGAAATTCCCCTAAGTTGGGGAGGATGTAACGCCCTGGAATTTGACTGGTAGACAAAAATCAAGGAATCATCGGAAACTATACACTTTGGGGTTCTGGACGATAAGTTCGGAACCCATATCATTGGAGAAATCTGCTTTTATCATTTGAAATGTTTATTTTATAAAACGACATTTACGCCTGGAAAATATTAATTTTTATGCTTCTGAAAAATAAAATGTTCTTATTTAAAAAAAAAAAAAAAAAAAAAAAAAAAAAGATTTTAAATAATTATTCGGAAAATGGTTTATAAAAGCTTTGCTGAAAAGTTTTAGTTTGTTTAAAAACTTATGAACTCGACTAGTCTTGACCCGTCGGTAGCCTAAACCCGAACCCGAGTCACCCGAGTATTTAAGCGGAAAATCAAGTATTCTTACACCATCTCTTTCATTTCCACCAACACTTCCCACCCCAAACACTCCCACTTCTAGAGAGAGAGTAGTGAGAGAAAGTCATCCAATCTAAGATTCGAGTCCACCAATCTGTTTATCGTTGTTGTCGGTAAGATCTTCTTGAAAATCATACGTTTTTACAACCAAAACCCGCCCCGAATCGAGCAAAAACTCCGACTTTTGTGTCAAGTGTGTTCTTGGTCAAAAACCGTCATTTTTGGTGTCAAAATGCAAGCTTTTGTGTTTAAAAGTACTAGGAATCGATACCCCTTTCAATCCCGAGCATTTCCATGTCAAAAACTTCGATTTTGGGTCAAAAATCTGGAAAATCTGGAAAACCCGTGGGTATCTCCGTCGCCCAGCTTGAAGGAGTCGAATCAGACTCATTCGATCGAACCAGTCGATCGAATCAGTCCAGTCGATCGAACCAGTCGATCGAATCAGTTCATTCGATCGAATGTGTCGATCGAACCAGTCCAGTCGACCGAATAGGAAAGCAACCGAATGGTCTCCAACTCATTCGACCGAATGAGCTTCGTATTCGATCGAACGTCTGTCTATTCGATCGAATGAGTGTCTATTCGATCGAATGTGTTTCTATTCGATCGAATGTGTGTCTATTCGATCGAATGTGTTTCGATTCGATCGAATGTGTTCCTATTCGATCGAATCAGGTCAGAACCAAGCTGTTTCGTCTTTAAAACCTAGTTTTTGCTCGAGATCGTGTAAGGCTTACACTCTTAGACTTAAACTGCGTTGTTAACTTATTATGTCCTTGTCTAGACTTAGAGGATCGACGTTTGACAGCACCCGACCGCCCTAGCAACCACACCTAGTCAACAAGGTGAGTTCATAGCCCCCATTTTTCTTTTAAAGCCTTTCAAATCATTGGGGGTGAAAACATGGTAAATGTACACGTTTTGACAAAACACATTTATTCAAACATTACTTATCATAAACACTTGACAAATCTTTTGCAAACAATGAACATTGGGAAAACAAGTAATCATGGCAGGTTACGCGTACCTTAACTTTCTCGGAAGTTGTGTATGCATAATCAAATATTCAGGAGTAAATATGGGAATCACTCAGCGTTTAGGGAACATTGGACGTTTGGAAATCAAAGTCATGTACCCGTTATACTTTATCATGAAAACACATTATTCATTGGTCAGTCTTGTGATCGTGTGAACAGTGGCAATATAGGTCACAATAGTGCATAGGTTTGATCTCCAAGTGGTCGATTGGTAGACAGGCCGTCACTAGATGTGGAATTCTAAAGTGATCGATTTAGAATACACGTGACCTATGGGGTTCTTAAGTGTTCGATTAAGAATCCGAAGGATCTCTTAAGTGTTCGATTAAGGATCCGAAGGATCTCCTAAGTGATCGATTAGGAATCCAAGAGATACTAAAGTACGCTTTAGAATTCTCTCATGGTACCCAAAGTGATCGATTTGGGTTACCATCAAGGAAATCAAGTAGCATAGTGTGGTCTTGTGTGGGGTCGATGTCAGGTCTTGTGTGATCATTATGCATCATTATCATTTTTCATCATGGCATGGTTACATATGATTCTTGGGTATCTTATACATATATCCTTGATACCGTTCCTCCTGCATGCATGGAAACAATAATTGGAATCTTTATACGAAACTCTTGCAGATTCAGTTGAGATGATAAGCATACCAAGCATAGTAGGATAAGTTGTAGGAGTGGTGGGTTAGCCGATGGTACACCCTATATATAAACCCCTACAACTTAGCCTAGTATGCTTGTGTAGGGCTTATCACTACAGTATTAGTTAACCTATGAATTCACTCATCTACTTTTTGTAGTTGACGTTTTATTACATGTTTTCAGGAAATGAAGCAGGAAGTAGCTAATAGCTGATAGAGGCCTTAGAGAGATGAAGGCTAGGCTAGGAGTTGTTTGGAAACTTGATATTTTGTATTAAAACAATTTGTTTCATGTTACCTGGATGATGTAATATTTGACAGTTTGGTTATGTTTATGCATTTAGACTTTTATACTATTGTGCTCAATCAATCACGACCTAGTCGCCACGCCTCGGTTTTCCGCCATTACGACCGGGGTGTGACACAAAATCCCAAAGCTGGTGCGTCGTCACCACACTCAGTCTTCATCCTCTTCTTCTTCCTCCTCTGAACTCTGCTCATACGTCCGATACGGCTCTGCATTATCAAACTCTGGATCACCCGGTACGTAGATCGATGCCCTATTACCATACCCTAAACCAACCGGGGCACTCGAACCACTTGGACCCGCAACATCCGGCTGTCGAAGATAATCAGGCAAAATGCTCAGCCTAGTCATCAAATGCCTCAACGTGTCATCCTGCCTCTGCTGATTTTCTTTCATAATCGGCCTCAAAAGCATCACATTGGTCAGTCATATATCCTCTCATCTAGTCAAACCCGGACTCCATCCGGTCATACAACGACTCCATAGTAATCGTCTCGGGGCAAGGCTCTCTAATCGGAAACTGAATACCCTGTCTCTCAGACCTATGTAACGGCCTCTTGTGTCGTGTGGGCAAACCGGCTCTCATAGCCGCAGCAGCCTCAGTATCTGGCGGTGGATGAACTTGTGGACCCGCTTTAATATCCTCCCACGCTAACGGGTCACTAGTCTTCAAAATCCCCGCATTCCTCAAATCTTTTACTCCAACAAACTCTCTCGCAGGCCCCTTTCTCATATACTTTGTTTTAAACTTCAGTAACACACCTAAATTTCTAGAAATAACCGTGATATATGGGCCCATGTCAATCTTTGACCTTTGCTTTGTTCCGCCTTGTCTCACACGATGAAAAGACCATGCCAAAATACTAGCATAATTATCTGACACTTTTTCCACCATTGCCAACAAACAAATTATATCTTACCAATTCACCTTATTATCACCCGAACCCGACCAATAAGCGTGTTCACCAAAATCCGATGAATATTACGAAGCACCGGGTCTCGAGTATCTGAACTCACCATACTACCCGAAAACGAACAAATAGCAATTTTATTCCAAAACCTAGCCAATTTCACCTTAGTAAACCTTACCGGTATTTCTTTTGAGAAAGCACCCGTATACTCGTCCTAAACACCGGCAATTGAACCTCCTCAACCGAGTAAAAACCACTCGCTACCCCCAAACTCCAATATAGTCATCTCATACGTCGTTCTACCAAGAGAAAACGAAATCGCATCTAGTTGATCACAATTACCGTCCTTGTATTGAAAAGTTTTGGACCCAGCAACTCTTCCACACACTCTCTTTGACCAATAGTATCCAACAAATTCCAATCGATAGTCTTGAAAGTGAGAAGATCCTAATTAACAAGATTATCCATCCGAATATATTCCGGTGAACCTTCCTCAAATTGAAGTAACGAACTATCGCGAAGATTTTGACTTTTTCTTCTCTTCTCGATTGGCTCATCTTGATATTTAATATGATGATTTTTCAGCTTATCAAAAACCACCTCAGCCGGCACGCCTCGTGGCCGCGGAGCCGGACCTCTTTTTTGCTTTCCCCCTTCTTTCGACACGTCCATATCCGACATTCTATAAACAAAATAAGACAAACAAACCAACAATGGGAGTAAGTAAATAAACAAATAAAAATTAAAATATTTTTGTTATTTTTCGGATTTTATTTTATTTTTTATTATTTTTTTTAATATTAAAAATTTAAAATAAATAAAGTTTGGAAATTCGGGTTACAAAATATTTCAAACCGAACTCGTCCGAATGTAAATTGAGTACGAACGAAAGGTTTGTTTTCTAATAAACTTAACGAAAAACCAAACTGAAAACTAAATTAGTTTGCAAAACCCGAAACATTCAAACCAAACTCAATGTACATTATCTCCTCCCCGTCACTTTAACTGTCCCAATTAACCCCAAGTGCCAACAACCCGAATATTGAGTAAATAAACGAGCGGGAAACCAATATTTGGCAAAATATATAGTTAATAAAAGCGTTTTCCAACTCGTTTTTAACCACTATAAACATTATGTCCAACATCCTAAAACCAAACCCCATCACTAGATACACTCGGTTAAACCCAAACCGACCCAACCGCAACCGCGAAAACAATATTTCAAAAATTTCCAACCCAACCAACTGCATCCAACAAACTGAAACAATCTACCAAACCATAAAACTAGTTTCTAACCAAACCCGAAAACTAAGTAACCAAAACAAAGTAAAAACTAACACTACAATTACAAAATAATTACAAGAATACAAGAAACCATACCTTTGAGTGACGTAAAACAAGGATTAAAGTTGCCAAAAAGATGAAATTCAAGTGTGTGCAAGTGACTTGATTGGTGAATATTGGGTTAAAATTAACGGTGGATTATGATAATGTGATGATATTATGATGATTTTAAGGTTTAATTTGGTGAAAATGGTGGATTTGGTGAAGAATGGGGTTAGGGTTCATGGGTTTTGGGTGAGGGAGAAAAGGGATTTTGAAAATTGGGTGTAAAATGATAATATGGTGTAAAATTTAAAAAAAATATGATATTGATATTGATAACCGCGCCGCGCCGCGCGGCTTAGAGTCTCTCTAGAATCGCGGCGCGCGGCGCCCTACCTGCTGCTCACTTAATGCCCGCGTCGCGTGGAGATGGACCATGTACCCCGTCGCGCGGCGCGATGGGTGTTTTTAATAGAAAGTTTCGAAGTTTGAACCCATTTTGTCATAGAAAAATTTCCAAAAACTTATCAAGTTTTTTTGTGTCCATTTTATGTCATTTTTAACGTGCACACTTACCTGGAAGCAATTGAATTCTCGTCAAATTCTCTCTTCATGATGGCTATGATTCCTTGAAACGAATCGACGACGCAACAAAACTAAAAAAACTAGTGTTAGTGAGTCAAAAGAAATTAAATAAAGTAAAGTATACAAACTCTACACTTGAGTTTTCACTCAAGAACCCATTAGATGATTTAATTCGATGGATCGAGGGGAGTTTCCTCCACCTTGATTGAATCCTCCGGTCCTCCAAGATAATGCTTTAAACGATGACCATTCACTTTCCACGAAGTTCCATTGTCCGGATTCTCAAGTTCCACCGCACCATATGGGAACACTTTTTTAAACAAATACAGTCCCGTCCACTTTGATCTCAATTTTCCTGCAAATAACTTCAAACCAGAGTTAAATAATAATATTTTATCACCTTTCTTGAAGTCTTTACCTCCCTTTAAACGTCGATCGTGCAACACTTTCGTCTTTTCCTTGATATCCAACGATCGAGAATATGCTGCATCACTAAGTTCCTCCAATTCATGAATTTGAAAATATCTTTTCCTTGCGGCCTCGGTAAGACCGAGATTAACCGTCGATGCCCAAAACGCCCGGTGCTCAAACTCAATGGGGAGATGACATGCTTTATCGTAAACTAGCATAAACGGTGTAGTACCCAACGGTGTCTTGTACGCGAATCTGAATGCCCATAGTGCGTCATCTAATTTCTCCGACCAATCTTTCTGACTTATTCCCACTTTCTTCTCCAAAATCCTCTTCACCCCTCTATTAGCATTCTCTACTTGACCATTTGTTTGAGGATGGTAAGCGGTAGAGGTGCGATGAGTAACTCCATAACAAGCTAATGCCTTCTCCATGACGGTGTTGCAAAAATGAGTACCCCGATCACTAATAATCCCCCGTGGAGTACCGAAACGAGTAAGCAACTTCTTGAGGAACTTCACAACAACTCTAGCATCATTCATGGCCAATGCTTGGGCTTCAACCCACTTGGAAACATAATCTATCGCCACTAGAATATACTTTTAACCACCAGAAACGGGAAACGGTCCCATAAAATCAATGCCCCAAACATCCAAAATTTCGGGAGTTTGTTTGGGGTTTTATTGAGGCATCTCATTCTTCAATGAAATATTACCGGTGCGTTGACAAGCATCACACGTCTTAACAAAATCCATCGCATCTTTCACAACCGACGGCCAATAAACACCACTAACAAAAAACCTCTGGGCCGTCGCATACGATCCATGATGACCTCTCGCTAAACCTTCATGAACATGTCTCAAAATATCCAACCCTTCTTCACATCTTCTAAGAATCCGATCACCACCAATCTTGAAAAGAAAAGGATCATCCCAAACATAGCGAGTCATATCCCGAAAAAACTTCTTCTTTTGTTGTGTAGTCATTCCCTTCAACACAAGGCCCATGGATAAATAATTAGCAAAATCGGTGAACCATGGCTTACCTTGCTTTTTAGCCACAACAAAATCAATTGACTCATGTGGGAATCTATCTCCAATCTCTTCCTCACGAATTTCTTCTCTCTTCGGATATTCTAAACGGGAAAGATGATCCGCCGGAACATTCTGCGCCCCTTCTTGTCTTTGATTTATATGACAAACTCGGAAAGTAAAAGAATCCACTGTATAAGACGGGGCTTCGCGTCTTTCTTGTGAAAGAGAAAACGCAAAGCTGCATGATCGGTATAAACGGTGGTCTTTGTAAGCACAAGGTAGGACTGAAACTTGTCAAATGCAAACACAACGGCTAAAAGTTCATTTTCGGTGGTGGTGTAGTTCTCTTGGGCATCATTCAACGTTTTGCTCTCATAATAAATTGGGTGAAAATGTTTCTCACGCCTTTTCCACAAATCCGCCCCTACAGCATAGTCACTCTCATCGCACATGAGCTCAAAAGGCAAGTTCCAATCAGGTGACACGAGAATAGGGGCACTCACGAGTTGTTCTTTCAAGTACTTGAATGCCTTGAAACACGCTTCATTGAACACAAAACGGACATCTTTCTCTAATAATCCGGTCATCGGGCGGACGGGCGTGTAACTTTTGAAAAGTCTTTAATGAACTGCCGGTTAAAACCCGCATGACCAAGAAAACTCCGTATAGCCTTAACACTTGTCGGTGGAGGAAGTCTACTACTCGTATCAATCTTCGCCCGATCCACCTCTATACCATCTCTTGAAATCTTATGACCCAACACTATCCCTTCCATCACCATAAAGTGACACTTTTCCCAATTCAACATCAACTTCGTCTCAATGCACCGTTTCAACATCCTCGCAAGATTACCCAAACACTGATCAAAAGAATTACCGTACACCAAAAAATCATCCATAAATACCTCAATGGACGTCTCTAACATATTCTTAAAAATTGCCACCATACAACGCTGAAAGGTAGCCGGAACATTACACAACCCAAACGGCATGCGACGATACACATATATGCCATACGGACACGTAAAAGTCGTCTTCTCTTTGTCTTCAGGTGCTATTGGAATATGAAAATAACCTGAAAAACCATCAAGAAAACAATAAAATTGCTGACCTGCGAGACACTCCAAAAATGGATCAATAAATGGCAGCTGGAAATGGTTCTTCTGAGTGGCATCATTCAACCTCCGATAATCAATACACACACACCAACCGGTAACCGTACGCGAAGGGATAAGCTCATTTTTCTCGTTTATAGAAACTGTCAACCCCCTTTCTTTGGAACAACTTGGGTCGGACTTACCCATGGAGAATCTGAAATCAGGCAAATCATCCTGGCATCCATCCACCTTAGAACCTCTTTCTTGACAACCTCTTGCATGTTTGGGTTAAGACGCTTTTGGGGTTGAACTACCGGTTTGTAATCATCTTCCATCAAAATCCGGTGGGTACAATAGTGTAACACTATGAAACTTTAGAGTTCAAATTAATAGCTTTCCAAAGTCTAAGGACCAAAAATGCCAAAGTTCAAAACCTTAGGGTTTAAAATAAAAATTCTGTTTTCTTGTCCTATCACGATACGCGACGGGACAAAAGGACAAGCCATCGCGTATCGCGAAGAGCTTGGTCAAAAGCTTCTGGAAAAAGTCAATAGCGATACGCTATCGCCGTCGAACCAACATCATCGCGTATCATGATGATGTGGCCTGACAATTTTGTGACACGTGTGCCACGTGGCAACCGGTGGCATTGTGTGTTGCCACGTGGCAGTTGGACCGTCACGTGTCACCACGTGGCACAACGCCTGCCACGTGTCGCCACGTGGCAGGTCTACGTGGTGACTCAGAAAGCCTACGTCGCGATACGCGACGGGCTTAGCCATGAGGCCATCGCGTACCGCGATGGGCTCTAAAATTTGCCTATAAATAGAAGGACACGGATTCAAGCTCAACACACACCCAAAACAGCTCTCTCACATCTCTCTAGAATATAAACCATACCTTCGATCCACCTCAAAGTTCGTGCCATAATTCCATGAAAAGCGTGCCTGATTCCTTGTTTTCAGTGTCAACGTTTCCTCGAAGTTCGTGCCACCCTCCACCCACATATCGACCAAGAAGGCTTTTGTTATTTTCTACACCATGGCGATGAGTCTCGAACGACGAGTGTTGAATTTTGGTGTTGAACATTTGGCGTGCCAATGGAAGGAAAACAAGAAGAAAGGTTGAACGACAAGGAAAGAAAGGTGAAGCGGCGTTGGAGTGTTGCTCAAGTTATTAGGGTTTCTAAACGCCAATAAGGTAGGCGTAACGCCAATGAATATAATAATAAAATATTATAAACGGCTTAAACCTTAAGTCGAGGTTATGCTCGATACCTCGATAAGAGAAAAGAAAACATAACAAAGAAAGAAACAAAAGATAAGAATATGAATATTGATAAATATATTTGTGTGTAAGTATATATTCTTTGTTATGAAAGTATTATTTAAGTAACAAATAACTATTCTTAAATAATAAAGAAAAAGAATACGTTTCTTTGAAAAGAAGAAACGTCGGGTTTTATAAATAAACTAATGGTTTATAAATTACTTTTTAACTAAAGGTTTTAAAGTAAAAGAGATTTTGAACTAAAGGTTCATCGAGGTAAAGTTTATAAAATAAGACAAAAGGTCTTAAGCCGGATTGTATATTCGACTAACAAATGGTTATACTTGTACTATAGGTGCGGGATAGCAAGGGAAAGACCCTCGAACGGAGTTTGAAGCTGATCGCAAAGTGAAAAGGTGAATACGCCCTCAAACTTTTACAAACTTATTTTCAAACGGGTCAAACATGTTATATGAAAATTATTTACAAGGGACTACGTGTTCCTAAAACCGTTATAAATAAGAGTATAAGCCTAGCCCTCAGGCTGTAGTATACGCTTTTCTAGATCCTTATATATGTGGTAGTACGCTGTGGGCACATCTTCCACACCTGGTCGTAGGACGCTTTCCTGCGTGGAGCACGACCATGTGTATACATACAGGTACTTAACTAAGTTGAACACTGCGGTGTTTTCTGAGGTGACCTAGTATAGAGACTCGAGTTTATAAATGTGTTATTTTAACTTTGTTATTCCTAAGCCACGATGGGCCGAGGCAGGCGTAGTTTCGAGGGGTAATAAAGTAAAAGAAAATATTTTAGCGTCAGCGTATTCACCAGCATTCTTTGCTGACGTATTTTATTTACATTTTGCAGGTGAACAAGGAAAGCGCTTGGAGTGACGAAGTGCTATTGATATCCGATGGCTCGGATTTTTTGTTTTATACTTAAATATAATATTAAAGATGGTTTTGTAAATCTTAAACAAGTAATACTAAGCGGGGAACTTTTATATCCCGTTTCTTTTGAATGTAAATATTTACAACTTTAATCCACATGTTTATAAGTCTTCAGCCAATTAAACGTACTTCTGATTTATTTACAAATATGGTACCAACATACTTGTCATACACCTAGGCCGTGGTTTGGGGTGTGACAAGTGTTGGTATCAGAGCCATCGATCTTAGCGAATTAGGTATTACAAGATAATACCTAAGCTTCGATCCAAGTATAGGAATTATTTGTATTACTTGTTTTAGGGATAAGATAGGCTGGTAACCTTTTCTTTCCCTCTTCACTCTAAACCACCCAAAATTGTTAGATGTCTTTCAAGAATATGATGGCAAACTTTGTGCGCAAGGCTAAAGAAGCTGGAATCGCCGAACCATTCCCCGAGGACAATATGAGTGAAGGATACTATGAAGCATACTTTGACCAAGATGTAGAACATGACCAAACTAACCCGGTATATTACCCCGGAAGCAAGCACTATCCCATAGATGTTCCCGATAGTCCACCGAAACAATGATATGAACCACCACGACACTCAAGCTACCATCCACCAACAATACCCATGTACCATCCCTCTGAAGTTACGATGTATCACCCATCGGAAATCCCCACATATCAACCATCGGAGATACCACCCTACTACCCATCAAGCAATCTAACATATTTACCACCAAATCCTCACCCATCCTATGCCTTCCTTTCCAATCTACCCATTAAAAAGGAACCAAGATCCCCATCATCTGACTGGATGCAATGCCACTCCGACCAACGAAGATGGCATACCGGAAACTCCGCTTTCAATGAAGTTAACTCCCAACCAAACAACGGTGAAGGATCATCCCACAAACCCAAAATGAGGGTGATGATGCCCTATGAAAGTTTCCGAATGCCACTAATTGTGAAAGAGACAGTTCAACTCATGGAAGAAAAGGAAGAGGAACCAGAAGAGGAGGAGGACCCCGAAGAAGAGGAGGACCCAGAAGAAGAATCTGAGGAAGAACCGGAAGAAGAGTATCCCGATAATCCCTACGAGATATCAACCCCGATGGAGGAATCACTCACTTCCCAAAACCCAAGCTACGGTTCTGTTGATCCATATGTCCAATATCTCGAGAAACTCAAGAACCAAACTACATCAAGTTTTCCACCTTTTCAAGGCGTGATCGCAACGGAAGAGGAGCAAGCAAACGAAATCCGAGAACAGAATGAAGCTACTGAAGCTTTCATCCACTACCCATCCGACGTGACAGCATCTCCATATTCCGAACCAAGGAATCATTATGAAATGGTGACAATGGGTTTACGCGACCCACCTCCGAGATACCCCAACGAAGTTCCGCAGTCATACGAGGAACACTTGGACCGCGCTTTACATGAGTCGGACGATTGGAGGAAAAAGATGGTCGTTGAAGGAAAGAAAAAGAAAAAGATAGGAGAGACGCTTCTTCGCAAGTGCAGCAAGTTGACGAAGGTTGTGAGAAAGTTTGTGAAGGATTGAAGAAGTGTTGATAAAGGATGTGAAGTAGAAGTGTGTGTATAAAGTAATCCTATGTGTTATGTGAAATATTGTGTAATAAAGAAAGTGGAAATGTTCTTAAATAAAGATAGGATAATCAATATATATATATCTATCAAATGATATATATATGTGTACGTAAAATAAATAAATAAATATATATATATATATATATATCCTTTAATAAGATATATGTTTAATATAAGAAAATTGTTAAATTTCAGATATAAATTTAAAAGATAAAAATGTCTGAACAAAGTAATAACAATAAGAATGCACGAAAAGAAGAAGAGTTAAGAAAAGGAAAGGGGAAAGACCCCGTAATTCCCGAAAAATACATGAGTCAGATACAAAAGATGATTAAAGATGCGGTTAGGGAAGAATCTATGGCTAGGTCCCAATCGAAAAACTCAAAACATTCTCATTCCATTAATCCTTCCCGAAAATCTGTAAAATCTCGACCGAAACCCTCCCATGTCGAAGAGAGTGTTCACGAATTGAATGTTGATGGTGGGGTTAGGCAAGAATTCAAGAAATTGAAAATAAGTGGTTGTTCGTTTAAAGATTTCATGTACTATGGACCAAAGGAGTTTCATGGTGATAAAGGAGCCATCACAACCGTGAGGTGGCTTAAAGATATGGAGACGATTTTTATAATGAGTAAGTGTTCCGATGAGGAGAAAATTCAATATTCTGCAATTATGTTAAACGGGGAAGCGCTCGAGTGGTGGAATACGATGATTATGAGCAAAGGAAGAGAAGTGATGTATAACCTAACTTGGGATGAGTTCAAGGCGATTTTAATGGCAAAGTTTTGTCCCATGCATGAAACCGACCAAATACAAACTAAATTCCTCAATCTTAAGGTCGTGGGGACGAATCTTCGAGAATACAACACCAAGTTTCATGAGTATTGTCGTTTAGTTCCTCGGCTTGTTGATCCTGAATCCAGCAAGGTTACAAGATACATTTGGGGACTGCCGCGGGAAATCCACTACATGGTGAGGTCACATTTACCACAAACCGCCGATTCCGCGATGGAATTGGCTAGTTATTTGATGGGAGGCATGGTCCGCAATAAAGAGGAGGATAAAAAGATTGTGTCAACTAACGACCAGAGAAGGACTGGAGGAAACAATCGGTTCAAAGGCAAAGGCGTAAACCAATACCAAAATCGATTCAATTCAAATGCTACATCGTGCAAAACATGTAAAAGGTATCAAAAGGGTCTATATAACTTCGCTCCACCTCCAGAAGTTTGTGAGTCATGCAATCGACCTGGCCATGCAACGGCCGACTGTTTGAAGAAGAAGATTACCTACTACAACTGCAAGGAGATGGGGCATCTAAGCTTTGAGTGTCCAAGAACAAACTCGCGACTGGTGGTGCGGGTGGAAGTGGCCAGAACAAGAAAGGAAATGCACGAATCTTTGTACTCGAGACACAAAACAAGCCGCCGACATGCTGGAAACCATTACCGGTACGTTCTTAGTCAACGACACCTATGCTAGAGTTTTGTTTGATTCGGGCGCCAATTTGAGTTTTATATATTATAGTTTTTGTAGTCTATTAAACGAACCTTTAACAAAGTTAAATAAAACTCTAAGCGTCGAGACTTCTAGCGGTGAAATCGCTAAGATCTCCGAAGCCCTTGAAAACGGAAAAATTCATTTAGTAGCTGGTTATATTCTGCCTATCCAACTCTTTCCAATGGCACTTGCTGGTTTTGATATTGTAGTTGGTATGTATTGGTTATCCAAAAACCATGCTCGTATCATCTGCAATAGCAAAACCATTGAACTTCAAGCCCCCAATAAACGAACCATTCGAATTGAAGGGGACAAAGATGCTGGCCAAGTTAGCATAATTTCCATGATTAGGGCTAACAAATGTTTGAATCAAGGATGCTTAGCATTCTGGCCTACGTCACTGAAAAATCAAAGCCAAAGGAGATAAAGGACGTACCTAAAGTCTCCGATTTTTCTGATGTCTTTCCTGATGAACTTACCGGAATCCCTCCCGATCATGAAGTAGAGTTTAGGATCGATCTTATTCCCGGTACTGCTCTGATTGCGAAAGCACCATACCGTCTTGCTCCAATTGAAATGAAAGAATTAAAGAAACAACTAGATGAGCTGCTTGAGAAAGGTTTCATTTGACCGACTTCGTCACCATGGGGAGCGCCAATCTTATTCGTCAAGAAGAAGGATGGATCTATGCATATGTGTATCGATTATCGTGCATTAAACAAATTCACAATCAAAAATCGTTATCCACTCCCTCGAATCGATGATCTTTTTGACCAACTTCAAGGTGCTAGTTTCTTTTCTAAAATTGGTCTTCGTTCCGGCTATCACCAACTTAAAGTCCAATCCGAGGATATCCCGAAAACCGCTTTTCGAACAAGGTATGACCATTATGAGTTCACCGTTATGCCATTCGGACTTACTAATGCGCCAGTCGCGTTCATGGACATGATGAATCGTATTTGCAAGCGTTACTTGGATAAATTTGTTATCATATTCATTGACGACATACTTATTTATTCTAAGTCTAAGACTGATCATGAAGTCCAACTCCGAACTTTGCTTGAAATTCTTCGAACCGAGAAGTTGTATGCTAAATTCTCAAAATGTGAGTTCTGGTTACACGTGGTACAATTTCTTGGTCACATCATCAACGTCAACGGTATTCAAGTCGATCCCGCTAAGATTGAAGCTATCTCTAAGTGGGAGATCCCAAAATCACCAACCGAGATGAGAAGTTTCTTAGGTTTGGCCGGCTATTACCGTAGGTTCATTGAAAACTTTTCCCAAATTGCTGTTCCCCTAACTTCTTTGACTCGCAAAATATCAAGTATGAATGGGGAGCGAAACAACAAGAGGCGTTCGATATACTCAAACAAAAGCTCACCCGAGCACCTATACTGGCCTTGCCAGAAGGTACTGAGGACTTTATTGTATTTAGTGATGCATCTCACTCCGGCTTGGGATGTGTACTAATGCAACGCAAGAAAGTAATCGCTTACGCCTCTCGTCAACTCAAAGTACACGAAAAGAACTATACGACTGACGATCTAGAGTTAGGCGCCATAATCTTTGCACTTAAGATATCGAGGCACTATCTCTATGGAGTAAGATTTACCGTGTACACTGATCATAAAAGCTTGAAACATATCTTTGATCAAAAGGAACTTAATATGCGTCAACGACGCTGGATGGAGACTCTCAATGACTACGACTGTGAGATTGTTTATCATGAAGGCAAAGCCAACGTTGTGGCTGATGGCTTAAGTCGTAATGAGCATGAAAAGCCAAAAAGAGTCCGAGCGTTAAGGCTAGAACTTCAAGTCGACCTCTTCAAACAAATCAAATCTTCCCAAACTCAAGAAATTAATGAGAACCAAATCTCCAACGAAAACGTAACGGAACCATTGACTTGCTAGTCAAGGGTGACGATGGTATCCTTAGACTCGGCAATAGAATTTGGGTACCAATCATTGGGGACTTGCGTGAGAAAATTTTGAACGAGGCTCACAAATCCAAATATATGACGCATCCCGGGAGCGACAAAATGTATCATAATCTCAAATCAAACTATTGGTGGAATGGAATATAAAGGGATGTCGCTTCGCATGTTGCGAAATGTCTAACATGTTTGAAAGTCAAGGCTGAACATCAAAATCCTTTGGGATTGCTCCAGCAACCCGAACTTCCCGTATAGAAGTGGGAGTTAATAACCATGGATTTTATAACCAAGCTCCCAAAGACAACTCATCAACATAATTCTATATGGGTAATTTTGGACCGTTTAACAAAGTCCGCACACTTTATACCTATCAATGAGTCATATTCAATGGATAGATTAGCGCGTATTTATGTGAACAACTTGTTGCTTTGCATGGAGTACCGCTGTCTATAATCTCTGATCGAGACAGTCTTTTCACATCTCATTTTTGGAAAAGCTTCCAACAAGCGTTAGGCACCAAGCTCAACCTTAGCACCGCCTATCATCCACAAACTTATGGGCAAAGCGAAAGGACAATCCAAACATTGGAAGACATGCTTAGGGCTTGTGTGATCGACTTAGGTGTAAGTTGGGATGACCACTTACCCCTAATGGAATTCTCATACAACAATAGCTATCACACAAGTATTCAAGCCGCACCATTCGAGGCATTATATGGTGGAAAATGTAGAACGCTCGTATGCTGGTCTGAAACCGGAGACAATCAATTATCTGGACCCGAGATAGTCCAAGAAACCACCGACAAAATTCTTCAAATCCGAGAACAACTTAAGATGGCACGTGATCGCCAAAAGAATTACGTCGATGTCCGTCGTAAGCCGTTGGAGTTTAAAGTTGGTGACGAAGTGTTACTGAAAGTCTCGCCCTGGAGAGGCGTTGTTCGCTTCGGTAAGAAAGGAAAATTAAGCCCTCGATTCGTTGGACCTTTCGAGATACTCGAATGAATTGGTACTGTTGCATACCGATTGCGACTATCCAAGGAAATGCAAGGGATACACGATGTATTCCATGTTTCGAATCTGCGTAAATGTTTAACCGATGAATCTTTAGTTATGCCATTAAAAGAAGTCGAAGTAAATAAAAACTTAAAATTCATAGAACGTCCAATTCAAATAGAAGATTCGAAAATAAAGAAACTAAAAAGAAGAACATTGAAAATTGAGAAAGTTAAATGGGACTCACGTAGAGGACCCGAATATACATGGGAACTCGAATCGGAAATGAGAAAGAAATACCCCCCACTTGTTCTTGTAAAGCAATCTCGAGGACGAGATTTATTTCAAGACGGGAGGATGTAACATTATGAAAATTTCGAGTTCAAATTAATAACTTTCCAAAGTCTAAGGACCAAAAATGCCAAAGTTCCAAACCTTAGGGTTTAAAATAAATATTATGTTTTCTTGTCCTATCGCGTATCGCGAAGTGCTTGGTCAAAAGCTTCTGGAAAAAGTCAATAGCGATACGCTAACGCCGTTGAACCAACGTCATCGCGTATCTCGATGACGTGGCCTGATAGTTTGTGACACGTGTGCCACGTGGCAACCGGTGGCACTGTGTGTTGCCACGTGTCACCACGTGGCAGTTGGACCGCCACGTGTCTCCACGTGGCACAACGCCTGCCACGTGTCGCCACGTGGCAGGTCTACGTGGTGACTCAGAAAGCCTACGTCGCGATATGCGACGCGCTTGGCTAGGAGGCCATCGTGTACCGCGATGGGCTCCAAAATATGCTTATAAATAGAAGGCCATGGGTTCAAGCTCAACACACACCCAACACAGCCCTCTCACATCTCTTTAACATCTCTCTAGAATATATAAACCATACCCTCGATCAACCTCGAAGTTCGTGCCATAATTCCTCGAAAAGCGTGCCCGATTCCTCATTTTCCATGTCAACGTTTCCTCAAAGTTCGTGCCACCCTCCATCCACATATCGACCAAGAAGGCGTTTGTTATTTTCTACACCATGGCGATAAGTTTCGAAAGGCGTGCCGACCAGTGTTGAAGTTTGGTGTTGATCTTTTGGCGTGCCAAAGGAAGGAAAACAAGAAGAAAGGTTTAACGACAAGGAAAGAAAGGTGAAGCGGCGTTGGAGTGCTGCTCAAGTTATTAGGGTTTCTAAACGCCAACAAGGTAGGCGTAAAGCCAATGAATATAATAATAAAATATTATAAAAGGCTTAAACCTTAAGTCGAGGTTATACTCGATACCTTGATAAGAGAAAAGAAAACATAACAAAGAAAGAAACAAAAGATAAGAATATGAAAATCGATAAATATATATGTGTGTAAGTATATATTCTTTGTTATAAAAGTATTATTTAAGTAATAAATAACTATTCTTAAATAATAAAGAAAAAGAATACGTTTCTTAAAAAAGAAGAAACGTCAGGTTTTATAAATAAACTAAAGGTTTATAAATTACTTTTTAACAAAAGGTTTTAAAGTAAAAGAGATTTTGAACTAAAGGTTCATCGAGGTAAAGTTTATAAAATAAGACTAAAGGTCTTAAGCCGGATTGTATATCCGACTAACAATTGGTTATAGCGAGATAGCAAGGGAAAGACCCTAGGACGATGTTTGAAGCCGATCCCAAAGTGAAAAGGTGAATACGCCCCCAAACTTTTACAAACTTATTTTCAAACGAGTCAAACATGTTATATGAAAATTATTTATAAGGAACTAAGTGTTCTTAAAACCGTTATAAATAAGAGTATAAGCCTAGCCCTCAGGCTGTAGTATATGTTTGTCTGGATCCATACATATGTGGTAGTACGCGGTGGGCACATCGCTCCACACCTGGTAGAGGACGCTTTCCTGCGGGGAGCACGGCCATGTGTATACATACTGATACTTAACTAAGTCGAACGCTGCGGTTTTTGCTGAGGTAACCTAGTGTAGAGACTCGAGTTTATAAATGTGTTATTTTAACTTTGTTATTTCTAAGCCACGATGGGCCGAGGTAGGCGTAGTCTCGAGGGGTAATAAAGTAAAAGAAAATATTTTAGCGTTAGCGTATTCACCAACATTCATTGCTGACGTATTTTATTTACATTTTGCAGGTGAACAAGGATAGCGCTTGTTTTAAACTTAAATATAATATTAAAGATGGTTTTGTAAATCTTAAACAAGTAATACTAAGCGGGGAACTTTTATATCCCGTTTCTTTTGAATGTAAATATCTACAACTTTAATCCACATGTTTATAAGTCTTCCGCTAATTAAACGTAACTCTGATTTATTTACAAATATGGTACCAACATAGTTGTCATACACCTAGGCCATGGTTTGGGTGTGACAAATAGGCGGGATTAATACCTTGAATATTCGAAAGTATCCATGCAATCGCCCCTTTATGCAACTTCAACACTTCAATCAACTTTGACTTTTTTCCTCCGTCAACTTGGAAGAAACAATAACGGGTAAATTTGAACCCTCTTCGAGATAAGCATATTCCAAATGTGACGGAAGAACTTTTAATTCCAACGGAGCAGGTTTATCTACATCTTTCTCACAAATAACCTCACTAACCTCCATAATCTTCGCTAAGCAAGAAATGTCATCCACATCATCTTCCACCAACTCTTCATCCACATCCATCCCAACTAGATCGGCCCCACAAATATAATCAAGACACGTATAAAAACCCGGAATAAAAGAGTTAAGAAAATAGACCGAATGGCATGGACCAATAAAATCATCATTATCACACGAGTGCTTCATCGACTTAGCAACATCATAAGTAATATTCTCATCACCAACCCGAAGTATGATTCTCCCATCATGCACATCAATAAGGGCCTTAGCCGTTCTCGAAAACAGGCGACCAAGAATAATGGGAACCCTTTTGTCGGCCTCCATATCAAGTACCACAAAATCCACCGGGAACACAAACTTATCCACTTTCACTAGTAAATTTTCAACAATTCCCTGCAGGTATTTGACCGAACGATCCGACAATGACAACGACATGTGATTCGGTGTAAGCTCTCCCAACTCCAACTTTTCATAAAACGAATATGGCATAAGATTAATACTAGCTCCCAAATCCGCCAATGCTTGACTCATCACATCACTTCCGAACATACACGAGATCGTAAACACACCCGGATCCGACAACTTTTCCAGGACCCAATTCAACACTACCGCCGAACAATCCCCTCTAAGTGGAATAGACGAAACCTCCCTCAACCGATCTTTTCTCTTGAGTAAATCTTTTGAAAATTTCGCATATTTTGGCATGTGTTGGAGAGCTTCAATAAATGGAAGATTGATTTTCTACTGTCGGAACATATCTAGAAAATGCCCGTATTCCCTCGTGTGGTGGCCGAAAATCAACCAGACATGGGCAAGATCAATAACGGGTGGTGGCCGGAAATCAACCGGATTTTTCTCAACTTGTGGCTCAATAACTGGTGTTTTACCTTGTGTCTTACCCGGAGCCTCCATCTCAATCTCTTCATCTACCAATTCCTCTTCTTCAACTCCTACTTTCTTTAATGACCTCGGGACCCAAAACCATTCTGCTACGAGTAGTAATGGCTTTCAATTGAGCGGCCAGATTCGGTTGAGTAGACCTTTTGTTGAGACGCCGAGAAATGTTGCCCACAGACCTTTGATGGTCAAGTAACGCGATTGTTGATTCTTGAAGAGTAGGTCGCGCTCGGCAAATGTTTTCTGTGTACCTTGATCTCTCTCCAGGATTTGCTTCATTATATCCTCTAATCGTCCCAATCCACCATTCGAATCCTGCACATTATTTTGAACATTATAACCATGGGTATTATTATTGAAATACTAACCTTGTCATTGATTATAAGAATTTTGAAAGCCAGGTGGTGCGCCCGCCAGACGTCAATTTGAGTTGTTCTGATTTGGGTTTTTGTAGGTGTTCCAA
This sequence comes from Bidens hawaiensis, assembly GCF_021521415.1. NCBI lineage: Eukaryota > Viridiplantae > Streptophyta > Magnoliopsida > Asterales > Asteraceae > Bidens > Bidens hawaiensis. Next base: position 22,623 of record NW_027491181.1, read on the forward strand.
TTAAGATTGTTGTTGTAATTATTGGGAAACCTATTCTGACCAGCAACAAAATCGACCTCTTGATTCATTAACGGGCACTCCAAAGTACCATCTCCACCCCTACACAACTCACACTTATCCACCTTCGTCTTAAGTTCCTTCACCTCTCTAGTTAGTGATTCCAAAGCAGCAATTACACTAGTATCCAAATTAACCTGGTGTACACCCCGCAGCCGTGTGGAAATGAACTTGGGTTTCGTAGTTCAGCCCATTGTAAAATTTCTACACAAGGGCCCATGGTGTGAGACCATTCTATAAGCAACTGTTAGTGCACGGTTTTGCGTCTCGAGTCTTTGTATTTATCATTAATGTATTTTTCGTTTTGATTAATGTAATAAAATATTAAGGTATTAAGTTAGTTCGTTAAATGTAATGTCTAGTTCGCTAAGGATGTTTAGCGAACTAAGACTTAAGTTAGTTCCCTCCTTTTTCGTTAAGGATGTTTAACGAATCAGGAGATGATTCGTTAAGTTATTTATCTAATTATGGAATGTTAGCGAACTAGACCTATCTTCTATATAGTGAACTCTGTTCACAAGTTAACTTAAGCATTTTGAGTTATATTATCGAAACTCTGTCCAATTCCTCTCTCAAGCTTCAAATCTGGTATTAATATTATACACATACAATTAACACATATACATATAACGTATAACATACAATCAAGAGTAATTATGAACTAGATCCGTGTTAGGTTAATTATATCTCAGATCTGGTATCTGTGTTAGATTAACGAGTTCAAACAAGTGGTATCAGAGCTTTCGGTGCTCTTTTGCTCTTGAATTTGATAGTTAATTCGTTATTATAGACGTTTTATTGTTATTGTGGTATAAATTGTGTTTCTGGTTTGATTTGGATCAAATGAGTGAAATTGGACTGGTTATGGATTGAATTGGATTCGATTTGGATTAGGTAAGGTTATTGTGAGCTGTGGGTGATTGGAATTGAGTGTTGGATTGTTTGGTTTGGACCCGAGTTTGGCCGAGAAACTGAGGATCGTTTTTGGTTAAATTGTTTTGTGATAAGTGTAATTGTGTTATGGGTTTGATACGAGTGGATTTGTGATCGGTGTGCGAGTATTTTGGTAGCTTATTTGTGTGATTTGGTTGGGTATTGAGTTTGTATTACAAATTCATGTTTCTGGGTTTGTGTTCTTCAGTTTTCAGATTTATGGAAATGTTCATTTGAAGATTTGAAGATATGCAGATACAAGTTTGATTCGTTATCATCTTCACGTTGATTCGTTAATTCAACTTGATTCGTTAACATATTTTACCAATTCGCTATGAGTTATAGCTAATTCGTTTAACCAATTTCGCTAATCTATCTGATTCGTGTGACACGTGTCCTACCTTGGAAATTGTGTTATAACAACCTTTACCACGTGTCATTAGGTGTTAGAGTTTGTTACAAACGGTTGTAACAACCTGATTCGCTTTAAGTTGATTCGTTAATCAACTATAGCTTGTTCGTTATCTAATTCGCTAAGGATTTCTTAGTGATTCGTTACAGGAAACTTTCTAATTCTCTAAGCTTGCACTTCGTGATTTACTTAGTCAATTCGTTAGTTTGACTGATTCGTTGACAATCCATTACATTAGGTTGACTTAATTGTTGACCATCTGATCCGCTTTTTAATTCGTTAACTTCAATTTTGATTCATTAGCTAATCAACCTCAACTTTGTTAAGGTTTGATTCGTTGATTACTGTTCACAGTTCGCTATAACTGTTCACAGCTCGTTACACTGTTTTCAGATTCGTTAACTAATTTTAATTTTAATCCTTAAAGTTTCAAATTCCTACAAAAATGGCTGGTATGTACGCACTAGCTTCTCAAACATGTTGATGCAACAAATGTTGCAACTTGATACCGAGATAGGTTCACATTCGAAATGTCCAAGGTAGATGAAATTTAGCGGTTTTGCTAAATGGGAACCCCGTTTTCGTGCTCATTTGGGTTCCGTTCACCCTGATTGCTCGTATTGCCTAGATGAGGTATATGTTGCACCAATGATTAGTGATTACACTATTGGATATACTCCTAAAGCTGTTTCTCAATATTCACAAGAAGAGAAGAAAGCTTTAGAGATCGAGATAAAAGCTTATTCTACTCTTACTATGGCATTACCCGAAAATATCTTTCACCAAGTGGGTAGCATAAAGAGATGTGCTTCTTTATTTCAACATCTGCGTATGAGAAGTATGGGAAATACAGCTGAGAGTAAGAAAGTGATGCTTAAGTTTCAATTTCGGAACTTTAATTTATTGAAGGGAGAAACAGTTGAAGAAATGACTACAAGGTTCAATCACTTAATTGCTGAGATGGACAAAATGAAACTAGAAATGTCTGAGACTGATAAAATTGACACTATTAAGAGTGTGCTACCAAGTTCTTACTCAACATTTCTAATGGTTCTGAAAGAGAATGATTATTTCTTGAATGAAGACTTGACTGCTATGGAATTCTTACAAAAGATTGAGGCAAGAGAATACGATCTTAAATGTCAAAAATCTTCCAAGGAAAGTCAAGATCCTGCTTTCTATGGACGAAGTATGCCTCTAAGTTCAACTATCTCTCCGATAACTGCTTTCCTTACCCAAACTGCAAGTGAAAAAGAATCAACTATCTTTAATGATCCAAAATCATGTTTTTACACTGATGGTAATTCTGGATCATCTGGTGGTTCTGGACGTTCAACTACTCCTAATCCATTTGCTTCACCACCTAGTGTCAATATGAAGGAAGCTGAACAGAATTTTTGCTTTTCTAACAGCCTTTATGTCTTCATATGAAAACTTGGTTAGTAGTAAGATTGCCACAAGTGATCTAACTGATGAGGATTATGATCAGATTGATCCAGATGATTTGGAAATCATGGATTTAAAGTGGAACATGGCTATGATCGTCCGTAAAGTTAAAAGATTCATGCAAAGGATTGGAAAAGATCTTCCGGCCTTAAACAAGAAATTGGGATTTGACAAGTTGAAAGTGAAATGCTATTATTGTCAAGAGTTTGGGCATTTTGCAAAGGAATGTGACAAACCGAAGAAAGAGTATACCAGTCCTCGTGGTCAACATCAAAATTCTTTTACACCAAGAGGTATTGATGCTGAAAAGAAACCATCTACATCACAAGCATTGTTGGCAAATGGAAATGATTGGTCACAACGGTTACTGTGTAATGACACTCAAGCAAATTTGGCTATGTTTGGGTTAACTAAAGACTGTCAAGATGCAAGTGAAAGTGAGCTGTCTTCTGATAATGATTCTGAATCTGATTTCTGACAATTCATGTGACAAGTCTCCAACTGTATTTGCTTGCATTGCTAAGATCAATGAGGTTAGTCATTCTATCTCTGCTACTTCATCTGTTAAAGTATCATGTGTTGACTGTGAATCTAACAAACCTAAGTTAGAAGCTTTGAAAAATCATAATGATAATCTAGTAAGAGAAATTGCTTCTCTGAAGGATACTTATCGACAATCTCTTGAATCTCAAATGCGATCTCGAGAAAAGATTGAAGCATTGTCGACAAGTAACCACGATCTCAAGGCTGAGTTATCTGTAAAAATGATAATTAATGACCAAAAGTTTCAAGAAATTTTGAAACATAGATCAAAGATAACCGAGCTTGAGAATGAGGTTCTTGAATTGAAGAACAAATTGGGTAAATTTAGAAACTCTTCTTTTCTATTGAATGAAATTATTGAAGTGTCTGGAAAACAAAAAGATTCAAAGAAAGGTATATGTTTTGTTGAAATTCCACCACCTTTTCACAATGGTTATAAAATTAATCCTTTTGCTAGAAAAGAAGAGGATTTGATTGAAAAAGAATATGTGATTTCTGAAAAATCTAAACCGGTTAAAACATAAATTGTTAAAACCCAAGTTGCTCCTCAAAAACCTCATGTTGAAAGCAACAAAGTCTTTGTTGAGAATGTTGACAAAGTGATTATCGAAAACGTATTTGAACCTGAGGTAATACACAAGAATAAGAACATCCCAAGTTCTAATCATATTCTTTGCGAGCCTCAAGAATTTGAGGAAGTTGTGTATGGTTCATTCAAGTCTCAAGTGAAAAATGAAGAAACCGTGAAAACCAAACCAGTGAAGGCAAAGAAGTCAGATAATATTGGATCCCGGATTAACAATCGATAACGATAACAGATCTCAGATCTGTGAATATCCGATTAGAACACCTAAGGATCTAGTTCATAATTAACCTTGATTTAATGTTATGTATGTGTATATATTATCAATATATTAGATGAATAATGTTAAGGTGAATCTTGAGAGAGAGCAATTACTCAAAAACTCTTTTTCTCAACTCTTATTAAAGTGAACAGTAGTTCACTATATATAGAAGGTGACCTGGTTCGCTAACATCCCCTAGCGAACCAGCTTCTCCTTCGTTACATAAATTATCATAACGAACCACCCCCTGATTCGTTAACATCCCCTAACGAATCAGGAGGGAATACATTATAATGTCTTAGTTCGCTAACATCCCTAGCGAACTAGACTTAACCTTAACGAACTAGTTAATAATAAACATTAAATATTACATTAGTTAATAAATAAAACATTAACGATAAATACAGAGACTCTAGACGCAAAACCGTGCACTAACAAACACCCCCTCGTCTTGAGCTCTTTGTCTTTAACTTATTTGAAGCGCTTAGACTGCCAGTCTCTGCAACTATGAATTCCATGTTCATGACACACACGAACGACTCGTTGGAATTGCATAGCCAGGTCGTAATCTTCTTGGCGCTCGATCAAAATCTGCTTCCTATGTAGCACATCATTGTCTGTCTCTGATAAATTAACCAACCACATCGGGTCGATTATCTTGATGAGCTCGGTCTGCAGTCCTCGACCACGAACAATAACGGCCTCGCCAGTACGATTGTCATAATACCAATGGTTGAAAGACAGATAAATATCTTGAGGCATTATCTTCACAGGAACCTTTTTCATCGTCTTTGGCGGCTTCACTTTCAAGAAAAGTTTCTTCCAGCTGGTCCTTGGATCAATCTCGTCAATGTGCTTACGTCTTGGGACCTGGGGCTTGAAGAATTTGAAACCATGATTGACCTTGAACAGTAAGTGTTGATGAAACCACTCAGCCGTTCGGTAACCCCCACGATTGATAAATGGACGTCTCGCGAGGGTACGTACATCCCAACGCGGTAGAGTTAAAACATCCATTATCCTCTCGTAATACTGGACACCCTTTTCCCACTTGACTATACATACTTTAAGGTCAGAATCATAAGCCCATGAAACAATATCACCGTGTACCTTTGAAACAGTCTTGAAGGTAGTCACCTGATTAGCCTCAACCCAAGCAGCAGCAGTATCTTTTCTTTCTTGATCTACATAACGATAAGCACTGATAATTTTACCCACTTTATGACGTTTGAACCATCTTTCTACGTCCTCATCAGTCACTTCTTTGAGTGAGGGTACTGTTCGCTGCACAACCTTTTCCAATTCATCCTCAGTCTCTTTAATTACTTCTTCATGAAATACCGGAACACCTTGATCAACGTTTGCGTATTGAAACAAGTCCGGGTACTCTTCAGCAGTCACATCCTCCATCTCAATCTCCTCGTTCTCATAAATAAAATCCATATTCATAAACAACGGATCAACTTCCAAATCTTCCTCAGTTATCACTTTGACATCGGGCTCAGTCTCTAAAGTAGTCAACTGATCGTCATTCAGGTGTCAAGGATCTAATCACAAACTCACCAACCTCTATCTCATCTCTGTTTACCACACTACGAACCACCCCTGATCCATCAACAAATATCACTGTGTTAGCTGCAATCATTTCAATTGGCTTGGCAGCTGTTGGATCTTGATAAATAATTATCTGCTTGCTCGAATCATCGCCACCACTAACACCTGCACCAGAGGATGAACCATGCGATTGTTTAGGCTCACCTCCTGCATCAGACTCGTCAGGATCACCATCGTCGTTTTTGAGTTTCTTGAGGGCATCTTCTTTACTAGTTAATTGTAATGAACTCTTTTTGTTCCTTTAATTTCACCCCCTGAGACTCAACAATCGTACGTATCGACTTAGTCTCCTTCTGACAGAAAGAAATATACCCTTGAAATATCCAAACAAGAAAGTTGAGATTTCAGAGAAAATTTGAACAGGGTTTCTTAAAGATGAAGGAAGAAGGTGAACAGTGGAAGACTGTTCGTTTTCTTGTCTTATATAACATTGCACGAAACCCGAGGTATAGCTTGTACGAATCAGACGATTCGTTTAAATTAAAGTTAACGAATTAGCCCATTCGCTAACTCAATTCGTTACCTTATGTTGGCAAATCGCTACTTGATTCGTTAAATTAAAGGTAGCGAATCAATACATGATTCGTGTCATGATTCGTTAAATATGCATAACGAAGGGATGATTCGTTACAGAGTGCGGAAGCGAATTAGGTTAGCGAACCAGAAGCTAGTTCGCTAAAGAACCACCTAGTTCGTTATCCATAAATAACGAATTAAAAACTTTTATTTAATTTTAAATTACATAATTAAATGAATTAAATAATTAAATAAAATAAATAAAATTAGGTTATCGAGAAACCTTTTATCCCGACAACCAAACACCTTAAAAACGTTTCAGTTTTCCAAAACATAACTTAAAATTATTTAAGTATTTTGTACAAAGAAGACGAAAATATTTTTGGTATTTGTAAAAATTTAAAGAATGTATTTACAAAAAAAATATCCGGTCCGTTAAAAAATAGACAATCTTTTTGTGTTTTTCAATGATTTTATCAAAAGCAGTACATATTTTTGTATTTTTGTTGAGTTTGAGCAGAGAATCATATTGACCAAATTGCCCTTCCATCACAGTTTTATATTTCAGCGATATTATGATTGGCGATAAGTCAGTCATTTATATTGTTGTCCACATAAATCTAATAACACACATTCAAGTATTTTTGTGATATGATTAAATAGTTCAATTAAAACACAGAATATCAGAAACTATCAGCCTCTAATCTCGGTTCAAGCTTAATTTGATTTTTGCTAAATCACCCCAACTTGACTTAAACCATTATATTGTTGATCAAAATTTTGAAACCAATTTCGAAATTTTGAGCAATGCATCAAGTTTCCTTTACTGTGACTGAGTATACACGAGTCCATCTGTCGGCTTACATACATTGTATCCCCTGGGGTCCGTTTCTTAATGGTATTAAGATGCACGCAAGGGAAGAACAATTGTATGACTAACAACGGATTTTGATCAAGTCAGTAATTTAAATTGTACGAAGTACAGCGGTGATCAAGTGTAATGACTTTGGGTTTGCTCTAGAAAGCGAGTGAAATATTCATGCTTATGAATACCCAGACGGTTAAACCACATAAAGACTCACAATGTCCAGAATCTTAACGCTTGTTATTTGCTTTATTTTATTTTTGGGTGATCAACAAATATAAGGCTTGAGTATGACGGGTTATTACATTTCTGCCATCCTCACCAAGACTTTTGCTAGAGACTAACACCCATTTCAATTTGGCGTTTCTTTATGTTTATATCACATACTTTACTCTACTGGGTTGTTATAATACCTACCAATGCACCAATGCAATTAAGCACACAGTCTTTTAAGCTTACTTTTTGCTGAATTTGGGGTCAAGATAATCAATGTACTATCATGTTCTCTTTTTGTTTCAAAAACTCAAAATTTTGAGGAGCATAAAATAAAGAAAAGATAAATTTAATCGCCCTAGTTAATTTAAATTTATAAATAAATGGCAAACCATCAATTCACAAGTGAATAATAGGACCAAGACATGAAGCATGCTTCACAAACTTAAATAACCGACATAATTTTCAGCGAGAAAATAATCTAAAAATCTTTTTGGATTTTCTCGATACAAACTTTAAAATCACACTATTTTTGTCTTTTTCAATTTTCTTATAAACAAAATAACTTTCACAATCTTTTTGGATTTTCGGATTTTTCTGTACAAAACACAAATCACATTCTTTTTGGTTTTCAAAATTTTAAAATGTTTTTGGATTTTATCTATACAAACGAAAAACACACTCTTTTTATATTACTCTTTTTGTATTTTCTAGATTTTCACCCCCTAAAACCAAAATAAATATTAAAAGAAAAATATGACAGAAAATAGAGATAGTCATCCTTGTTTAAGGATATCAGCGAGGGTCTTTAATCCGTTTAAATCAAGCAAAAAATTAAAACGCGTTTTGTCAAAAGCTTTAGTAAACAGATCGGCTTTCTGAAAATCAGTATGTACTTTCTCAAGATCGATTAATTTCTTTTCATAGCAATCCCGTATAAAATGATATCGAATGTCGATGTGTTTCGTTTTAGAATGTTGTATAGGATTCTTGGTGATACTAATAGCAGCAGAATTATCAATCAAAATAGGAGTAGTAAGAAACTTCAAACCGTAGTTGCGAAGATGTTGTTGTATTCACAAAATCTGGGAACAGCAACTCGAGGCTGCAACATACTCAGCTTCGCCGGCTGAAGTGGAGACCGTTGTCTGCTTCTTACACTGCCAGGAAACAAGCCGGTTTCCTAAAAATTGACATCCTGCTGTCGTTGATTTGAATTTGATCTTGCATCCTCCATAATCTGAGTCTGAGTAGGCACTAAGATCGAAAGTATCATCCTTGGGGTACCACAACCCAGTGTCTGGATTTCCCCTCAAATGCTGAAAAATTCTCTTGACTGCAGCTAGGTGAGTCACTCGTGAACTTGCTTGATACCTAGCACAAAGACAAACAGCAAACATAATATCAGGGCGAGAAGCCGTTAAATACATTAAAGAACCAATCATGGCACGATAAAGGGTAGGATCAACGGAATCCTCCAATTCATCCGGTGATAAATTGTGTCCTACTGGAAGAGGAGTAGAAGGGATTTTTCCGGCAGAAATCTTGAATCGGCTCAAGACGTCATTCACATACTTAGTCTGGTGAATAAATATTCTGTGAGCAGACTGGTGAACCTGCAACCCTAAAAAGAAATTTATCTCTCCCATCGAGCTCATCTCGAACTTTGTTTTCATGGACTTCTCGAACTCCTTACACAATGTGTCGTTTGTAGACCCAAAAATAATATCGTCGACATAAATCTGGACCAGAAGAAGATCGTCAGCAACAGTTTTATGAAATAAAGTGCAGTCAACAGTTCCTCGTTTGAAGCCATTATCTGTCAGATGGTCGGCGAGCGTGCCATACCAATCTCTCGGGGCTTGATGTAGACCATACAGGGCCTTGTTTAATCGGTAAACACGGTCCGGATAATCAGGATCTTCAAAACCAGGTGGTTGTTGGACAACCACTTCCTCGTGTAATTCACCATTGAGAAAAGCACTTTTAACATCCATTTGATAGACCTTGATATTCTTATAAGCTGCATAAGCCAGGAAGATTCGAATCGACTCTAATCTTGCAACTGGAGCATATACCTCTGTGTAATCAATACCCTCTTGCTGATGTAAACCTTGCACCACTAGACGTGCTTTGTTTCTGACAATCACCCCTCGATCGTCCTTCTTACACTTAAATACCCACTTAGTCGGAATGGCTTTCTTGACTCTAGCAGGTTTGTCTATTAAATCCCAAACACCTAAACGTGCAAATTGCTGTAATTCTTCTTGCATAGCTTCTACCCAAGAAGGATCTTCAAGTGCCTTACAAGCTGTCGTTGGCTAAACTTGAGATAGAAAGCAAGAGAATTTAGCAACATTCACAATTCCCGAAGAATGTAAGTTAGTGTAAGCACACAATATGTTATTATCACTTGACGAAGCAACTTGATGACGTGTACGAACACCCATATCAAGTTCTCCAATGATATTTTCCTGTGAATGATATCCATGAATCTGAAAAATGGGATTCTCAGGAACAACAACATTATCAAATAAGTTAGTGTAATGTTCAGCCAACTCGAGAGATGAAACATTATCACTATCAAGATCAATAACTTGAACTTCAGCTTGATTATCATCAGAAGAAGTAGAAACATTATCAATAGCAACTGGAAAAACAACTTGAGGTTCTTCAGTTGGAGCATCTGGTTGAGCTTCAACTTCATTAGAACTTGAAGATCTTGGAATGGTCAAATGATCTTCAAAGTATGCTCGAACCAGATCTTCATCAATATGTTCAGTCGAAGGAGTAAATGAATTAAATAAATTATCGTAGTCAAACATCCAGTCTGGACCGTTCCCTTGAGGAGGAGTTGTGTACTTTTGACAGTCCACATGATACCATTCTTCGACACAACCAGATGTGAAATTAAAAACCCTTTTCTTTGGAGATGCATATCCCAAGAAATACCCTTCGATAGCTTTTTCTTCAAATTTGCCTGAATTCTTCTTCAACATTGTACACGGACACCCAAATGGTTCAAGGTACTTTAAATTAGGTTTTCTATTATTTAAGATCTCGTAGCTTGTCTTCTTGAGGCGTTTCACAGTTAGAACTCGATTAAGCGTATAACCAACTGTATTCACTGCCTCATTCTTGAATTGGACAGGAAGCTTAGAATCAGCGAGCATTGTGCGTGCAGCTTCAATCAGAGTTCTATTTTTCCTTTCAGCAACACCGTTTTGTTGAGGTACATAAGGTGCACTATATTCTCGGTGAATTCCCTTTTGAATACAAAAGAAATCCAATATAGTGTTTTTGAATTCAGTACCATTATCACTTCGGATTCTCCTCACCTTTTGTTTATACAGTGATTCGATCTTAGAAATAAGGTTTTGTACCAAAACCGGTGTTTGATCCTTCGAACTCATAAATAACACCCAAGAGTATCTTGAATAATCATCAGTCACTACAAGACAATACCAGTCTCCAGAAATACTCGCACGATTCACTGGACCAAATAAATCCTTATGAAGTCGTTCAAGAGGATTATCAATGGAATTCAATAACTTAGAGGGATGTGTCTTCTTCTTCTGCTTGCCCTTTTTGCATGCAACGCAGTGATCGGATAACATAAAATTCTTTAACGAGACACCCTCAACTAAGTCATTTGTCATTAAATAATTCATCTTTCTGACATGTATGTGACCCATTCTACGATGCCATAGAATCGAGTATTTCTCGGTTGCTTTCGAGACAAAACATGTTTCGATCGATGTGGATACTTTAGAACTCATATTTAAGACATAAATATCATTTGATCGTGGTGATCGCATGACAACCATGTCCTCGGGAATAACATAACCCGGTTTCAAGATAAGACATTCTTTTTCAGTAAATATCGTAGTGTACTTTTTATCACAAATCTGCGATACACTCAATAAGTTATGATCAACTTTGTCGCAATAATTCACTTTCTCAAGCGTAATGTGACCATTTGAAACTTCACCCTCTTGTGTGATCATGCCCCCAGAATTCCCTGCAAATGCTACATAACCCCCTTGAATATTTCTCACATTTGATAAGAGGTTGAGATTTCCAGTGATATGACGAGAACATCCGCTATCCATGATCCAGTTTTCACCAGAAATGGTCTTGGATGAACCCTACACACAAACAAAAGTGATTAGTTCAAAAAGGCAGCTCATGCCTCAGTCTTGGGCACCTTTTGGTTTTCTCTTTAATCATTAACTTTAATAGATTTCAATTGTTGTTCAGCCACTTGTGAATAAGTTACCGGCTTCCTAGACTTTCGTCTTAAGTAAGCTGCCTGAACAATGTTTGAATTCTTGTTTTGACATATGGGTTCAGTTGGAATGAATTTTGGTTTCACTTGACCGTGTGTCTCATTGACATGAAGAACCTTCCGAGGATTCACATTAGAGAACAAAATATGAGTATTATCAGCATACGACATAGGTCGTTTCAAAATTTCCTTGACCAATGGAATTGGCTTAGATTTGTCCTTGATAAAAGGATGAAGATTCTGATAGTTCTGCTGACTACAATTCCTCACAACATGACCTTGTTGACCACAAAGAAAACAACTTCGCATGTCTACATGATAATGTTGAGAAGTAATTGGAATAAATGATGCAGACGGTTAAAGATGACTCACATTTTTAGTCATGCTCTTAGCAAACTCATCAGATAATTCAGATTTCTTCTTTAAATAAAAATCTAAATTAGAATAGTTCGAAAAACTTTTTAGTGTATCTGTCCCAGTTGACTTCACAAAGTTAATTTTCTTAGCTTGTTTTAAAAGTTGTTTTGCCTTTGTCAATGGGTCAGATTGAACTGATGTTTTTGTTTGAGCATACACACGTTCAAGTTCTTGAATTTTTGAAGTTTCATTGACAAAAACACTCTCAATAAGTTCAGGCTTGATAATACTTATTGGAATATCTTTTTCAGTGAACATCGTATCCATTCCCTTTAACTTAAAAACTCTAGCCGATGAAGACTTAGAACTCGGAGGATTAATGAAACGCATTAAGTCCTCGTCAGAAATCTTTGGTTTAACTGACTTCTTTACCCTCACTGGTTTGGTTTTCACAGTTTCTTCCTTGTTCATTTGAGAATTGAATGAACCATACACAGCTTCCTCAAACTCTTGAGGTTCGCAAAGAATATGATTAGAACTAGGAATGTTCTTATTCTTGTTTATAATCTCAGGTTCAAACACATCCTCAATAATCACTTTGTCAACATTTTCAACAAAGACCTTTTTACTTTCCACATGAGGTTTTTGAGGAGCAACTTGGGGTTTGACAATTTCAGGTTTAATCAATTTAGGTTTTTCAGAAATCAAAGAATCTTTTTGAATCAAATCCTCTTCTTTTCTTGCAAAAGGATTAATTTTATAATCATTATGAAAAGGTGGTGGAATTTCAACAAAACCAATACCTTTCTTGGAATCTTTTTGTTTTCCAGATACTTCAATAATTTCATTCAACAGAAAAGATGAATTCCTAAATTTCCCCAATTTGTTCTTCAACTCAAGAACCTCATTCTCAAGCTCAGTTATCTTAGAACGATGTTTCAAAATTTCCTGAAACTTTTGGTCATTAATGGTCATTTTCACAGATAACTCGGCTTTGAGATCGTGGTTACTTGTCGACAATGCTTCAATCTTTTCTCGAGATCTCCTTTGAGATTCAAGAGATTGTCGATAAGTATCCTTAAGAGAAGCAATTTCTCTTATACGATTATCATTTTGATTTTTCAATGCTTCTAACTTAGATTTTTTAGATTCACAGTCAACACATGATGCTTTAACAAATGAAGTAGCAGAAATAGAGTTACTAACCTCATTGATCTTGGCCATGCAAGCAAACATTGATTCAGAAGACTTGTCGCAGGAGTCGTCAGAATCAGATCCATAATCATTATCGGAAGACATCTCACTACCAGTAGCATCTTGACAATCTTTATGTAACCCAAACATAGCCAAATTTGCTTGAACATCATTGCATAGTAACCGTTGTGACCAATCATTTCCATCTGCTAACATTGCTTGTGTTGTAGAAGAAGATAGTTTCTTTTCAGCATCACTTCCTCGTGGTGTAGAAGCACTTTGACTTTGACCACGAGGTCCAGTGTATTCTTTTCTTGGTTTGTCACATTCCTTCGCGAAATGCCCAAATTCTTGACAATTATAACACTTTACTTTTAATTTGTCAACACCCAACTTCTTGTTTAAAGCTGGAAGATCTCTGCATGAATCTTTTAACTTTACGAATGATCATAGCCATGTTCCATTTTAAATCCATGATTTCTAGATCATCTGGATCTATCTGATCATAGTCCTCATCTGTTAAATCACTTTTGGCAATCTTACTATTCACTAAGTTTTCATATGAAGACATAAAAGCCGTCAGAAAAACAAATGTTGGTGCATAATGCCAGTAGTTCAGTATCTCGTGTTTTGTACATGTCTGTAATCGTGTTAGATTGTTTGTTTTGGTTTTGAATATTGTTTTACACAAGTTCGCCTGGGATGTAGGCGAACTTGGAGATAAGCGAAGTTATGACAACTTCGCCTAGTATGTTAGGCGAAGTTGTCGAGGTTATATAAACCTCACTTCGGCTTATTTTGAATAAGTTTTTACGAACGTGTTGGTGATTATTGATATCACGTGTTGAAGTGTTGCAATACAATCGTGTTTGTTAGTATTGTAACGTGTCTTTGTTTATCGGTTCAACGTATTATCTATCTTACGCTCGTATCGTATTATGTGGGGATTCCGCACCCTCGTGTTACGAGATACTCTTGTGTAGATCCGGCTGGGACCCTACAATTGGTATCAGAGCTTTTGCTCGTGATTGTGTGGTTCAGGATTATCACACGGGTGCTAAGATCGTTCCGTTCGACTATTCGCGGAACGAGTTTACGTTGAAATACCTAGTTTTTGTGTCTTGCCCATCTCCCACCATCAAATATAACCCAATACACCTTCGCATACCTCGCAATACGTCCAATTAAAACCTGCAAAACCTTGTGTTCATTAGGCGAAGTTGCCGTCATATTACGTAGGGTTTAAGCGAACTTATAAGGTTTAAGCGAAGTTATAGTGAAGGCGAAGTTAATAGCAAGTGAAGTTGAGTACAACGAAGTTAGGAAGCAGCGAAGTTAAGCAAGCACAAGCGAAGTTAACAATAACTTCGCCCAAGCGAAGTTAAGCACAAGCGAAGTTATAATAACTTCGCTATCTGATCACTGTTTATTAAAAAAAAAACAAAACAAAAACCTTCACTATCGCTTAGAATTATGTCGGTTGCTTCAGGTTGAAGGACACATCTTCGGATATGTTTGGTCCTTATTTCTACTAGTAGATTATGAGTATAGCCATTAACCAGATGACTGAAAGTGACCGGGACGGTTTATGATGGGTTTTTATTCCTTTGCTGAAAAACAGTCGTTCAGACTTAGTTAGAAGGACACATACTCGTATGTGGTCGGTCCAGATGATCCATTGGATCATCAGGATAGCCGTTTACCAGAAGACTTTGACTTGAACGGGGCGATAGAATTTAACTTTTTTTAGGGAGATAATATAATTTTTCAAGTCTATAACTTCGTAAGAAGTGTCAATATAATGTTTAAAAGAAAATTGATCCAACCATGGAAAGTGATAGAAAAACTAATTTTTGTGTGCTTAACTGGTGAAGTTATTAGGCCTAAAAGACTCTAGAACAGCCATTGTAAGTTATGGTAGCTTTCTATGGTGCGTAAAAGTAGAAGTGATACAAACTAAATCTCCTCGATTGAATGTAGAGAATCATTCTGAGTTGTGCATGTCTCCATATACATCTTTCCGAATGATAGGCAGAAAAGTGATTACCCAGTCATACACGAGCCCGTGAGTGTTCTGATTCCTGAGAAGATAGTGTCAAGTACCTGCAGTGATCCATATTCGGGACTTGCAGTTGTCTATAATTTGAAGCTGTATTAATATCTTTATTAAAAAAAAACATATATGTTGTTAAGCATACTGAAGCTTATGTTGTTTCAAATATCAATAAAGAGGCAAGAAAGAGAACGTGAAGAAGACTCTAAAGATCGATGTGTTCTTACTGTTTAATCAGACACTACGGGTCGAAGTCAACTCGGGGTGACTTGGGGAAAGCCAAATACGCTTTGAGAATAGATAGAAGGCATCACAATCTCTCATGTGATGTCCATCTAAAGTTTGAACTTAATTGAACCTAATCCGTATCACAGAAGCGATGAAAACCATACTAAGTTTTATACCTGCTTACAACCTGTTTCTTTATGTCATAATACCGCTGAACATGGATCTATGTGACAGCCACTTAATTAGTATGATTCCTGTTCGGATCTTTTCTAAAACATGCAGGTTCTTGTCAAGACTGAAATTTGATCCCGTTTATTTAATTACTAAAATTTTCATTGCATTTTTTGTTTTATGGTTTAAAACTTGGTTACTTGGTTCTTAAAAGTCAGTTGCATTTTGATCAAATTTATAAGGTTTTTTTGTAAATTAAAATAGGCGAACTTACTGATAAGGAAAGAGGCGAAGTTGACCATCTGGTTGACCATAAGCGAAGTTAATGTTTAGGGGCAAAGTTAATGGTAAGCGAAGTTAACCATAACTTCGCCCATGTATTTTCAAAACTATATAAAGGGTTACAGTGGTCAACTTGGTCAAACACTTTCCAAACCTTCAACTCTCGGCGAACTTATACCCACAACCTTCTATCCCTCGGCGAACTTAAACATTGAATCGAACCTCATTATTATCTGTTTCTTGTCCGTGATCAAGGTGTGTAGGATCGGTTTAACCTGTAATTCATATTAATGGTGTTAATCAGAAGCCATTGTGGTCCGATTTGTGTCATAGTTTGTGCAACTCTTTAAACACTCGTTAAACTTTCTGTTTCTTCTGTGTTTGTAACCCATTTAGTCTTCTAGATCTCAATAGAACTATCCTTTCATGTTTTGATTCTCAAATACCAACAGATAAAACCTTGATCGGATCATAATAATACGCTGTTTCAGATTCAGGCGATGTTAGGGTTTAGGCGAAGTTGTTATAACTTCGCCCTAGGCATAACTTTGCCTGCTCATATTTTTAATTAATTAATTAGTCAAGTTTGTTCACAGGAGAAGTTAGGGTTTAGGGCGAAGTTGTACTCAACTTCGCCATATGACTAACTTTGCCTGCACATTAGATGTTATCATAACTTCGCTCATGGTAACAGGCGAAGTTATGATCTGCTACGTCAATGTTCTAACTTAGACCGTTTGTTGTGCAGATATGGCTGCTGTGGCAGGGGCTGGTGGTGCTGGTGGTGACGAAGGTGGTGACAACAACCGACAGTTCTTTCCGGGTCACAACATGTATATCACTTTTGATCCGCATGCTAGTGGTATCGACGACAATCGCGAGATCATATCCTTCCTCGTTCGCTCACGTATTTTTCACGCCATCACGACTACTCTCCCCATTTCTCAACCAAATATCGAGGACTTTTGGCGCACAGTAGAATATGACTGTAGAGTTGATCCTCCGGTTATGCGCGCTACAGTGAACAATCAGGTGGTACAGTTCACGGCAGATCAAATCAAAGTCGCTTTGCAGTTCGGGGCTGAAACTACAGATGATCCAACAGATTTTCCGGCTCCATTCAGAGATGGTGCGTTTCTACGGATGAGTTATTCGGGTCCATTGGGTGACACACAAAGGAGAAAGGGATTTTTATTGGACCAGTGGCGTTTTCTGATGCACGTGATGATAGTGTGCATGTCTGGTCGTAAAGCTGGTACAGACGGTATGGGAGAAACGATGCAATCTGCAATGACAGCCCTGACTTACAACAAGCCATACAGCTTTAGTCAGATGGTGTTTTATGAAATTGATCGTCAGAGACGCGCGGTCGCCAGGGAAAGATTTTTAATGTATCCGAGATTTTTTCAGATGATTTTGAATCATGTAGCCCCTACGCTGCCTCAACGACGTCCTATCCGTTATGTTGAGAGTGTAAGTAAGAGAATCTTTGCGCAACGCAGGTCGTCAAGTGCTCGTAGCAAACCAGAGCTTCGTCCGCGGCACACTGCATTGTTTGGTTATTTGGTGAACCCTGCTTATATTTCTCTTCAAGGAGATGAATTTCGTGACCCGGCACCGCAACAGGCTGATGTTCCTCAACCACCTGTACAGCAAGCACTGCCTGCTGATCCTGTTGCAACTCCGGAAGAACAGGTCGATCTTGAAGCAGCCTTTGGTGGCCAAGGGTTCTTTGACATGGAACAAATTGATCCAGCTGCTGAGGTTCGAGCCCCAGTAGCTGAGGCATCTTGTGTGAATGTTTCAATCGTAGCTACGTCTGTAGCAGATTCTGAGAGAACTGACTCTGACTCCTCCACTGATGATATCGCTGAAGCTCAATAGATTCTTGTCAGACAATAAAGAATACATGGCAAGAGAAAGAGAGACTCGGATGACAATGAATCTGACTATGAGGAGGAGTTAGACAAGTTGATACGAAGATCGAAGAAGGTCAGAGCTGGTGAAAGTTCAGGTGTTGGTGAAAGTTCAAGGGTGGTTCGTTTCTCTCCACCCTCGTTATCTGGTATGACTATGGTTCCTGCTTCGATGACTGTGACAGTACCGATCACCTCAAGTGTTCCTGTGGTGACAACATCATCATCATTTGGTATTCCTCCAACCACGTTTCAGTTTACTGCTCCGGAGATAGTCTGCTTGCCACCTCCTACTGTCACTCCATCGGAGGTTGTTGCAAGATTTGTTGAGTCAACGTTGGTTGCTACTGTGGGGTTGCCGGTTTCAATACCACCCGCAGTTACTTTTCAGACTACTTCTGATATTCCAGCTAGTTTGGGAATACCTCCGCCTTATGCTCAAGACGTTTCTCACATGGGTTTTGATTTTGATACTACCTTGTCTGATTCAGAAATGATAGCTGCTCTTGAACGGGTAGTTGCTGAACAGTCAAGAATCAATCTAATCCAGACTCAAGCTATCCAGCGACTTGTAGCAGAAAATCATATCCAATCGTCCCTCCTTGTTGAGCACGGTAAACTCTTTGATGCTCTAAAACAGTTCTTAGCATCTCAGGGGGAGACGAGCTGCAAGGGCGATGAGTTGAGAACCAAGAAAACACAAGATAGAGACGATGATCCCAATGCAACGAAAGGTGCAGGTGGTGAGTTGCCAAGAACTGAACAAACTCTTGGGACTTCCACATCTTAGGGGGAGTCAACTGGTACGGCAGGTGGATCAGGTGGTGAAAATGTCGTGGTTGTGGATGATGAGGAAATGTTGGGTGATGATGATGTGTTAACTATTGAGGAGATTGAAAAGATAGGAGAACAGATTGTGATTGATAGTGAGATAGAAGAAGGAGAAATTGTGGATAATAGTGTAGAACATGATATTCCAGACGTTGACAAGGTGAATGTGAGTCAGGATATGGATGTGTCAGATGAGTCTGAGTGGGAAGAACAACCAAGATGGAAAGAAGGCTATGCTCAGTGGTTTGTTAAGACAAAGAAGCCAGCGGTCCCAACGATGTTCAAAAAGAGTTACAATATCAAGGGGTATGCTGAGTCAAAGAAAGGTATTAATTGTTGGGTGTATGACGAGCAGTTAAAGTTATTTGTGATTAAACGCTTTGATGGGATTCAGTATTTTAAGAGGACGTTGAGATCTCTCAATACCTTGCCTGAGTGTGAGGTGAAGGATTTGGCTAGATTGGGTTTGATTAATAGGAGTGATGACAATATGGCTAGAATAATTGGGAAGATTGTGTGGAAAGAAAGTGTTGGGAAGATTGTGTGGAAAGAAAGTGTGAAAGAGAAGAAGTTTGAGTTGTTGAAGCCTCAGAAAGGGAAGCTAGTTGAAGATAAGGAAAGAGGAATGCAAGCTCATGGCAAACCTTGGATGGTGATGAAATATAAGCCGATTCGGTGCTTGAAAGAAGTGCCGATGAAGATAATGCCCAAGGATGTTTTAAAGAGTCTCAAGTGGTGGTACGTTGATAGCCAAACAGCTGAAGCGGTTATGGAAGATGAAGACGAATAGGAAATTCTGAGAGTGTATGATCCCATGCACTTGGTAAATTTGTCTCAAGCTGACTTGCAGGTGCTAAATGATAAGAAGATATTCTATATTCCTGCATGGAAAGATGAAGCCAAGAAGTACCAGAGGGTGGTATCTGTCTGTGTAAAACAGCGCGTTCATGCTTGAAGACGGGTGACACGAGATTTTTGGGATTTCTAGACACGAGAATGAAGATAGAGATATGAAGCTACTGCCAAGGGGGAGTCTGTTGGTGCATAATGCCAGTAGTTCAGTATCTCGTGTTTTGTACGTGTCTGTAATCGTGTTAGATTGTTTGTTTTGGTTTTGAATATTGTTTTACACAAGTTCGCCTGGGATGTAGGCGAACTTGGAGATAAGCGAAGTTATGACAACTTCGCCTAGTATGTTAGGCGAAGTTGTCGAGGTTATATAAACCTCACTTCGGCTTATTTTGAATAAGTTTTTACGAATGTGTTGGTGATTATTGATATCACGTGTTGAAGTGTTGCAATACAATCGTGTTTGTTAGTATTGTAACGTATCTTTGTTTATCAGTTCAACGTATTATCTATCTTACGCTCATATCGTATTACGTGGGGATCCGCACCCTCGTGTTACGAGATACTCCTATGTAGATCCGGCTGGGAACCTACAGCAAAGTTTTGCTCAGCTTCCTTCATATTAACACTAGGTGGTGTAGCAAATGGATTGGTATTAGTTGAACTTCCAGAACCACCCGAATTACCAGCAGAGTAGAAACAAACTTTTGGATCATTAAACATAGTTGATTCTTTTTCACTTGCAGCATGAGTAAGAAAAGCAGTGATTGGAGAGATCGTTGAACTAAGAGGCATACTTCCACCATAGAAAGCTGGATCTTGATTTTCTTTGGAGGATTTTTGACACTTAAGATCATATTCTCTAGCTTCGATCTTTTGTAGAAATTCAAGTGCCGTCAAGTCTTCATTCACAAAATAGTCATTTTCTTTCAAAACCATTAGAAATGTTGAGTGGGAACTTGGAAGCACACTTTTAATAGTGTCAATTTTATCCCTTTCAGAAATTTCCATTTTCATCTTGTCCATTTCAGCAATTAAATGACTAAATCTTGTAGTCATCTCTTCAACTGTTTCTCCCTTCAATAGGTTAAAGTTTCGAAACTGAAACTTGAACATCACTTTCTTACTCTTAGCTGTGTTTCCCATGCTTTTCATACGCAGATGTTGAATTAAAGACGCACATCTCTTGATACTACCAACTTGATGAAAGATATTTTCTGGTAATGCCATAGTCAAAGTAGAATAGGCCTTTATCTCGATTTCTAAAGCTTTCTTCTCTACTTGTGAGTATTGAGAAACGGCTTTAGGAGTATACCCAATAGTATCATCACCAATCATTGGTGCCACATAAACTTCATCAAGACAATATGAGCAGTCAGGATGAACAGAACCCAAATGTGCACGAAACCGAGGTTCCCACTTGGCAAAGTCACTGAACTTCATCAAACGTGGACATTTAGAATGTGAACCTGTCTCGGTATCAAGTTGCAACATCTGTTGCATCAACATGTTTTGAGACGCTAATGCATACATACCATCCATTTTTGAAAAATTTAAGTCTTTAACGAATCAAATAGTGAAATAGCTTAACGAATCAGTGAACAGTTATAGCGAACTGTTAACAGTTATAGCGAACTGTGAACAATGTTTAACGAATCAACCCTTAACGAAGTTAAGACTGATCAGCAACGAAGTACCTTAACGAATGAGGTGAGTGTTTTAGCGAATCAAAAGTCAACTTAACGAGTCAACTTAACGAATCACAAATAAAGTTAATGAATCAACCAAATGGCGAAACAGATAACGAATGAGATGAAGGTTTAGCGAATCACAAGTCAACTTAGCGAATCACAAGTCAACTTAACGAATCACAAGTCAACTTAACAAATTGACCAAACGAATCACAAAGGATTAGTTTAGCGAATCAGATGATAATCAGTAACGAATCACTAAGAAATGCTTAGCGAATTAATATAACGAATCAGCTACAGTTGATTAGCGAATCACATTATAGTGAATCAGGTTGTTACAACCATTTGTAACAAACTCTGACACCTTATGCCACGTGGCAAAGGTTGTTATAACACAAATCCCAAGAAGAACACGTGTCACACGAATCGGTTAATCTAGTTAACAAACTAGATAACACGAACCAATAGCTCACACGAATTGATTAACGAACTAGGGAGTGAAGTAACACAGTTGATAATGAATCACCATGAAACATATAGCGAATCACAAGAAAGAAGATAACGAATTACATTCATCTTCAAATCTTCAAATCTTCAAACAATTTTTCCAGAAATTTTGAAGATTAAACCCAGAAACCCAACAATAACAAATTCGTAATACAACCTCGTTACTCAACCAAAATGCACAAATAACCTACCAAAATCCTCGTAAACCAAATCCGAATCCAATACACAAATCTCGTATCCGATTAACACCTTAAACCAAATCAATTTGACCAAAAACACACCCCTGTTTCGGACTTAAACCGAATCCAAATCCAAAACACAGAAATCCAATCCACACCTCAATTCCTTTAATCCACACCTATCCAATACCTTAACCAACACAAACTCAATCCAAATTATCCAAAATTCAATCAATTCAAATCAAAATTGATTCAAAACCAAACAAAACCGAAAAACTTAATAACAATAACAATTAAAACACCAAATCAAGTGTAATGAGCACCAACAGATCTGATACCACTTGTTGGATCCCGGATTAACAATTGATAATGATAACAGATCTCAGATCTGTGAATATCCGATTAGAACACCTAATTATCTAGCTCATAATTAACCTTGATTTAATGTTATGTATGTGTATATATTATCAATATATTAGATGAATTATGTTAAGGTGAAGCTTGAGAGAGAGCAATTACTCAAAAACTCTTTTTCTCAACTCTTATTAAAGTGAACAGTAGTTCATTATATATAGGTGACCTGGTTCGCTAACATCCCCTAGCGAACCAGCTTCCCCTTCGTTACATAAATTATCATAACGAACCACCCCCTGATTCGTTAACATCCCCTAACGAATCAGGATGGAATACATTATAATGTCTTAGTTCGCTAACATCCCTAGCGAACTAGACTTAACCTTAACGAACTAGTTAATAATAAACATTAAATATTACATTAATTAATAAATAAAACATTAACGATAAATACAAAGACTCTAGACGCAAAACCGTGCACTAACAGATAAAGCAAAGATTTCTGATGAGGACTTGATGCGTTTCATTAATCCTCGTAGTTCTAAGCCATCATCTGCTAGAGTTTTCATGTTAAAAGGAATTGACACGATGTTTACTGAGAAAGACATTCC
The DNA here is from genome assembly GCF_021521415.1 of Bidens hawaiensis. NCBI lineage: Eukaryota > Viridiplantae > Streptophyta > Magnoliopsida > Asterales > Asteraceae > Bidens > Bidens hawaiensis. The sequence goes on from NW_027491181.1 coordinate 45,578, forward strand.
AATTAGTATCATTAAACCAGAACTGATTGAAAGTGTGTTTCACAATGAAACTTCTAAGATTCATGAACTTGAATGTCAGTATGCTCAAGCTAAAACATCGATGACATAAGGTTCGTTGACTAAAGCAAAACAAGTTTTAAAACAAGCTAAGAAAGTTCCATTTGTTAAATCAACTAGAACGGATACTTTGCAAAGTTTTTCTAATAATTCTAATTTGGATTTTTATTTAAAGAAGAAATCAATGTCATCTGATGAGTTAGCTAAAAGTTTTACCAAAAATGTGAGTTATCAACCATCTTTGTCATATGCTACTCCTAAACCTCAAAGTGATCGTGTGGATATGCGAAGTTGCTTTTTTGCAGTCAACAGGGTCATGTTGTGAGGAATTGTGGACAACAGAAATTTCAAACTCTTCATCCTTTTGTGAAGGAACATTCAAAACCAGTTCCTTTGATAAAAGAGATTCTGAAATGTCCAGTATCGTATGATGATGATACTCATATAATGTTCTCTAACGTGAATCCTCGGAAGGTTATTCATGTTAATGAGACACATGGTCAAGTGAAACCAAAATTTGTTCCAACTGAGCCCATATGTCAGAAAACGAATTCAAACATTGTTCAAGCTGCTTATTTACGACGAAAGTCTAGGAAGCCGGCAACATATTCTCAAGTTGCTGAACAACAGTTGAAGTCTGTTCAAATTAATGATCAAAGAGAAACTCAAAAGGTGCCCAAGACTGACGCCTGGGATGCCTTTTTGAACTAATCATCTTTACTTTGTGTGTAGGGTTCATCCAAGACTATGTCTGGTGAAAACCGGATAATGGATAGTGGATGTTCTCGTCATATCACTGGGAATCTCGACCACGTGAAAAATATTCAAGGGGGGTTATGTAGCGTTTTCTGGGAATTCTGGGGGCATGATCACACAAGAAGGTGAAGTTTCAAATGGTCACATTACTTTTGAAAAGGTCAATTACCGTGACAAGGTGGATCATAACTTATTGAGTGTGTCACAGATTTGCGATAAAAAGTACACTACGATATTTACTGACAAAGAGTGTCTTATCTTGAAACTGGGTTATGTGATTCCCGAGGACATGGTTGTCATGCGATCACCACGATCAAATGATATTTATGTCTTAAATATGAGTTCTAAGGTATCAACATCTATCGAAACATGTTTTGTCTCCAAAGCAACCGAAAAGGATTATATTCTATGGCATCGTAGAATGGGTCACATTCATGTTCGAAAGATGAATTATTTAATGGCTAATGACTTAGTTGAGGGTGTCTCATTGAAAAACTTTAAGTTATCTGATCACTGCGTTGCATGCAAGAAGGGCAAGCAGAAGAAGTCACATCCTTCTAAGTTATTAAATTCCATTGATACTCCTCTTGAACGACTTCATATGGATTTGTTTGGCCCTGTGAATCATGCGAGTATTTCTGGGATTGGTATTGTCTTGTTGTCACTGATGATTATTCAAGATACTCATGGGTGTTATTTATGAGTTCGAAAGATCAAACACCTGTTTCGGTACAAAACCTTATCACTAAGATAGAATCACTATACAAACAAAAAGTAAGGAGAATTCGAAGTGATAATGTTACTGAATTCAAAAACACTGTATTGGATTACTTTTGTGTTCAAAAAGGAATTCACCGAGAATATAGTGCACCTTATGTACCTCAACAAAACGGTGTTGCTGAACGAAAGAATAGAACTTTGATTGAAGCTACAAGAACTATGCTTGCTGATTCTAAGCTTCCCGTCCAATTTTGGAATGAGGCAGTGAATACAGCTTGTTATACGCTTAATCGGGTTTTAACTGTTAAACGACTCAAGAAGACAAGTTACGAGCTTTTGAACAATCGAAAGCCTAACTTAAAGTACCTGGAACCTTTTGGGTGTCCTTGTACAATGTTGAAGAAGGATGCGGGTAAATTTGAAGAAAAAGCTATCGAAGAGTATTTCTTGGGATATGCATCTCCAAAGAAACGGGTATTTAACTTCACGTTTGGTTGTGTTGAGGAATGGTACCATGTGGACTGTCAAAAGTACACAACCCCTCCTCAAGGGAAAGGTCCCGACTGGATGTTTGACTATGATAGTTTATTTAATTCATTTACTCCATCGAATGGACACATAGACGAAGATCTGGTTCGAGCATACTTTGAAGATCTTTTGGCCATTCCAAGATTTTCAAGTTCTAATGATGTTGAAGCTCCACCTATAGTTCCAACTGAAGAACCTCATGTTGCTTCTCCAGCTACCTTTGATAATGTATGTACTTCTTCTGATGATGATCAAGTTACTGAACTTGAAAGTGATGTTTCATCTCCCGAGCTTGGTGAACATTACACTAACTTATTTGATAATGTTGTTGTTACTGATAATCCTATTCTTCATACATGGTTATCATCCACATGAAAACATCATTGGAGAACTTGATGTGGGCGTTTGTACACGTCATCAAGTTGTTTACTCAAGTGAAAATAACGTATTGTCTGCATATGCTGATTTACATTAATCGGGAATTGTAAATCTTGAAAAATTCACTTGCTTTCTATCTCAAGTTGAGCCAACGACGGCTCGTAAGGCACTTGAAGATCCTTCTTGGGTAGAAGCTATGCAAGAAGAATTACAACAATTTGCACGTTTGGGTGTTTGGGATTTAATCGACAAGCCTGCTAGAGTCAAGAAAGCGATTCCGACTAAGTGGGTATTTAAATTTAAGAAAGAAGATCGAGGGGTGATTGTCAGAAACAAAGCACGTTTGGTGGTGCAAGGTTTTCATCGGCAAGAGGGTATTGATTAGACAGAAGTATATGCTCCAGTTGCAAGATTAGAGTCGATTCGAATCTTTCTGGCATATGCTGCTTATAAGAATATCAAGGTCTATCAAATGGATGTTAAAAGTGCTTTTCTTAATGGTAAACTACACGAGGAAGTGTTTGTTTTACAGCCTCCTGGTTTTGATGATCCTGATTATCCGGACCGAGTTTACCGATTAAACAAGGCCCTGTATGGTCTACATCAAGCCCCGAGAGCTTGGTGTGTCACACTCGCCGACCATCTGACTAATAACGGCTTCAAAAGAGGGACTGTCGGCTGCACTTTATTTCATAAAACTGTTGGTGACGATATTCTCCTAGTTTAGATTTATGTCGATGACATTATTTTTGGGTCTACAAACGATACGTTGTGTAAGGAGTTCGAGAAGTCCATGCAAACGAAGTTCAAGATGAGCTCGATGGGATAGATGAATTTCTTTCTAGGGTTGCAAGTTCACCAGTCTGCAAACGGAATCTTTATTCATCAGACCAAATATGTGAACGATGTCTTGAGCCGATTCAAGATATCTGCCGGAAAAATCCCTTCTACTCCTCTTCCCGTGGGTCACAATTTATCACCGGATGAATTGGAGGATACCGTTGATCCTACCCTCTATCATGCCATGATCTGTTATTTAATGTATCTAACGGCTTCTCGCCCCGACTTTATGATTGCTGTTTGTCTTTGTGCTAGGTTTCAAGCAAGTCCACGAGTGACTCACCTAGCTGCGGTTAAGAGAATACTTCAGTATTTGAGGGGAAATCCAGACATCGGGTTGTGGTCCAAGGATGATACTTTTGATCTTACTGCTTATTCAGACTCGGACTATGGAGGTTGCAATATCAACTTCAAATCAACAACTGCATGATGTCAATTTTTAGGAAACCGGCTTGTTTCCTGGCAGTGTAAGAAGCAGACAACGGTCGCCACTTCAACCGCCGAAGCTGAATATGTTGCAGCCTCGAGCTGCTGTTCCCATGTTTTGTGGATACAACAACATCTTCGCGACTACGGTTTGAAGTTTCTTACTACTCCTATTTTGATTGATAATTCTGCTGCAATTTCTATCACAAAGAATCCCGTACAACATTCGAAAACAAAACATATCGAAATTCGATATCACTTCATACGGGATTGCTTTGAGAAGAAGTTGATTGACATTGAGAAAATACATACTGACTTTCAGAAAGCCGAGATGTTTACCAAAGCTTTTGACAAAACGCGCTTTCAATTTTTGCTTGGTTTAAATGGATTGAAGACCCTCGCTGATATCCTTAAACAAGGATGACTATCTTTATTTTATGTCATTTTTCTTTTAAAATTTATTTTGGTTTTAGGGGGTGAAAATCTAGAAAATAAAAAAAATATTGTGTTTATTCGTTTGTATAAATAAAACTCAAAAACATTAAAAACTCTTAAAATCCAAAAATATTTGAAAATTTAGAAAAATAAAAAATATTGTGATTTCTTTTCTTTAATGTTTTTCTTTAAAATATTTCGGAAAACCAAAAATATTTTAAAATTTTGAAAATCCAAAAAGATTGTGATTTAAGTTTGTACAGAAAATTTGGAAAATCCTAAAAGATTGTGATTTATGTTTGTACAGAAAAATCCGAAAATCCAAAAAGATTGTGAAGTTTATTTTGTTTATAAGAAAAGAGAAAAAGACAAAAATATTTTGTTTTTAATGTATGTATAGAGAAAAACCAAAAAGATTTTTGCATACGTTCGCTGAAAAATATGTCAATTATCTACATTTGAAGGACATGTACATGTGACATCCGTGGCAAAACCGAGTACACCTTAGTACTTACAAACTCGAATAAGCGTTTAACCGCTTATTGCGTAACGAACAAACGAATAACCAAACGGGTCTGGTTATGGTCCGGATATCCCAGGGTGCTATCTATAAGCGATATATGTGACATTCGTTACAAAACGAGGTATACTATATTCATTACGTAACAAGTAAACGATAAATCGGTTAATTCATAGTGCTTAAACGAGTAACCGACCGATACTAATTATGACCAGTATATATACCGAGGGGTCATATAAGAGTTATATATATATTATAGAGGCTAACATATTGATATTTAGGCCCCAGTACGTTTAAAACTCTTTAAACGAAAAAGGTTTCGTTTATCGATACGCTATAAGCTTAAACACAATCGTTCATATCAAAACGAGCATTGTAGCATCCGTTAAGCCGAAAAAGATTTATAAAACACTTATATGACATGTTCTAAGCAATCCGTGAAAATATTTTGGAATTTTACAACGAGTCAGTACGTTTTTCTTATTTTACAAAAAGAAGCTGAAAAACACTCGTTTTTGCGTTGGTTTTCGCTTTCGAACTAGTTTTCTTGCGTAAAACCGAACCCGAATTAAATTTTGGACCGAAGTTTACGTGTGGCACGAAAACCGAGGCACCATTGGGCCAAAAAGAGGCCTAATGGGCCCCTTATACTTGCGGCCGCAAGGGGTAAAATACCCCACTTTATTCTAGTACATAGTATATAGTATAATACATAAGATATTTTGGCAAAAAAAATCCAGAAAACTCATTTTCAGCTGTTCTTCTTCTTCCTCCAGCCCAAACCCTAAGGTAAATATTGATTTTTACATTGATTTTAACCATGATTAACATAGTTTAACCATGAAAAATTAATCCTTGATTAGTTTTAAACATGTTTAACCATTCAAAAATCATAAAAATCAAGTAAAATCATGTTTTGGTGTTAAACATGTTTACAAACCAGGAACATATACTTTTTTGGTCAAAAACGCGGATTAGAACATGAATACAACGTTTTTACGGTTTGAAAGTTCGGTTTGCACCCAAAACCGAAACCCTAATTATCAAGGCTGTCACATGGATGATTTATGCTTGGTTTGATGTTATATGATTGTAGGTCCCCCCGGGGGCGTCGCCGATCGATACGAGATCCGCACGAGGTCTAAGAGTGCGGAATCCTCCTAGACTCGTTAATGGTGTACAAGATGAAGAACACAAACACGTACACGAACAAATACAAGAACGGGATAAACAAATCTGCAGATTCTTTATAATAATAATTAAACAAACACGTTACATACCGTAACATAAACAGAAACACGTCCGACCCGAGGTGAGCTCTACCTCGGGTCGTCCCTAACGACACTCTCTCTCTGTTTGTTCTCTCTCGACACTCAAACTGTAACACACAACTCTCTGAATTACTGGATTCTTAACCTAAACAAGACACACGTATATATATATATATAAACTTCAGTAGGCGTCAGTAGGCGAAGTTGTTCATAACTTCGCCTATGGCGAAGTTGTGATAACTTCGCCTAAGGTGAAGTTGTCCTAACTTCGCCTAAGGCGAAGTTGTTCTAACTTCACCTATGGCGTCTCCGCTGGTCTAAATTGCATAGCGACGGTCACAAAATGCACCAACAGTCTCCCCTTTGACCGTTGCTCTCAATTCTAACAAACACAAAAGATCATCTGTTACAAAACATGCACCAACAGACTCCCTCTTAACTGATGATCTTCTGTTTGCTCATCAACCAGCCGTGTCTGAAACTGTCCTGTAGCTTCACAAATCTACCAATCACCCAGCGTCTTCCATATCAGATCTCCCCTTCAGTGTAAGCTTCTCCGACTATAATGATTGAGGTCTTTGAAATGCATGCATCCTCGTGCCAATAGATCATCTCAACCAATCACGTGAGTCCATCTTACTTCACCAACACGTGAAGTTGGGCGTCCTCCACAACTTCACCAACTCGTCGGCATACGATAAGGTTTAATCTTCAACTACTCAACATCAAGTGATCAATTTCATCACAAAACCACCTTGACAGAATCTAACACATGACCATTAATTAATCTGAAGCATCTTCAATCACCAGGGATAACGATCAAGAACATAAACACTTTAATTCCCGATTAAATCCAACTTGTTCCAGAATTTTCACTCTAATAAATGAGCATCACGTTTCAGGATCCAATTCTCGAACGCCTTGAAAATAACATAAATAATATGCTCTGACCGCAATCCAGTAATGACGAAAACCTTCAGTTCAATTTGACTTTCTTCAGTTGGTCAACCTCGAACAACAACAATTTCATTGCCCACAAACACCCAAATATGTGTCAATATCCAGTTTCAATCAATATCCCATTCTCAAACTCAACTCCATATCCAGAGTTGACACGTATTTGTTCACACGTAAGACCCAGAGATAACAAGTTTCACTCGTTGACGGAACAACATCTCCGGTCTCACAAAAATCGTGTACACCTGGCCATACATACGAAAACACCAAAATACTCTTTTTTTTTTTTTTTTTTTTTTTAACTTCGCCTAAAGTCAACTTCGCGTGTTCATAACTTCGCCTGGCTATAACTTCGCCTGTCCATAAATTTGCCAGACCTTATATCTTCGCTGAAACCCTACGAACAGTGACGACAATTTCGCCTGATGAAAAATAACTTCACCTGCGGCGCTGTTCGGCCAGAAACGCACAGAAACGTGCCAGAAACACCAAAACGCAGATCTCGAACCATAGCATAAGAGCCTAAGGCTCTGATACCACATGAAGGTCCCCCCGAAGGCGTCGACGATCAATACGAGATCCGCACGAGGTCTAGGAGTGCGGAATCCTCCTAGACTCGTTAATGGTGTACAAGATGAAGAACACAAACACGTACATGAACAAATACACGAACAAATACAAGAACGGGATAAACAAATCTGCAGATTCTTTATAATAATAATTAAACAAACACGTTACATACCGTAACATAAACAGAAACACGTCCGACCCGAGGTGAGCTCTACCTCGGGTCGTCCCTAACGACACTCTCTCTCTGTTTGTTCTCTCTCGACACTCAAACTGTAACACACAACTCTCTGAATTACTGGATTCTTAACCTATACAAGACACACGTATATATATATATATAAACTTCAGTAGGCGTCAGTAGGCGAAGTTGTTCATAACTTCGCCTATGGCGAAGTTGTGATAACTTCGCCTAAGGTGAAGTTGTCCTAACTTCGCCATTGGCGAAGTTGTTCTAACTTCGCCTAAGGCGAAGTTGTTCTATCTTCACCTATGGCGTCTCCGCTGGTCTGAATTGCATAGCGACGGTCACAAAATGCACCAACAGTCTCCCCTTTGACCGTTGCTCTCAATTCTAACAAACACAAAAGATCATCTGTTACAAAACATGCACCAACAATGATATTTAGATACACTGAGTTTGCAACCCGAGACCCGGAAAGTCGTTTAAGCTAGCAAAACTCATCGAAACCGTAACACTCGTTTAAGGGTTGTTTAGTATTAGGTTGTAACGTGCTTGTTTTTAGCTTATGAAAATTTGCAGGGACATTAGGGATCATTTAAATGAGTCCCTGTTCAAATTTGGTAATTTTTCAATAAACAGAGAATATTTGGTGAATTTATTTTCGTTTATGAGCGTTTATTTGGGAAAAATAGTTAAACATATTGAAAAATTATGAAACTTGGTTTTGGAGATTAATTTGATATGGTAAGACCACTGGTAAAGTTTGGGGATCCTTGGTAATGCCTAAGTATGGTTTGTGCAATTATGATTTAACCGATTTTTAACAGTCGAAAGAAGCACAAAAAGGCATTTTGTCAAAAGAGTTAGGTTCTGGAGACTTTGTAGGGGCTATGTAATAACATTGAAGCCATTTGTAAAAATTATCGGATTTTTCGGAGGTCGTTTGATACAAACGAGCCATTTATTATACGGTTATAACCTATTAAATGAATTTTTATAAATAAATAATTAATCATAAAATTTCTGAAAATATTTTAATAAAATTTTACATATTTTAATGTATTTTTACTAAAATTTACATAACTCATATATAAGCACATATTTAGTTATGATTAATCGAAGATTTAAATTATAATTGTTTTAACGAAACCGGCAGTTTTGTGTTTAACGGACTGATTGGTATGTCAAAATGTCAAAAGTGGTCAAATTTCATATTTTTGAATGTAAATGATAAAAACGAACTTTTTACGAGAATTCCGAACAATTCGGGTGGATTGTACGCGTTTTGTATAATCAAACCCGTGTGAAAACGGAAACGAACCCTGCGATCAATCCAGATATCGAAACCTCAAGATGCTTTCATAAATCAAATCATTTTAACAATCAACATGTTTAATTAAGTTTGTGTGATCTTACCTATTCCCTAAACGCGTAAACGATCAACTTGGCTAGGCTCGGGAAATGGTGAAACTGAGCCAAGTCTGATTTTAATCATTTCATAGTATACAAAGTCACAATCTAAGACTACGGTCATGTTCTGGGCCTAACAGCTATAACCAAACTAGTTATACAGCCCGATTTAGTTTAAACATTGTACTAGTATTAAATTTATCTTTATTTTATTTTATGCTCCTCAAAATTTTGAGTTTTTGAAGCAAAAAGAGAAAATGATAGTACATTGATTATCTTAACTCCAAATCCAGCACGAAGTAAGCTTAAAAGACTGTGTGCTTAATTGCATTGGTGCATTGGTAGGTCTTAAAACAAACAAGTAGAGTAAAGTATGTGATATAAACATATCGAAACGCCAAATTGAAAGTGGTGTTAGTCTCTAGAAAAAGTCTCAGTGAGGATGACAGAAATGTAATAACCTGTCATACTCAAGCCTTATATTTGTTTGATCACCCAAAAATCAAATAAAGAAAATAACAAGCGTTGAGGTTCTGGACACTGTGAGTCTTTATGCGGCTTAATCATCTGGGTATTCATATGCATGAATATTTCATTCGCTTTTAGAGCAAACCCAAAGTCATTAAACTTGATCACTGCTGTACTTCGTACAAATTTCCAAATTACTGACTTGATCAAAATCCGCTGTTAGTCATACGTTGTTCCTCCCTTGCGCGCGTCTTAATACCATTAAGAAACGGACCCCAGGGGATACAATGTATGTAAGCCGACAGATGGAATCGTGCATATTTACTCATAGTAACAGAAAATCAATGCATTTCTCATAAACTTCTATAAAAAACAAATTCTGATCAACAATATAATGGTTTAAGTCAAGTTGGGGTGATATGGCAAAACTCAAATTAAGCTTGAACCGAGATTAGAGGCTGATAGTTTCTGATATTCTGTGCTCTAATTGAACCAATTAATCATATCACAAAAACACTTGAAAGTTTGTTATTAGATTTAAGTGGACAAAAATACCAATGACCGACTTAACGCCAGTCATAATATTGCTAAAATATAAAACTGTGATGGAAGGGAAATTTGGTCATATGATTCTCTGCTCAAACTCAACAAAAATACTAAAAATATGTACTGTTTTTAAAAAACATATAAAACACAAAAAGATTTTATATATCTTGTTTCGGATTCTTTTCTTGTAAATATTTTTTATTACAAAATACCAAAAATAATTTTCATTTCATTTTACATAATATTTAAATGATTTATTTATCGGTTTCAATAAGTGAAACGGATTTTAAGGTATTCGATTATCGAGAGAAAAGTTCTCGTTGATTCTTTTAAAATTAATTTAAATTTATTAATTCTTTAATTTATTTTAAAAATTATTGATTTAATTTATTTAAAGTTAAAATTAAATAAGGCTTAAATCGTTAATTATGGATAACGAATTATAGTGTTTTTAAACGAACTACATTCTAGTTCGTTCACCTAATTCGCTTCCCCACTCTGTAACGAAACGCATCCAATTCGTTATGCATTTTTAACGAATCAAGACACTATTTGAATCTAATTCGTTATGTCACGTATTAAAGTAATGTTAACGAATCGGCTGATTCGTTATCTAACATCTCTCACGAATCTGTTTGATTCGTACTTGGGAAACGTGTACAAACGGTGTATATAGGACGGCGTGCATACAAACCGTCCTATACACCTTTTTCTTCTTCCATACACATAGTGTTACTCTGCCAAAATTTTTCATAACTTTTCGACCATCGAAATTTGAACTTCTGAATATACCATTGTGTTAGTAAGCTATATTCTTTGTGATTTTCATCAAAAATAACACAGTTTTGATAGTGTAATTATGTGATTTCGATATAAGGGTTTTTATGGTTTTTGAAACCCTGTATAATCGATTAATACTTTGTTAATACACTTTAACTTGATATCATTTTGATCGGAATAGTGTTCCAACACCCTTGGTGAATTTTAATCGGACTTTGATTATTGATTGCTGGGTTTATTGATTGATTATTGTTACGGGTGGTTTACATTGTACACACTTTGAATACCCTAACTTATTTGTTGGTTTAGAACCTCGTAACCGGTATTATTGGCTTTGCAATGAGTTTTCGAGACTCATCGAGTCATTTGTTCGGCTATTCATCGTCAATTATGGAGGAATTGATTTTCAATTGGCTTCTTTGACCTTCTGACTTTGAGAGTCAAAGATTAAGTCTAATCAGTGACCATTCGTTCCCCTTAGCGAATTGGAACTCCTCCGTGTCCAATTCGTTAAGGATTTACACGAACTACGTTTGCGAATGACTTATTTAACGAATCAGAATTTAATTCGTTCATTTTAACGAACTAGAGGGTAGTTCCCTCCTTTTTAATAGTAATTCACTAAGTCTATTTCGTTAACATATTTACTTGATAGCGAATCAGTTGATTCGTTATACTTGTGTAATGAATCAGACTATGATTAACGAATGACATTTCAAAAATTTAATTAATTTACATAATGTAATTAAATAAAATATTCCAAGGGTCTAACCGCGTTGATACATTAATCATACACACGGAATTAAACCATATTTATAGTTTACTTCTAAATAATTAAATTATATAACACTTGGGTGATCTCTAAACTAACATTCAATATTACTTATTCAGAATTATGGCTGATAACATGGAACAAGATCCGCCTGCTGCTCCACAAGAACAGCAAGAACAACAAGAACAACAAGTACAAGAGGAAGTGCTCTTGCTTCCATATGACAAGAAACACAACATCTGTGCTTATATTGATCCAAATGTTGCTGATGAAGTTCTTTTTGGTCCTATGTTAGCCTTCTTACGACGATCAGTGATCCACTATGCCATAACTGCTCGACCCACTGTTTCTCTGAGCATTATTAGGCAGTTCTGGAATACTGCGGAGTTTGTTGAAGCAGAAAACCACATTCGAGCCACAATCAATCAAACTCCTATCACAGTGGATGTTGAAGTGATTAGACGTGTACTACGTTTTGGTGACAATGTCGATAACCCATGCGAGTTTGACAGGAAATTAATAAAGGGTTTGTTTCGACGTGTACGTTATGGTGGTGTTCTCGAATACTCTCAGTATAACAAGAATGGACTGTGCCCACCCTACAAGTATTTATTACATGTACTGATACATTGTTTGGGAGGTCGTAAATGGGGTTTCGATGAATGCCGAATCATGCTGCAATCGGCTTTTGTGGCACTCATCCTAAACAAACTGTTTAACTTTTCAGAAATGGTGTTTTATCATTTCAAGGAGCTAGTTTAACAAACGGTTCGGAAGAAGAAGTTCTTAATGTATCCACGATTTCTTCAGCTGATTATCAACGATTTGATACCCAACCTGGTTATCGATCGAACTTTGGTGAATGATGTGCTTTCCTTAGAACACATGAAGGCTGATACTGTGCGTAGAATGACGATTTATCGTAAAGAAAGGCCGCAGGATAAACATATGATTGGTCATATTATTAATCCTGATTATGTATGTCCTCCAGAGGATCGCTGGATCCATGATGGCTCGGACTCTGAGCGTGAGGGAGGAGAAGGTGGGAACGACGGAGATGATGATGGTAATGATGGTGACGAGGGTGGTAATGGTGATGCAGCTCTTAGAGAGCAACAGGCTGCAGTTGAAGCTGCGTTGGCTGCTACTATTGCAGCTCAACGTGAACGTAAACGTAAGGGTAAAGCACCGGCTTCTGAAGGCTCAGCAAAAAGACGTGTATCAGCTGGAGATGGAGTCTCTTTTGGTGTTCAACCGTCTCGTCCTGCAACTCCTCAACGCCCGGCAATGCCAATTACTACTAGCACTCCGGAGATGACTTTGACGATGACGATGGAACCAAATGAGCAGTTGGGTATGATTCCACAATCGGCCTTAACTGAAATACCATTGCCTTCTGCTACACTTTCTACTGTTCCTCCAACACCGTCTATGAGGCCTCCTCCACCTAGTGATATCTCATTTATGAGAAATACAAGGCCTCAAGGACCAATCCAGCCTGTTCATCCATCTTTGTATGCTATGCCACCGAATCGTCAGACAGATATGCTTTTGAATCTATTACATTTGTATGAAAATCAAAGGTCTGCTGACCGTATGAATCAAGAACGCTTGATGGAGAACCAGAAGAAGCTAATCAGTTATGTTTCTTTCTGTCAAAAAGAAACAAAAGCCCTACGTGAGATTGTTGAGTCTTAGGGGGTGAAGCTTAAAGAACAAGAGGACCTGATCTTGTAATTAACTTGCAAAGATGATGCTTTAAAGAAGATCAAGAATGATGAGGAAGATCCTGATGAGTCTGGTGCTGGCGGTGAGCCTAAACAAACTCAAGACCCAGCTTCTGGTGTGGGTACGAGTTCTGTTGGTGATTCGAACAAGCAGGTTAATGTTTATCATGATTATACGGCTGCCAAACCAATTGAAATGATCGAGGCCAATACTATTATTTTTATTGTTGGTGAGGGGATGGTTAGAAGCATGGTGAATGCCGATGAGATAGATGTGGGGCATTTTGTTGATAAGTCGCTGACACGAGAGCAGATTGCGATCTTGCTTGGTCTGAATGAAGACGAAATGACCATGTTAGAGACTGAGCCTAATGCTGAGGTAATTAACGATGACGAGATCTTAAATGATCCTACTGTGGAGATGAGGACGGATTTTATTTATAAGAACGAGGAGGTTGAAGTGGAAGATGTGACTGCTGAGGATTACCCTGATCTGTTTCAATACACCAATGTTGATCAGGGTGCTTGTGACACTCATCAATTTCAGGTTAACTCCGATAATTCAAACTCCGTCAATTCAAACTTAAGATCACTTGATCTATAACGCACATATCATTACATTTAAACTAGGGTTTAAATGACGCTTGACAATCACTACATATGTAGTCTTTCGGGATTGAACCGAAACGCAAACGAGTTGACGCAAACCATTGGTGAACAAACGAAAAACATCCAAACAATAATTATTTGATAATTATGTGGTAGGCTTATGTGCTATTTGATAATATTGTATAGAACATTAACTCAAGATGCAAACAAGTTACTTTATGCTAGAAAAGTAATAATTAAAAGTTGAGGGGCCTTTGTGTAACATATTATTATTTAATAATAACAAAACCCTAACCTCTTCCTCCCTCTCCCAAACCCGATCGGCCCCTTCCCCTTTGCTCCCTTTGGCTGCCGTCACATTACACACACATACACACAAGGATTTTCAAGTTTTGTTGAAGAATTAAGGTGCTAGGAAGGTATAAACAACTATTCTATGCATTCTATATGTTTAATTTTGATTTTGAATGGGTTAATCCAAAACCCTAAGTCACGAAATTGATGAGTAAGATGAACTAGGGTTTGATTATATGCTTGATGATGATTTGCTAATGAAATTGATAACTAGTTGTGTTATTGTTGTTGTTAATCATTGTTCGTTGATTTTAAAATTTCAAGAAAAACCCTAACTATGTATGTAATGTGAGATTGATATGCCTGGTTGGTAAATATTGTGTCTAGAGTGTTATATGCATGAATTATGGTTCATAGATTGTTGTTATGTTGAGTTTTGATGTAAACTGGTACTGGACAGATTGTTAAGTTTATGTTTAGACGACTGTAACTGAATGTTAATTTGGTAATTGATCAAAATTATTAACACTACAGTGTACTAGGTTGAGTCTAGTTTCTATAAAGTCCAAGTTTGTAATTTTTGGACGGGTAAAGGTTAACTTTTATTATTTTACAAAACTGAAGTGCAAGTCCAAATTGTGAGACCTGCTGTTAGGTTGTTTTGTAATTATCATATCTCATGAACTACAAGACTAAATGGGTTGGTTCCACTTCTGGAAGTTAACATGTTGAGTTAAGAACCTAAAACAATTGGTCTTGGATTAATTGGATATTTCATTTAACGGGAATAACAAATAACATTCTGTTGCGCATGATTTTGACTGCTGTGAGTTTACTGTAATGTTTTGATCATTGTGAGAAATCTATGTGGAATAAAAATACAATAAAAATAGTTCTGGAAACCTATCTCATGTGTGCTTTTGTGACGATTTTTGGTGAATTAGTTGATATGTTATGATCTGTTGAATAGAGTAATCTTTCAAGTAGAATTCTGTCTTGATGAAACTAGCTGCTGAACTATGAGAAAATACATGAAACGTGCTGGTTGTTAGATAATTGCTATGTTTTTGACCAAATTTCCCTTGTGGGGAATAATTGCTAGTAATGTACAATACTAATACTTGACACATAAATAGTTGTTCATACATGTAACGTATCACCAATGTGTTTGTTGAGTCACACACAATTCACAAACGAAACACGAAACGTATCTTATGCATAGGTACTATGTGCCGAGTCTAGAGACTCAATAATAGTTCCAACACTTACAAAATCTCATTCTTGTTTTAGAACGCTAGTGAGGATTTTCTGTGACGCGCATCTCTTGGTTGACTTGTTTTTGAGTTCTTCGCAAACAGTGAGTTTCACGTTCCCCTTTTACTCTTTCAAACGCTTTTACTTGGGGGAGAATACATACTCCAAAACGCTTTAGATTTTGTTATTAGTTATATATCACTTGTAAGGCTAAGTGATAAACGAACCAACTAAAGTCCTTCATAACATCGAACCGTTTAGTATTTGTATAATAGCGAGTCACTGTTGAGTAGTACTACTGGGTTTGACAAACCCCACCCAACTCTAAACTCGACTGGAGGTCGAGTGGGTGTAATCTTTGCTAACACATTACCATGGTCGTGGTTGACATGGTGGCAAGGCATATGATAAACAGTCAGCTTCGGTGTCGAACACTTAGTAATACTTGTTTTATAGGCTAGCTACCTATTGATATATAATTGACTTAACACTATCTGGTAACGCAAAACGCAAACGCAAACGCAAAACGTAAACTCAAACGCAAACACTTTATTTATATAAACCTGTGAACTCACCAACCCTGTGTTGACACTTTTAGTATGTTATTCTCAGGTAGCCGAGGCGGGCGCGCGGTATAGGAACATGCATTCGCTAAACACCATCGCTTTGAAAACTTCTTTTAATTTTTATCTTAATAACTTGGGTTTTTAAGTCATCCTGTGTGGCGCAAACGTTTTGGTTTACAATTTACGCTTCCGCATTTTTATTTAAGACTTAATGTCTTGTTGGGTTGAAAACTTTAAACATGGTGTTTGATTATAACTAATGATTCCGATCCTGTTAGTTCACACCCTCTGATGGTAAAACTCCGTTAGCGGATTTTGAGGGTGTGACAGATTCGTATCAGAGCCATTGGTTATAACGAACTAGAATTACATGCATACTAGACTATAACCGCAACGACCCATTAGTTATAATTTCTACGCACTGCATATATATTTTATATAGTATTTCGTTATCTATATCTCTTTACCTCATTCACTCATACGCGCGCATACACGACTTATCCTGTAAGGATATCGACGCCACCATTATCATCATCCGACCAGATGACTCATGCTCATGGAAAGGAACCGCAGCTACCTACCTCATCGCCACCCCGAGTAGTCCCGGAACTAGAAGCCCCTGCATCGAAGAGACATCGCCCATCTGGAGACGTGTACGAGGACAACGGTAACTGGAGTTGGTACACGAGTCTAGTCGAGCGGATCGTTTACTGTGTGCAAGTTCCACCGCTACCTCTCCCAGGTTGTCCTACATCTTTCAAAACGCTACCACCCCTGACACTCCCGATGGAGCGCGCTTTCGCAGTCCTCGTTTCTTGTTTAGAGCGTGAGGTTGACATTATGCACTCGACTAGAGCAAACGTGAGAGAATTGAAAGAGAATGGAATCGATGTCCGAGAGAGAATTTCCTTCCTGACCGAAGCCATGAAGGAAGTTCAGGATGCTCATGTTCAGCAAATGGAGATAATGAACAAAATGCAAGCAGAGATGATAGATTTGCGTGACCAAATTTTTAGTGCAAGAGCCCTTGCATCGACAGCTCTAGCCCGATGCGACACACTAGGGGAGCAGATTGCCCCGGATGCAGAAGAACCTGAGGAAGAACCCGAGGAAGATACTGAGGAGGATGCACACTCGGACGTGTTCTCAGGCATCGACATCTCAGGATGATAACACCTAGATGTCTGGAAGAAACGCTGGTCATGGTCGCGGTAACATTAACCTAACCGCAGCAGAACTGCAAACCCTACTGAATGACCGTGCGGCGGCAGCTCTCGCGGCGCACGTTTAGAATAAAGCCAGAGGTCAAGCCAGAGTCTGTACTTTCAAGAACTACCTGGATTGCAAGCCCAATTCGTTTAAGGGCACTGAGGGAGCCATAGGTTTCCTGCGTTGGGCTGAGAAGGCGGTATCAGCTTTCGAGATGTGTAACTGTCCACCCGCCAGTAGGGTCAAATTTGCTGCTGGAACACTGGAAGATTCTGCTCTCACTTGGTGTAACTCCAATGTGAAAATTCTTGGGTTGGAATTGGCGAACGCTATGAACTGGGAAGAGTTCAAGAATATGATGCGGGAAGAGTATTGTCCTAGAGAAGAAATCGCGAAGTTGGAATCTGAGTTTTGGTCGTTGAAAATGGTGGGTTCCGAGATTGAAGCCTACACCACCCGTTCCCACGAGCTAGCAGTGATGTGTCCACGGATGGTAGACCCGTCGAGTAAGAGAATCGAGATGTATATCGATGGGCTGGTACCACAAATTCAGGGTATGGTGACGTCTTCCAAACCGGCTACAATTCAACACACGATCCGGTTAGCTCACAAACTGACGGATCAGGCAGTGACACAAGGTGTGTTACCACCTAGAGGTTCAACCTCTAAAACCCGTGACAACTTAAGCACTGACAACAACAACAACCCGAGCAATGGAAAGAGGAAATTCGACAACACCAGGTCCTCATCATCGAACCCCTCACAACAACAACACTCCGTAAGCCCGAACTCACTCGAAGCTTCAATAATCAGGGTTCCAACAATAACAACAACGGTGGCGGACAGGGTTCGAGTGGCTATGCTGGGAAATACCCGAAATGCAACAAGTGCAACTATCACCATGCTGAATCATGCGACCGTATCAAGTGTCTGAGATGCAGAAAAATGGGTCATCAGGCCAAGGAATGTAGGGGAGGCCTAGCGGCAAAGGGTGCTCCTAAACAGCCTACGGTGACTAAAGGGTGTTTCGAGTGTGTTTAAGAGGGTCATTTCAGGAAGGATTGCCCCAAACTAAAGCAGAATGAGAACAATGGAGGCAGCAGCAGTGGCGGAAGCAGTGGTAAAGGTAGAGCTTTCGTCATTGGGTTGGGCCAGGCCCGCAACGATCCGAATGTGGTGACCGGTAAGTTTCCTGTGAACGACTGTTTTGCTTCTGTTTTGTTTGACACTAGAGCTGATAGGAGTTTCGTATCGAAAGCCTTTAGTAAACTCTTAGACTTAACTCCAACCCCGTTAGATGCTAAGTTTCCTGTTGAATTAGCTGACGGTAAGTCTATAGAAACAACTCATGTACTTGCGGGATGTAAGTTGAAACTGTCGGGTCATACTTTTGATATCGACCTCATACCTTTTACACTTGGTAGTTTCGATGTCGTTGTCGGCATGGACTGGCTATCCGAGAACCGAGCGGAGATTATATGTCACGACAAGATAGTCCACATCACTACCCCTTCCGGCGAGATCATTTCGATCTAGGGCGAGAAGAGCGGCATGACTACAAGTGTTATAACCCTCATGAAGGCGCAGAAATATCTACGAAAGGGTCATCCAGCAATTTTAGCCCATATTGTCGAGAAACCCGCGGAGGAGAAGCGAATCGAAGACATACCGATTGTGCGAGATTTTCCGGAAGTCTTTCTTGAGGATTTGCCTGGACTCCCACCTATTCGACAAGTCGAGTTCCAAATCGAATTGACCCCCGGTGCAGCACCCATAGCACGAGCACCGTATCGGCTCGCACCGGCAGAGCTTCAGGAGTTGTCCACCCAATTGCAAGATTTGTTGGATAAGGGTTTCATACGACCTAGCTCATCACCATGGGGAGCCCCTGTCTTATTTTTCCGAAAGAAGGACGGGACTTTCCGCATGTGCATCGACTACCGAGAGCTGAACAAGGTGACGATCAAGAACCGTTATCCCTTACCCCGAATTGATGATCTGTTCGACCAGCTTCAAGGAACGAGTTACTACTCGAAGATCGATCTGAGATCTGGTTACCATCAATTAAGAGTGCGCGAAAAAGATATTTCAAAGACGGCTTTCAGGACTCGGTATGGTCACTACGAGTTTTCAGTTATGCCTTTTGACTTAACCAACGCACCAGCCGTATTTATGGATCTCATGAACAGAGTATGCAAGGCGTACATCGACAAGTTTGTGATTGTTTTTATTGATGATATCCTCGTCTACTCCAAGAACAAGACCGAACACGAAGAACACTTGAGGTTAATCCTGGAATTGCTAAAGAAGGAACAACTGTACGCTAAACTCTCGAAATGCGAATTTTGGCTTCGCGAGGTCCACTTCTTAGGACATGTGATCAATGAGAATGGTATCCTTATCGATCCCGGTAAAGTAGAGGCCATCAAAAACTGGGAAGCACCTAAGACTCCGACTGAGGTGCGACAATTCCTAGGATAGGCCGGCTACTACCGGCGTTTTATCGAGAGATTTTCCAAGATTGCTCAACTACTCACGTCATTGACACATAAGGGTACTAAGTACAATTGGGGTGACGCACAAGAATCCGCCTTCCAACAGTTAAAAACCAAACTCTATAGTGCCCCTATCCTAGCCCTCCCCGAGGGAACAGAGAATTTTGAGATGCATTGTGACGCATCGATACAGGGTCTCGATTGCGTGTTGATGCAACTCGAGAAGGTTATAGCCTATGCCTCTCGACAACTACGGATCCACGTGAAGAACTACACGACCCATGACCTGGAACTCGGAGCTGTGGTGTTTGCTCTTAAGATATGGAGGCATTACTTGTACGGTACCAAGTTTACCATTTACACTGACCACAAGAGTCTCCAGCATATCTACGATCAGAACGAGCTGAACATGCGACAACGTCGTTGGGTCGAGCTACTTAAGGATTATGACTGTGCCATCAAGTACCACCCTGGCAAGGCTAATGTAGTGGCCGATGCTCTCAGCAGAAAAGAAATTGATAAACCTAGACGAGTGCGAGCATTACAACTCACGATTCACGCCAACTTACCTGATCAGATTCGCGATGCGCAACTCGAAGCCTTGAAAGACGATAATCTCCCATCAGAACTTATGCGGGGCATGAACAAGCAACTTGAAACCAAATCGGACGGGGTTCAATATTTCGAAAACTGGATTTGGGTCCCTCGATACGGAGAGTTGAGAACTCTAGTGATGGACGAAGCACACATGTCCTGATATTTCATCCACCCTGGCTCAGATAAAATGTATCATGACCTAAAGGCACTTTACTGGTGGCCAAACATGAAAGCCGACATTGCCACCTACGTGAGCAAATGCTTGACTTGTGCAAGAGTCAAAATAGAATATCAGAAACCATCTGGTCTGCTACAGCAACCAGAACTTCCAACGTGTAAATGGGACCACATTTCCATGGATTTCATCACGGGTTACCCAAAACACCGACGGGATGCGATACCATCTGGGTGATCGTTGACCGGTTGTCACACCCTCAAAATCCACTAACGGAGTTTTACCGTCAGAGGGTGTGAACTAACAGGATCGGAATCATCAGTTATAATCAAACCATAAAAAAAGTTTCAAAACCATGAAAACGTCTACGAGTAATTAAATGCGGAAGCGTAAAACCATGGAAAACAATGTTACGTCACGCAGGACGATTTAAAACCAATGATAACAGTTAAAAATAAGTTTGCATAGTTAACAGTTTTTCAAGCAATGCATGTTCCTAAACCGCGCGCCCGCCTCGGCTACCTGAGAATAACATACTAAAAGTGTTAACACAAGGTTGGTGAGTTCACAAGTTATATAAAAATAAATGTTTAGCGTTTGCGTTCAGCGTGTTGCGTTACAGCGTTTTGCGTTACAGCGTTTTGCGATACAGCGTTTTGCGTTACAGCGTTTTGCGTTAAGCGTTACCAGATAGTGTTATGTCAATTATATATCTATAGGTAGCTAGCCTATAAAGCAAGTATTACTAAGTGTTCATCCAGACCATGGTACGTGTGTTAGCCAAAATTACACCCGCTCGACCTCCAGTCGAGTTTAGCGTTGGCTGGGGTTTGTCAAACCCAGTAGTACTACTCAACAGTGACTCGCTATTCCAAATATTAACCGGTTCGATGTGTAGGACTTCAATTGTTTCGTTTGCCACTTAGCCTTTACAAGTGATATATAATTTACTAACAAAATCTTAAATGCGTTTATCGGAGTATGTTATCTCCCCCAAGTGAAAAGCATTTAAAACAGTTTAAAAGGGGTAAGTGAAACTCACTGTTTGCGAAGAAATTCCCAAATTAAATCACCACGATGCGCGTCACTAAAAAACTCTCTCTAGCGTTCTAAAACAACAAAGAGATTTTTCTAAGTGTCGGAATATTATCGAGTCTCTAGACCCGGCACATAACACCTATGCACATAACATGTTTCGTGTTTCGTTTGTGAATCGTGTGTGACTTTAACAAGTGTATTTGTGATACATTACATGTGCAAGCAATCATATACGTGTCATGTATTCATAAAGTACATCACTAGCAATTACTCCCCGTAAGGGCATTTTGGTCAACAAATAACAATTAACTAGCCATTATTCCCCATGAGGGCAATTTGGTCAAATCATAACAATTATATAGCAAGTATCATGTTTCATGCATTTTCACACAACTCAGCAGCTAGTTTCACCGAGACAGAAATCCTACTAGAAAGATTGTACTATTTCACCGATCATAGCATCTCAATTAATTTACCAAAACTCATCACAGAAGCACATATGTCTTAGGTTTCCAGAACATATTTAATTATATTTTTATTCCACATAGTTTTCTCAAAATCATCAAATCATTACAGCAAACTCATAACAGTCAAATTCATGCGCAACAGAATGTTATTTGCAATTCCCATTAAACGAAAAATCCAATAAATGCAAGACCACTTGGGTTAGGTTTCTAACTCAATAAGTCAACTTCCAGAAGTGGAACCAACCCAATTGGTCTCGTAGTTCATGAGAAATAACATTTACAAAACAACCTAACAGCAGGTCTAACATCTCAGCTTTGCACAACGTTTTTGTAATATCATAAAAGTTAACCTTTACTTGTCCAAAAATTACAAATTTATATTCATTAGAAACTAGACTCAACCTAGTTTACAATAGTATCAATAATCTCAACAAATTTTCACATTTACACTTCGTTACAGTCACTTAAACATCAATAACACATTCTGTCCAGAAACTGTTTGCATCCAAACTCAACATATTAACAATCTACGAACTATCATGCATTCATATGACACTCTAGACCCCATAAACACCATCCATGCACATCAATTACACATTACATACATGATTAGGGTTTTTGTTTGAACTCAAATCAAAGACACAACAATCAACATGCAACAATATTCAATCTAGTTATCAAATCATCATCAATCAACAACAAACATATTAACTTCATACATACATGAAAAATCGGCAGCTAGGGTTTTCAATTAACCCATTAAACATCAAAATCAAGTAACAAGGACGTATAGGATAATCAATTATACCTTCCTAGCACCTAGTTCTTCAATCAAAGGCTTGATTTCTTGGTGTTATGTGTGTGTATAGTGGACGGCAGCCAAGGGAGGTGGGGATGGGGTTTCTGATCGGGGTTGGGATTGAAGAGAATAGGTTAGGGTTTAGTTGTTAAGGATATATTTATAAACATAACAAGTTACACTCAAGTCCCTCCACTATCAATTGTTGTTTTTCTAACTTAAATAACTAGTTTACATCTTGAGTTAACGTTTATAACCATGTTATCACACAACACATAAGTCTAACACATAATTATCACATAATTACTGTTTTGACGTTTTTCGTTTATTCATCAATCGTTTGCGTCGATTCGTTTGCGTTTCGGTGCAATTCCCGAAAGACTACACATGTAGTAAGTGTTAAGCGTCATTTAAACCCTAGTTTAAATGTAATGAAGTGTGCGTTATAGATTCAATGATCTTAAGTTTGAATTGACGGAGTTGAGTTAACGGAGTTAACCTGAAATTGACGATTGTCACATCATTCCCATGTTAAAGAATTTTCGTCCCAAAAATTTGAGTCAAGTCGTGATGAGTGTCTGAAAAAGTAAGAAAAAATTTCAGTTTGTCATACCGGTTGACTAAGTCTGCACACTTCTTAGCAATCAAGGAGTCGGACAAAATGGAAAGACTGACTCGCATTTATATGAAAGAAGTAGTGTTTAGACATGGAGTGCCTGTCTCAATCATATCTGATCGAGATTCCCGTTTCACTTCGCACTTTTTGAAGTCACTACAGAGTGCACTAGGCACCCGCCTTGATATGAGCACAACATACCATCCTCAGACGGATGGGTAAAGTGAACGCACCATTCAGACCTTGGAAGACATGTTGCGTGCATGCGTGTTGGATTTCGGAAAAAGTTGGGAACCTCACTTACCTTTGGTAGAGTTTTCGTATAATAATAGTTATCACGCAAGCATTAAAGCAGCGCCGTTTGAAGCGTTGTATGGACGGAAGTGTCGATCACCTCTTTGCTGGGCAGAGGTGGGTGATAGCCAAATCACCGGTCCAGAATTAGTACTTGAAACCTCTGAAAAGATTGTCCAAATCCAAAACCGCATGGCAGCAGCACGAGATCGCCAAAAGAGTTACGCCGACAAGCACCGAAAGCCTCTTGAATTTCAAATGAACGACCAAGTATTACTCAAAGTCTCACCTTGAAAAGGTGTGGTTCGCTTCGGAAAGCGAAACAAACTCAATCCACGATACGTTGGCCCCTACCGGATAACTGAGCGCATTGGTCCGGTGGCGTACCGATTGGATTTACCAACAGAACTCAGTGGCGTACATAACGTTTTCCATGTATCCAACTTGAAGAAATGCCTTTCTGACGAAACCCAAGCAGTTCCTTTGGGCGAGTTGCAAGTTACGATTCATCGAAGAACCAGTCGAAGTTTTGGATGGGGAAACCAAAACACTTGTTAGGACCGATCGGGAGACGGTTTCCCAACGATTCTCGGGGGCAACGTGTTAGAGTGCGGAATCCTACTAACACGGCGACTCGGTGGTAATCAACGACACAAACGGTAGCAATTCCTAGGATGATATGACGACCAGGTGCGGAGGAAAGGACCGAAGGGGTTGACGGGCAGAGAGGATTTCCGGGGAACAGGTCGGCTGTGTATGTGTGTTATGTGTGCTCTCTTTTCTGAAAATCCCTAAGTAACGTTTATATATCGAAGACTCATTCGATCGGATGAGTCTCTCATTCGATCGAGTGAAGCTTTGTTCGATCGAATGAGCCTGGTTCGATCGAATCAACCTTTTGTTCGATCGAACCAGTTTTCGTTTGACATTTACAATACGTTAACTAGGTTTCACTATCTTTAGTCTCACGCCGACCTACCCTGATAGAACTGGGGACATATATATGACATTTCATGTCCTAACAAACTCCCCCTTGGAGCCAGTTCTATTTATGTTTTAACCAATCGAGATTTCTTGCTCGACTGCAACTCCCCCTTGGAGTTATCTCTCCCTCTCTGTTCTCAAAGCTAGTGGTGCCCTCATTGCATCCACCAAACTCCTGTCTTCATGGAGTTATCTCACGATCCAATGGTGCAGTCCGTCAGACTTACCATAGGTTCCACATATCATGAGATGCTGTCAAATGGAATATAAGATTAACATTTAAGCACAGTTGTAGTAGATTATCAAACATGAAAGTAAAGCATAATCTAGCACAATATTCCAAAGTATATTAAAATCACTCCAAAAACAATTACAACCAGAAGATAAAACTTTGAATTACAAAGAAACCAAATAAACAAAACATATAACAATTAATCACTGGTTCCCTGTGTATATTTCTTCTGTTGTTCCTTCCAGTTAGATCCTGCATGTATGTCATAGGCAAAACAGATCCTAATGACATTTCTGTACTTTAGCGCTTGCTCCATGTCGTCGGGGGCATAAAGAATTTCTGTCTTGTATAGAGTAAAAACATCCTCCCTTGACAAGTTGGTGAGCCACATAGGATCAAAAATGCGGATTGTGCTCCAATTACCATTGTCGTTGAGCACTATAACTGCTTCATGTAGTCTTCCGTCGTAGTACCAATGCCTGAACGATTTGTAGAAGTCCTGCTTCATCTTTCGTAGCGGAAACTTCTTCATTGTAAGTGGTGGCATGTACTTCAAAATGACTTTCGGCCTGTTGGTGATCGGATCGATCTCCTTTTTACTTGTATAACGCTTTGGCCTTTGCGGTGTAATCAATCTCCATTTTGAGTTGTATTCCTTTCGTAATACACTCTGATAGTACGATGCGAATGGAGATGAGCTTGCGTATAGCATGTCCAGGTAATTAAGACGATTAAGATCGTAAGTTGGAAGAGTCTTCAAGTCTGTGATTCGTTGATAGTACTCAACCCCCTTTTCCCTTTTGACAGCTACGCAGTTCAGGTCTTTCAGACACGCCCAAGCTAGGATTTCTCCAGAGGTTCTCCGACCCTTAGTATCATATGACTTTGTGTGAGGAATGGTCGGTTTCGCTTGGCGTTTAGACCTGATCTTTTCAAGAATAGCATTGAACGCTTTCTTGCATTCTTCTGTTTTGTCTTTAAATTCGGCTTGATCGGCTTCAGACGGCTGTTTCATAGCATTTGACCTTTCGTCAGCCTTCTTCTGCACTTCCTCCTCGTTTACGTTTTGAAAGAAGCTTGATGAGTTGGGAATATCGTCAGTTTGCGACGTGTAGTACTCAGGATATTCTTCCCTTGTCAAGTCTTCTATTTCGACATCTTCGAAGTGAGGAGGATCGACTTGTGTCGGATCAGCGGCCGTCGGTGATGGTGAGTCGGTTGAAGCAGCTGCAGCAGATGTGGATTCTGTTGACGGCAAGGCCAGAACTTTGCCTGTTTCTTCGTTTGAAAACTCGAACATTTGCTCTAGCTCTTCTTCCGTGAAGTTGTGCGAAATCTCACCTTCTTCCAAGTCTCCACTTGAGAAGATTTGCTGTTCATCTGGGTTGTCCAAGAGATACGTGAAAAACTCCGCTGCTGTTTTTGACTGCAGCGGTTGGACATTTGATGTATCAGCATCACCTGCTTGATTAATAATCACAACACAGTAACAAAAAAAATTTTTTTTTTAAATAAACATATGTAATATCATAAACGTTAAGTACAAAACAATTACATATGACAATGGAATATAAATAAGGATTACAAGATTTAAACATTAAAATCCTCACTACATTCACTCAAAAATCACTCAGTTACCTTCACCTTCATCATCATCTGAGTTCAGCTCGTCGGTGTCCACATCAACATTAGCTGGACCTTCCAGACGAAGAACGTCTCCTTTAAGCTCAGTCACCTTAGCTTCAAGGTTTCTGTTTGACTTCACAAGGCTTTTATTGGACTCTACCAGGCTTTGATTTGACTCTTTGAGCTCTGTGATAGCAGATCCCTGTTCAGCAACAGTAGCAGTGAGCTGAGTGTTCTCAATCTTCAACCTGTCGTTGTCAGCTTGAAGTTGAACCATTTGTTCATCTCTGATTCTGTTATGCTCTTCCTGCTGTGTCCTGAACATGAACATCTGCATCATCGCCTTGTGCAGGTCGGCAATTTCAGAAGCGACCTTGGGAGGGAGGGAGATCTCCTGTTGAGGTTGAGGAGGAGGTGGCGGTGCGGACTGAGGTGTTGGAGGAGGAGCTTGTTGTGCTGGAGGAGCAGTAGAAGAGGTCCCAACTGATGGTAACATTGCGGGACGAGGTTGGCTGGGAAATAAATTCCTGTACTTTCGAGTAACCTTCCTCTTTTGTCTCTTCGCCGGCCTTTCTTCACCTGTCGGTTGATCAGCAGGCTGCTCCTCAAACACTACTTCTTCACCGGTTTCCAAATCTTCAACATTTAAGTAGGTATCAGCTTCCTTCTCTGCATCAGTCCTGGTGTCCTCAGGGACTACTTCCTCTTCAGTGTCTGATTCATCACTGGTTTTCTGATACGGAAGGTCCTCGACATCTGAGTCACTTGAGGTGTTCCTCCACTTCCTCTTTGGTGGAGCCTGATAAAACGGATTCGCCACATGCCCAAAACAACGTTTGTGTGGGGGCCTTGTTGGACGATCCTTGTACGACTTGAGACGGTTCAAAGTCTCATTCTTCATGTGGTCTAGCTTTACCACATCTCCGTCATTCTCTTTCAACAGCCCCGGTGCCTGGTCATCAACTATCATCTGCACAAACCTCGGGTACCGTAGAAACTTCTCACCCGCCCCTTGTTTTATGGTGATGTTTTCCACCATGTGACTGAATGTCATTTGAGAGAAATTGAAGGGGCGGTTCATCACGAGTGCTGCCACGGTGAATTGCATGCTCTCCCTTATCTTATCAAAACTTGTACGTTGAGGACCCAGACAGTGCATCACCACGTGCGCCAGATATTTGAATTCTGGGCACAAATTTGCTTTGAGAAGCAGACCGGCATTGAGATCGCCGTCATACTTCATGCGTGCGAAACATCCTCTCGTTGCTGCAGGATGTAATGTGGTCGGGTCAGAGTCTGTATCTGCAAACCCGCAGACATCTCTAAGAATCTGGGCAGAAACAACAATTTGATGCCCTCGGACTGTGGAGCGTATCACCGACGGCTCGACGGACTTGTCGTGCGTGGCGTTTCTCCAAAACTCCTGTTGAACCGACATTATCGGCTCAACGATCCTTGAGATAGGAATGAAGATCCTTGACCTCTTTAAAAACTTAATCATCTGCGCAAAGTCCTTGCCGTGACTTGATTTTTCATCTAAAAATGCCACAATGTTGTGTTTGATCGACGTTTTGTACGGAGCAATAACCTGTGCAGCTTCAGCCATTGAATCTGTATACATAGACATGTTAAAACAGACAGATATCTAAAAGACTGAATTTGTAAAAAAAAAAAATTTTTTTTTTTTTTTTTTTTTTTTTTTTTTTTTTTTTTTTTTTTTTTTTTTTAACTTCTGGACTGGTTCGATCGAATTATAAAGGATTCGATCGAATGAACTAATCATCCGATCGAGTGAGACATATATTCGATCGATTTAGACTGGTTCGATCGAATGGACTCATTCGATTCCTTCAACCAGAACCCAGATTTCAACGAGACCCGAATCGGTTTTTCGACCGATTAACCACAATCAACATGTGCGAAACATTGAAAGATGTTGTTTACATGTTTTCCAATGACCCTCATGACCCGAAAACTAAAAAAAAACTCAGTTTTATTGTCGGGACCGTTTCCGACACCAAAAACGGCCCGAAAACCTATCGAAACGCGGACGAAAATCAATAAAACTTACATTTTTGAAATCTACGCGAAAAAGTGAATAAACTGGTCGGATCAAAAAGAGGTTTTAGCACGATCGATTTTGAGAGGGAAATTTCAAATTCTTTTCGGATGAAAATGTCCGATCGAATGACTTCTGCTATTTATACAGATTTTTGACTCATCCGATCGAATAAACTTGTTCGCTTGACTCATCCGATCGAATGAGACACACTATTCGATCGGATGGATTTCTTCCCTCAAACTGATTTTTCACAAAAACTTATCCGATCGATTTGGCACATTCGATTGACTGACTCGATCGAATGGCTACATGTTCGATCGAATGAGGAAAAGTTTTAGAAAAATTTGACTTTTAAACTTCTTATTCCCCGTCATCGATCACGGTGCTTTTGAACCTGCAAGAAAACTTAAACTTTTGACATTTGGTTAGTTAGCATAGAAATTTTCCGATTTTGTGAGCTCAGTTCCTGTAGAACATAAAGATCATAAAACGTTAGTAAACACACAGAAAATATCAGGTCCAACCAACTTCGGTTTTATTGCAACTTCTTCCTTCTCTCATTACACACTTGGTTGCGCAGATAAACGTTTAGCAACCTGCATGAGTTTTTCTTTCATTCCTACACACTGAATAAACATTTAGTAGGAACAGACAGGAATCAGACTACCTGTCACAATGATTTCTCATCGACTTTCAAACATTAAGAATAAAATAAAATAACCAAAAATAAAATCTTAATTATTTATTTACAGGGAGGGACAGGGATCAGACTACCTGTCACAATGATTTCTCATCGACATTAAAGCAGAATAAAATTAAAGAAAAATTAATTCAGAATAAAAATGTTTTTGAATTTTTGTCTTGTTTCTTTTTATAATATTCAAACTGAAATAAACATCTGTACAAAAAAAATTTAAAACACATTATTTTTGGTTGAGAAGGATCTATAATAAGAAATCATACAGACGTATATGACTATCTACTGAGACTTTTTTTTTTTTTTTTTTTTTTTTTTTTTTTTTTTTTTTTTTTTTTTTTAATATACGAAGTTGAACAAGACATAATGAATATTCTTTTTGTGAGAAAGATCCGAACAGGAATCATACTAATTAAGTGACTGTCACATAGATCCGTGTTGAGCTGTATTATGACATAAAGAAACAGGTTATGAGCATGAAAATAACTTAAAATGGTTTTCATCGTTTCTGTGATACGAGTTAGGTTCAATTATGTCTCAAAATTTAAGTGAATAACAACTCAGAGATTATGATGCCTCCTATCTATTCTCAAAGCGTATTTGGCTTTCCCCAAGTCACCCCGAATTGACTTTGACCCATAGTGTCTGATTAAGGTTGTAAGTGTCTTCATCTGCTTCCCGTTTTCTTTCTTACTCCATGATTGAGAAGTCTTGACATTGTTAACTCTAGAATGTTTCAATAACTCATAAAGAATAATTTTTTTTTTTTTTTTTTTTTTTTTTTTTTTTTTTTTTTTTTTTTTTTTTTTGTGAATGTTACATAGACTTCAGAGTAGTAAAACCATTGCAAGTCCCGAATCTGGATCACTGCAGTTTCTTCATGCACTATCTTTACGGGAATCAGAACACTTATGGGCTCGTGTATGACTGGGTAATCGCTTTTCTGCCTATCATTCGGAAAGATATATATGAAGACAAACAAAACTCTTAAGGAGTTTCCACGTAAAATCGAGTAGATTTAGTTTGTATCACATCTACTTTTACGCACCATAAAAAGCTACCATGACACACAATGACTGTTCTAAAGCCTTTTAAGCCTAATAACTTCACTAGTTAAGCACACAGAATCAGTATATCTATCATTTTCCAAGGTTGGATCAATTTCTCATTTTCTGAATATAAATGAATGTCTTTAAAAAACCGTTTAAATTATTTCGCCCCGATCAAGTCAAAGTCTTCAGGTAAACGGCTATCCTGAAGATCCAATGGATCAACTGGACCGACCACATACGAGTATGTGTCCTTCTAACTAAGTATAACCGACTATTTTTCAGCGAAAGAATAAAAACCATCAAAACCCGCCCCTATCACTTTCAGTCATCTGGTTAATGGCTATCCTCATAATCTACTAGTAGAAATAAGGACCAAAACACATCCGAAAATGTGTCCATCAAACTGAGGTAACCGACAAAATTTTAAGCGATAGTGATGTATAAAAATTTAATATAAGAAAAATGAAAATAAGCTGTACAGAAATAGCAAATCTTTTTGATGTCTCAGTATGATAGCGTCTGTGTACTATCACCTTTCTTGTAACAAGATCAACTTCTCAAAATTTTGAAAAATTTTTTAATGTTTTTGGGTTTTTGTATTTTATATTGTTTTTGGTTTTTCTTGAACCTTTTCTCCCCCTAGAATTTATAAAAAACAAAATCTTTTTGGATTTTTTTTTTTTTTAAATTTTTAAGAAAAGAAAAATGAAAACAATTTAAATGATATCTTCAGGAACATCATCTGATATACGTTTAACGCCGTTGATCTCTAGTAAATATAAAAACCGTGGTTTATCAAATGCTTTAGTGAAGAGATCAGCGCGTTGTTCCTGAGTGGGGATTTTTATCACATCGATTAACTTCTTTTCGTAGCAGTCACGAAGGAAGTGATATCGAATTTCGATGTGCTTCGTTTTGCTAAAATGAACCGGATTTTTGGTAATTGAAATTGCAGCAGAATTATCAATATATATGGGAGTAGTAGAGCATTCAATACCGTAGTCACGCATTTGTTGCTGAATCCAAATAACTTGAGAACAGCAACTGGCAGCCGCAATATATTCCGCCTCAGCTGTTGAAGTGGAGACTGACGTCTGCTTTTTGCATTGCCACGTTACTAAACGACTTCCAAAGAACTGACATCCTGCTGTTGTTGATTTGTAATCGAGTTTACAACCGCCATAATCCGAGTCACTATACGCATGAAGATCAAAGTTGTCATCATAAGGATACCAAAGACCCCAATCTGGAGTACCCTTCAGATAACGCAAAATTCTTTTGACTGCAATCAGATGGGAGACCTTCGGCTTTGACTGGTAACGTGCACAGAGACACGTAGCAAACATTATGTCTGGCCGAGAAGCAGTCAGGTACATTAGAGATCCGATGATCCCTCTATAGTGAGTTGGATTGATCAATTCACCCTTCTCGTCAGGATTAATCCCGTGATTAACCTCTAAAGGAGTTCTCTGTGAAGAAGAACTCAACATCTCAAACCGTTTCAAGATGTCATTGACGTATTTTGTCTGGTGAATGAAGATACCGGAATCTTTTTGATCAACTTGAAGTCCTAAGAAGAACTTCATCTCACCCATGGAGCTCATTTCAAATTTTTCTTTCATCACTTGTTCGAACTCCTTACAAAGTGTTTTATTCGTGGACCCGAAGATGATGTCGTCCACGTACACTTGTACCATAATTAGATCTCCTTCTTTTTCTTTTGTGAATAGCGTGCAGTCAATGGTTCCCCTTCTAAACCCGTTGTTCAGAAGGTGTTTGGATAGTTCTTTATACCAAGCTCTCGGGGCTTGGTGAAGACCGTACAAAGCCTTGTTGAGCAGATAGGCTTTGTCCTTGTGATATTGGTCTTCAAAACCTGGAGGTTGTGCCACATATACGGTCTCTTCGATGTGACCGTACAAAAAGGCACTCTTGACGTCCATCTGATATACTTTGAATTTCTTGAAAGATGCATACGCCAAGAACATCCGGATTGCCTCCAAACGAGCAACCGGAGCATATACCTCATTGTAGTCTAGGCCTTCGATTTGCCTAAACCCTTGGACCACCAGCCGGGCTTTGTTGCGAACAATCACTCCACGATCGTCACGTTTACATTTTAGTACCCACTTAGTGCCAATTTTCTTCTGACCTTTGGGGAGATCCACCAGCTTCCACACACCAAGTCTTTTAAACTGCAATAATTCCTCTTGCATGGCTGTGACCCAGTTGGGATCTTTCAGCGCATCGGTGGTGCTGTGTGGTTCTTCTTGTGCTAAGAAGCATTCATGGGCATTAAGAGCAACTAATCCTGACTCCATCATTTCTGTGTAGAGACCAAAATTCAGCTGTCGACGAGTTTTGACACCCTGTTGAATGTCCCCTATAATGTTGTCTTGTGGATGATCACGTTCAGTCCTAACAACCGGATTGTCAGGAACGACAACATTTTGTTCCAAGTTAGTTAAGTTCGGCTCAGGAACTGGAGCGGTTTGTTCCATGTTGTTTGTGTTCAGCTCAGGAACTGGAGCGAATTGTGGTGCTGCCTCTGAAGTAGACGTTAGAGGCGGATCTGTGATAGACACATCTTGATTTGACGAGGACGGTTGTGAAATAACATGTGTCGGTGCCGGTCGTACAAAGTCTGTTGGTGTTTCATCTTCAGATTCGGAATCAGATGACTCAAGAACTTGTTCTGTTGACTCTGTGGAAGAAGACGTTGACGGACCAGGATGAGATGAGCGTTGCTGTGATTCATCAGGAGGTACATTTTGCGCCTCATACATCATTTGAATAGCAACATCATTCAGATTGAATGACTTGACCCATTTGTCAAAGTCAAACAACCAGTCTTCACCTGTCCCTTTGGATGGTTCTGTGTAGCGTTGAACATCGACGTGGTACCATTCTTCAACCAATTTTGTTGATCGGTTGTAGACCCTTTTGAGAGGAACGCTATAACCCAGAAAGTAACCCTTAATAATCTTCTCCTCGAACTTGTTATCAACTTGCCTTTTGAGTAACGTGCAAAGAGCCCCAAATGGTTCCAGGTGCTCTAAGTTAGGCCTTCGACGTTGAAGAAGCTCGAAACTAGTCTTGCCGTGGCGCTTGACAATGCCAACCCGATTCAGTGTGAAACAGGCGTTGGCAATTGCCTCATTCCAAAACGTGACTGGCAACACTGAGTCAGCTAACATGGTTCTTGCTGTCTCGATTAACGTACGGTTTTTCCTTTCAGCAACCCCGTTCATTTGTGGAACATACGGAGCACTGAATTCTTGAACGATGCCTTTTTCTTTGCAGTAAGTATCAACGTTTGCGTTCTTAAACTCTGTACCGTTATCTGACCGAATTCTTCGAACCTTCAGCTTGTATTGCGACTCAAGAGTCGTGACTAGCAGACTAATACACCCAAAAGTTTCAGACTTCGCTTTTAGGAAAAACACCCATGAGAATCTTGAATATTCATCAGTGACCACTAGACAGTATGAGTGCCCAGCAATACTTTTGACGCTGATTGGGCCAAAAAGATCCATATGTAGAAGTTCCAACGGCATATCAATGGAGTGGAAACTCTTAGACTTGTGGGACCTTTTTCGTTGTTTTCCGGCTTTACACTGAACGCATGAATCAGGGAGATGAAAACTTCTTAGATTGACTCCCTCAACCATTCTATTGTGCACCAGCTTGTTCATGTTTCTGACGTTTATGTGTCCCATCCGTTTATGCCAAATGACAGTATCACGTTCGGATGCCTTGGACACAAAACATGTTGCAGTTGGAGATGATGACCCTGCCTTAGCCATATCCAGAATGTAGAGATCACTCTGGCGTGCGGCTGACATTAGAACTTTGTCTTCAGGAAAGTTGACGTCCTTAGACAAGATGTGGCAGTCTCGTTCATCAAACATTACTTTGAAACCTTTGTCGCAGATTTGACTTATGGACAACAGGTTGTTCTCCAACTCTTTGATGAAATTAACTTTCTCAAACGAAACTCGCCCATTAGACACAATTCCTTGGGCCGTGATAAAACCTCCTTGATTTCCTGCAAAGGAAACTGCACCTCCTTTTATTTGTCTGACATTTGAAAGAAGATTCATGTTTCCAGTCATGTGCCTGGAAGCTCCTGAGTCTATGATCCACATGTTGAATCTTGGATCATATAGAGCAACCTGCACACAAAGACAAAAGGTTTAAATATCATTGGAAACCCAAGCCCTTAAGGTCTTGGGTTTTCCATCTTCATCACGAATGAACAATTCAATCCATTTACCCTCATTAACACTGTTTTCAGATTTGACGTTGTTATCAACAGTGTTAGTTTTCTTTGGTTTCCAAAAGTCAGTCTTCTTCTCAACATGTTTGAGATAGCTGGTTGAAGACTGGGTTTCACTTGTCGAAGTGGAAACCTTTGAAACTGATGGGTTTGAGGATTGGTGTGGTGAGATTGGCTGAGGTTTCCGAGGAGAAACCGACCTCGGTGTGTGAAACCGTTCTTGACCTTGAATGTCAATGGTCGGTCTCCTCCTAGGAGGTGACTTGACATACCTCGGATCCGGAGTCGATATGTACTGCTTAGGATCCGTGTACTTATAGCAAAATCTTGCTATATGCCCTACCTCTCCACATGAAAAACAGTAATTTCTCCCCCTTTGACTTGGTGGAGAGAAATAACTCTGGTTTTGTCTGTTATCATAGTACCCCCTGGATTTGACATTTTGGGGTGGAGTTTGTCTAGGAGGGTGTTTTGGGAAATTATGTTTTTCATTAACGTTACCCTCCTTTACAAACTGGGTACTATGTTCCACATAGACTTTCTCAGATTTAGGATTAAACTTTTTCTTCTGAGAACTTCTTGTTGTTGTTGCCTTTGACTTAGATGGTGGTGGGCCCGATTTAGTTGTAGAACCTAAGTCTGTGGCATCAACATTTTGTTTGGACTCAGGAGCCGGGTCAATGACTTCTTTACCCTTAGACTTAGAAATTTGGTTTGTGTCCTCGGGTATATAATCATTTGATTCATCATCCGGCACAGCTCCTGGTGTGCTTGCAAATTGATTCAGGATCGGGGGTGGGACATTGTTGTATCCCACTCCTTTTTCCTTTTTGCCTCGGAACTCGGGAATAATGTGTTCTAATAAATAAGATGAATTTGAATAACTTTTTAATTTGAAATTTAATGATTCAAAATCAGCTTTCAAGTTTTCCAATTCTTTTTTCAAAACATTATTCTTATTTATGTGAAAATTGATAGAATCTTGTTGATTAAGAACACATATTTCAAGTTCCTTGTTCTGACGCTTAAGGCCATCAATCTTTTCTTTAAAAACAGACTCTTTCTGCTTCCAAGCCTTATTCTGTGCAAGCGCGTCAGTCAGTTCCATTAAAGATCTTGAGGCTGCTTGTTTGTAAGCCTCGAGATCTTCAATTCTCTCTTTTAGAGATTGAATTTCTTGTTCATACAACTCACATTTTAAGCATTTAACATTTACAGATTTAGGAGTTGAAGGGTTAGAACTTACCTTGGCATTTGATGAAGTGTCTGCCATGAACGCGGAGCATAGTTTCCCCGCTCTACCCAAAAACGATGGAGAAGTTACTTTAATTTCTGCTTCTTTGACTTCTTCATCCTTAGCAGTCTCCTTGTGAATTGTTGAACTTTGAGATGTTTGAGGAGTGTTTGACTCGTTCTCATGATCCTCTTTCATCTCCGTAACTACCACTTCAGTCTCTGCATCTACTACTTGAACTTCAGTAGCTGGTTCCTCGACTATATATGCTTCGTTTTTCGAGGAAACCACAGACCCAGAATCTGAGTCTCCATCTAGATCAGCCATATTTATGTTGAAGTTCCAAGTTTCACCCTCATCTCCTTGAACTGCAAGAGCAGTTTCATTGTTGATGTTGTTGGTTGCTGTTGGGTTTTGAGGGACCAGTTGTCTCTCAAGATTGACATTTGCAGCAGCAGCCGTAGGAGTGGATGTTGAAGAAGTGGTTCGGAAAGGGTATTGATGACCTTCCCGTCTGGGCTTCGAACACTCCTTGGCGAAGTGACCAAGTTCACCACAGTTGTAACATTTGACTTTGTTTTTGTCAAAGCCGAACTTGGATTTGTTGTTGATAGTGAGGGCCTGACCGGTTTTCTTTGTCCATTTCTTGGCCCTTCGGAACGCACTGCCAAGTGCCCACATAATATCTATGCGTTCCATGTCGTCTTCATCCAATTGTTCGTAGTCATCGCTGTCCAGATGACTATTTCCCAACTTTCCAGCTACCATCAAACTGTATGACTCTATAATCGTACCCAGAGTTGCCATGTGTTCTTTGGCAACCTCAACAGTTACAGCTCCCAAGCCCTCTGTATTTAACGTTGCTTTTTCCATGGGCTTGGTTCCGGAGTTTGTACTTGCATTACCGGGAGTTGACGGTGGTGGAACAGACGATCTTGTTTCAGTCCCCTTTGAATTCGACACTGAGGAGACGAAAGCAGTCTTGATCGGTGCATGATCATTTACATCTGACAACGGAGATTTTGACATGTATAACGATTTGTCAGGTGTTGATCTTGGCTTTCTTGAGGAGGCTCTCAGTTCAGCATCCTCTTGTCTGATCTCTTTAATGAAATCAGAGAGAAGAATTGTTTCGAGTTGGTGACTTCTTCTCATCACCGTTAGAAAGGTGCTCCAACTGGGTGGGAGACCTTGTGCTAGACATCTCACTTTCTCAGTGCCAGTAGTTCTAACGTTGTAGGCCTTGAGCTCAGACATGAGATGATAAAATCTCGACAGCAGTGACTCGATATCTTCTCCTGATTCCGGACCAAACAAATCGAATTCACGCTTTAGTTCCCTAGCGTGAATATCTCTCAGTGAATCCGACCCTTCACATCTTTCAACCAAGGCGTTCCATAGTGTTGACGCTGTAGTGAATTGGTTGAACTGGTGAAACAAATCGCTGGAAAGGGCTTGTGATAGTAGTGAGAAAGCCTTCTTTTCAGCTTCAAATGCTGTCTTCTGTTCATCAGACAGCCTGAAATAGCTTAAAGCTTCACCATCGTCGTTGGTCGGATGAACCCAAGCTGTTTGAACAGCTTCCCATAATCCAGGATTCACACCGGTTATGTGAATCTGGAATCTAGTCTTCCAAGTGTTGAACTCGTTTAACGCCATTAGCTTAGGAGGCTTGTTATAGCTTCCCGATTCCGAGTCACTTTCGAGGATTGACTGGATCCTCTTGGTTGTGCTTGTACTTGAAGACATGTTTGCTTAACTCCGAGAAGACTGAAAAACACTTAAAATTTGCTAAGTGTTGAAAAAACAGTCTGCTGATCGAATGTGTTGTATTCGATCGGATGAGTGGTCTATTCGATCGGGTGTGAGCTGACTCGATCGAATGTCTGTTTGGGTTAAGGTTCTGGTGTTATGAGGCTGATTCGATCGAATGGGAACTTTTTCGATCGAATAGGGTGTTAGGTTCGGTCGGATAAGTATCTGGTTCGAACGAAACGGGTTGTGTATCTTGTTCGATCGATTGGGAACTAGTTCGATCGAATGGGGTTTTGGTTCGGTTCTGATGTTGACTTAGTCGATCGGATGGGTTATGACAATCGAATTTGACACTGATCGAATGGGTTGATCAAATGGGTGACTAAGTCGATCGGTTGGGTACTGGTTCGATCGAATGATTGGGACTTATTCGATCGAACGAAGGGAGCGTATGTTGAGGCGGGAAAAGCTGGTTCGGTCAACGTTTAAACTTGTTCGATCGAATAGGAGGGCTATTCGATCGAATGGGTTCCAAAAATAGACTGATTCGATCGGGAAATCTGGATTTTCCAAAATTAGAAGATTTTGACGAAAATTCGGATTTTGAAACAAAAACAAGAAATCTTGACGATCGAGGACCACTTTATGACTATTTTTAAACTTATAACATAAACACAACTTAATTCCAACCCAAAAACGGATCAAAACAACCAAAAACTCGAAGAACACGAAGAACGCGAAGAACGTTCTTGACGAAAACCCGAATTTTAACACGAAATCCTTTGATCAAAAACCAAAATATGACAATATTAACTGTTTTTGACACAAAACCGATGAACACAAGACCAAAAACCAAGATTTTACCGGAAATTTTACGTAAAAATAACGAATTTGACTCTAAAAACGCGATTTTTACCACGAATCTACCGAGAATCAAGAACCAAAGGCTCTGATGCCACTTTGTTAGGACCGATCGGGAGACGGTTTCCCAACGATTCTCGGGGGCAACGTGTTAGAGTGCGGAATCCTACTAACACGGCGACTCGGTGGTAATCAACGACACAAACGGTAGCAATTCCTAGGATGATATGACGACCAGGTGCGGAGGAAAGGACCGAAGGGGTTGACGGGCAGAGAGGATTTCCGGGGAACAGGTCGGCTGTGTATGTGTGTTATGTGTGCTCTCTTTTCTGAAAATCCCTAAGTAACGTTTATATATCGAAGACTCATTCGATCGGATGAGTCTCTCATTCGATCGAGTGAAGCTTTGTTCGATCGAATGAGCCTGGTTCGATCGAATCAACCTTTTGTTCGATCGAACCAGTTTTCGTTTGACATTTACAATACGTTAACTAGGTTTCACTATCTTTAGTCTCACGCCGACCTACCCTGATAGAACTGGGGACATATATATGACATTTCATGTCCTAACAACACTCAAACACAGCAAAATTCCAATCGTTAAAGTTCGTTGGAACTCGAGACGTGGACCAGAGTTCACGTGCGAACGCGAGGATCAAATGATGAAGAAGTATCCTCACCTTTTTGAAGGGCTAACCAAGCACCGAAAACCACGAAAGCCGACAAACCGCCAGAAATCACCAGAGGTACGAATTAAATTTCGGGACGAAATTTCTTTCTACTAGGGGATGATATGACAAACTGAAAATTTTTCTTGCTTTTTCAGACACACATCGCGACTTGACTCAAATTTTCGGGACGAAAATTCTTTCAACATGGGAATGATGTGACACTCGTCAATTTCAGGTTAACTCCGTTAATTCAAACCCCGTCAATTCAAACTTAAGATCACTTGATCTATAACGCACATCTCATTACATTTAAACTAGGGTTTAAATGACGCTTGACAAGCACTACATATGTAGTCTTTCGGGATTGCACCGAAACGCAAACGAATTGACGCAAACTATTGGTGAATAAAGGAAAA
Source organism: Bidens hawaiensis (assembly GCF_021521415.1). Lineage (NCBI taxonomy): Eukaryota > Viridiplantae > Streptophyta > Magnoliopsida > Asterales > Asteraceae > Bidens > Bidens hawaiensis. The sequence continues at coordinate 85,202 of NW_027491181.1, forward strand.
ACATCCAAACAATAATTATCTGATAATTATGTGGTAGGCTTATGTGCTATTTGATAATATTGTATAGAACATTAACTCAAGATGCAAACAAGTTACTTTATGCTAGAAAAGTAATAATTAAAAGTTGAGGGGCCTTTGTGTAACATATTATTAATTAATAATAACAAAACCCTAACCTCTTCCTCCCTCTCCCAAACCCGATCGGCCCCCTCCCCTTTGCTCCCTTTGGCTGCCGTCACATTACACACACATACACACAAGGATTTTCAAGTTTTGTTGAAGAATTAAGGTGCTAGGAAGGTATAAACAACTATTCTATGCATTCTATATGTTTAATTTTGATTTTGAATGGGTTAATCCAAAACCCTAAGTCACGAAATTGATGAGTAAGATGAACTAGGGTTTGATTATATGCTTGATGATGATTTGCTAATGAAATTGATAACTAGTTGTGTTATTGTTGTTGTTAATCATTGTTCGTTGATTTTAAAATTTCAAGAAAAACCCTAACTATATATGTAATGTGAGATTGATATGCCTGGTTGGTAAATATTGTGTCTAGAGTGTTATATGCATGAATTATGGTTCATAGATTGTTGTAATGTTGAGTTTTGATGTAAACTGGTACTGGACAGATTGTTAAGTTTATGTTTAGACGACTGTAACTGAATGTTAATGTGGTAATTGGTCAAAATTATTAACACTACAGTGTACTAGGTTGAGTCTAGTTTCTATAAAGTCCAAGTTTGTAATTTTTGGACGGGTAAAGATTAACTTTTATTATTTTACAAAACTGAAGTGCAAGTCCGAATTGTGAGACCTGCTGTTAGGTTGTTTTGTAAATATCATATCTCATGAACTACAAGACCAAATGGGTTGGTTCCACTTCTGGAAGTTAACATGTTGAGTTAAGAAACTAACCCAATTTGTTTTGCATTAATTGGATATTTCATTTAACAGGAATAACAAATAACATTCTGTTGCGCATGATTTTGACTGCTGTGAGTTTACTGTAATGTTTTGATCATTGTGAGAAATCTATGTGGAATAAAAATACAATAAAAATAGTTCTAGAAACCTAACTCATGTGTTCTTTTGTGACGATTTTTGGTGAATTAGTTGATATGTTATGATCTGTTGAATAGAGTAATTTTCATGTAGAATTCTGTCTTGATGAAACTAGCTGCTGAACTATCAGAAAATACATGAAATGTGCTTGTTGTTAGATAATTGCTATGTTTTTGACCAAATTGCCCTTGTGGGGAATAATTGCTAGTAATGTACAATACTAATACTTGACACGTAAATAGTTGTTCATACATGTAACGTATCACCAATGTGTTTGTTGAGTCACACACAATTCCCAAACGAAACACGAAACGTATCTTATGCTTAGGTATTATGTGCCGAGTCTAGAGACTCAATAATAATTCCAACACTTAGAAAATCTAATTCTTGTTTTAGAACGCCAGTGAGGATTTTCTGCGACGCGCATCTCTTGGTTGACTTGTTTTTGAGTTCTTCGCAAACAGTGAGTTTCACGTTCCCCTTTTACTCTTTCAAACGCTTTTACTTGGGGGAGAATACATACTCCAAAACGCTTTAGATTTTGTTATTAGTTATATATCACTTGTAAGGCTAAGTGGCAAACGAACCAACTAAAGTCCTTCATAACATCGAACCGTTTAGTATTTGTATAACAGCGAGTCACTGTTGAGTAGTACTACTGGGTTTGACAAACCCCACCCAACTCTAAACTCGACTGGAGGTCGAGTGGGTGTAATCTTGGCTAACACATTACCATGGTCGTGGTTGACATGGTGGCAAGGCATATGATAAACAGTCAGCTTCGGTGTCGAACACTTAGTAATACTTGTTTTATAGGCTAGCTACCTATTGATATATAATTGACTTAACACTATCTGGTAACGCAAAACGCAAACGCAAACGCAAAGGCAAAACGTAAACGCAAACGCAAACACTTTATTTATATAAACCTGTGAACTCACCAACCCTGTGTTGACACTTTTAGTATGTTATTCTTAGGTAGCCGAGGCGGGCGCGCAGTATAGGAACATGCATTCGCTAAACACCATCGCTTTGAAAGCTTCTTTTAATTTTTATCTTAATAACTTGGGTTTTTAAGTCATCCTGTGTGGCGCAAACTTTTTGGTTTACAATTTACGCTTCCGCATTTTTATTTAAGACTTAATGTCTTGTTGGGTTGAAAACTTTAAACATGGTGTTTGATTATAACTAATGATTCCGATCCTGTTAGTTCACACCCTCTGACGGTAAAACTCCATTAGCGGATTTTGAGGGTGTGACAGTGCTCCAGTATTTAATGAAGAATCGGTGAAAGAAGCAGAAGACCATCTCGAGAAGAATTCCAAAGGCAAGAATGTCTTTGACATGAAATCAGATTCGCTTCTCAACCCATCTCTTGAGGAGATTCAGAGTTGGTTCAGACACAAGAAAGTCGGTAAAATCATCGAAGCTTACAGATATGTTGATCAAGAACAGAAAGAAGAAGCTGTTGCACGGGCCAAAGCCAACCAGAAGACTACATTCAAGTTCGTGTCAAAGGTGCAAGGTAATATTGTTTCTTGGATGTTTGAATCTGAACTTAAGGTATACATTGTGAAATGGGAGAAGGGCATCCAGTACTACGAAAGGATGACGGATCTTCTCTCATTACCGAGATGGGATGTGCGCACTCTGGCGTATCGTCCGTATATTAATCGCGGTGATGACTACTGTTGGTGCATGTCGTGTAACAGATGATCTTTTGTGTTTGTTAGAATTGAGAGCAACGGTCAAAGGGGAGACTGTTGGTGCATTTTGTGACCGTCGCTATGTAATTCTGACCAGCGGAACGCCACAGGCGAAGTTAGCACAACTTCGCCTTAGGCGAAGTTAGAACAACTTCGCCATAGGCGAAGTTAGCACAACTTCGCCTACTGAAGCCCAGGCCCGAGAATGTTTTATATATATATACGTGTGTCTTGTTTAGGTTAAGAAATCCAGAAATTAGTGTGTGTTTTGAGCAGTTTGTTTGGTTAGAGAGAGTAAGAGACAAGGAGAGTCGTGTGAGACGACCCGAGGTAGAGCTCACCTCGGGTCAGTCGTGTTTTCTGTTTGGTTACGGTATGTAACGTGTTTTGATTATTATATATGAATCTGCAGATTTGATTATCCCGTTCTTGTATTTGTTCGTGTACGTGTTTGTGTTCTTCATCTTCTATTTTGTTGTACTTCTTGATCTGATCACGACCTTCGTACTCCATAGTTCGTGTACGTGTTTGTGCTCTGATACCAATTGTAGGTTCCCTGGATGGATCTGCACGGGATATCTCGATCTACGTAGGTGCGGAATCCCTGCGTAGGTCGTTACGAGCGTAGAAGACACGAATAGATCAAACAGGATACGATAAACAAACACGTTATATTATAACCAAAACACGTGATACAATATCACTATTACAGACACGAACTCTCGTCCTCACGTTACAGCTCTCGTAACTTCGATAATGATCACACGAACTTCTTTTCTAAGCTAAGCTGTAACCTATATAAATACACGACAACTTCGCCTGGCATGTTCAGGCGAAGTTGTCCATAACTTCGCTTGACTAACAAGTTCGCCTAAACAGCGAACTTGTTAGTAACTTCGCTTAAGACATATAAAACATAATTAATCATTACAGACTCGATTACAGACACTAGACTATGAACTACTGACATTATGCACCAACAGACTCTCCCTTGGCAGTAGCTTCATGTCTTTATCTTTAAGCACTTGTCTTGTAATCTTCATGCATGCACTCCCTCTCTTACGCAGACCGTGACTACTCGCTGATATTTCCTCGCTTCGTCTTTCCAAGCAGGAATATAAAATATCTTCTTTTCATTTAACACCTGCAGATCAGCTTTCGATAAATTAACAAGATGCATCGGATCATACACTCTTAGCACTTCTTGTTCGTCTTCGTCTTCCATCACGGCTTCAGCAGTCTGGCAATCAACATACCACCATTTAAGATCTTTCAACACATCTTGAGGCATAGTCTGCCAGAAATCCTCAATGTTGATCCACCGCCTGCCAGAAATCCTCAATGTTGGGCAAGGAAATCGGCAGAGTTGTTGTGACAGCGTGGAATATCCCCGAGCGAAGCAGGAATGTGATGATCTCGTGGAAATCATCTACACCACTCGCGTCTGGGTCTAATGTAATATACATGTTGTGCCCAGGGAAGAACTGCCTTTGATTATCTCCTCCGTCATCGCCACCAGCACCTCCAGCACCAGCAACAGCAGCCATATCTGCAATAAATGAACCAAGTTAGATAAACGTTAAGGCGTAACACAAGTTCGCTTGTTACCATGAGCGAAGTAGTGATAAATTCTGTGTAGGCGAAGTTAAAGGTGGGGCGAAGTTGGGAACAACTTCGCTTCATCTTTAAGTTCGTCTAATAACTAATAAGTAAAAAGGTCCAGGCGAAGTTAATGATAACTTCGCCTCACCACAATATCGCCTCAGGCGAAGTTAAACCTCAGGCGAAGTTGCGGATAACTTCGCCTAATCCTTAAGTTCGCCTGAATCTGAATCGGCGACAGTAAGGAGATTCAAATTCGAAAAATCTGATGTTTTAGGTCAGTTTGAGGATTGAGGGGTCCGAAAAACATGATTTTAAAGCAATCTGGACGATCAGTTTGTTCATGACCACGTAAAGACAAGTTTTGAAATCGGGTTCAAAAGTCCGACGGTCCGAGGTTTCGAAACGGTTCGACACGACCTTTGATAAATAAGAAAGAACATGGGTTATACGATATATCGACACCTCGAACCTTGAATCATAACGGAATTTGAGAAAAAGATCACGGAATCGGAAAGAACGACAAGTTCGCCGGAAAACTGATAAGTTCGCTAGAATAACACAGAGAATAAGTTCGCCGGTTTGACAAATTATGAAAGCTTTGACCTTTAAAATTCTTTATATAGGAGCGGAGTTATACAGGCGAAGTTGTGGATAACTTTGCCTAGAGCGAAGTTATTCACAAGTTCGCCGATATATCAAATTTTACAAAATCAACCCCTATAATTTGAACAATTTGCAATTAAGTTTTAAAACTTCCTTAAAGAGTTACATGACACGATCAAGACTAAGTAACCAAGTATAAAATCAACAACTACATAAATAGGAAAAACTTTTAAAAATTAAAGTACAAGGGATCAAATTTCAGTCTAGACAGGGACTACCATGTTTTAGAAAAGATCCGAACAGGAATCATACTAACTACGTGACTGTCACATAGATCCGTGTTTAGCTGTATTATGACATAAAGAAACAGGTTGTAAGTATGTACATAACTTAAATGGTTTTCATCGTTTCTGTGATACGAGTTAAGTTCAATTAAGCTCAAAATTTAAGTGGGCAACAACTCAGAGATTATGATGCCTCCTATCTATTCTCAAAGCGTATTTGGCTTTCCCCAAGTCACCCCGAATTGACTTCGACCCGTAGTGTCTGATTAAGTTGTAAGTATTCTTCGATCTTTAAACTCTGCTTCCCGTTCTCTTTCTTACATCATGATTGACATTTTAAGTTAAAGAATGTCTCAATGACTTAATTTTTTTTTTTTTTTTTTTTTTTTTTAACAAACACATAGAGAACAACTGCAAGTCCCGAATCTGGATCACTGCAGTCTCTTGACACGCTTTCTTCACGGGAATCAGAACACTAACAGGCTCGTGTATGACTGGCTAATCGCTTTTCTGCCTATCATTCGGAAAGATATATATGAAGACATGCAGAACTCTTAAGAAGTTTCCACATAAAATCGAGTAGATTTAGTTTAGTATCACTTCTACTTTTCATGACATACAATGACTGTTCTAAAGCCTTTTAAGCCTAATAACTTCACTAGTTAAGTACACAGAATCAGTATATCTATCATTTTACAAGGTTGGATCAATTTTCTGTTAAACATAGCAAACGAACTTCTTACGAAGTAGTAGACTTGAAAATAATTTCATTTCCCTTAAAGAAAAATTTAACTTCTATCGCCCCGACCAAATCAAAGTCTTCAGGTCAACGGCTATCCCGAAGATCCAATGGATCAGCTGGACCGACCACATACTAGTATGTGTCCTTCTAACTAAGTATGATCGACTAATTTTAAGCGAAAGAATGAAAACTCATCATAAACCGCCCCGGTCACTTTCAGTCGTCTGGTTAATGGTTATCCTCATATTCTACAAGTAGAAATGAGGACCAAACATATCCTAAGACATGTCCATCAAACTGAGGTAACCGACATTGTTCTAAGCGATAGTGACGTTTTTTATTTTTTTTTATATTTTTTTATTATTATTTTTTTAATATGCACAAAAAGCATGGTTACTCGGGATTGATCATCCCATTCAACTCAACAAGGTTTTGAAATCTTGATTTGTCAAACGCTTTAGTATATAAATCAGCGAAATTATCAAGCGTATCCACCTTTTCAAGCACAATCAGTTTCTTCTCAGCACAATCCCGTATAAAATGATGACGTATGTCAATATGTTTAGTTTTACTGTGCTTCACGGGATTGTTAGTTACTGAGATAGCAGCTGTGTTATCAATGCAAATAGGAGTAAGTGAGAAATTCAGACCATAGTCGCGCAACTGTTGTTGAATCCAAAGAACCTGGGAGCAGCAATTGGAATTCTGCCTCACATGTTGAAATTGCGACTGAAGTCTGCTTCTTGCATTGCAACGACACCAATCTGCCACCTAGAAACTGACATCCTCCAGTTGTTGACTTCCGACTCTGATTGCACCCTCCATAATCAGAATCTGTGTAAGCGACCAACTCCAAGTCTCCTCATTTTGCGTACCACAACCCCAGCTTCGGTTTGCCTTTGAGATACCGCAAGATCCTCTTCACACCCTTCATGTGAGATTCCTTTGGGTTTGCCTGAAAACGAGCACAAAGACAAACTGCAAACATAATATCAGGCCTAGAAGCAGTTAAGTACATTAAAGAACCTATAATAGCCCGATACTGAGTTGGGTCCACATCTGCGTCATTGTCAGAATCAGCACCCAATTTATGGTTGACGCAGATTGGAGTATCGAATGGAGTGCTGTCCTCCATCTTGAAGCGTTTGAGCACATCATGGACATACTTGGTCTGATGAATGAACATCCCATCCTTCTTCTGATCAACCTGCAATCCTAAAAAGAAAGTTAGTTCACCCATAGCACTCATTTCAAACCTTTTCTTCATGACGGCCTCAAACTGCTGACACATGGAGACTTTTGATGCAGCAAAGATAATGTCATCCACGTAGACTTGCACCAGCAGGAAGTCGCTTCATTCTCTCTTGAAGAACAGTGTGCTATCTATCTTTCCTCTTTCAAACCCATTTTCAAGCAAGTAATCTGATAAAGTTGAGTACCAGGCACGAGGTGCCTGATGTAGTCCATACAACGCCTTACTTAGCTTGTACACGTGATCAGGAAAGTCTGGGTCAGGAAAACCCGGAGGTTGCTCAACGTACACAACCTCATCAACTTTCCCATTTAGGAACGCACTTTTCACGTCTAACTGAAATACCTTCATCTTCTTATAAGCAGCAAATGCCAAAAACAATCTAATGGCTTCCAATCTTGCCACAGGAGCGAACACTTCATTATAATCAATCCCCTCTTGTTGATTAAAACCTTTAACGACTAGCCTCGCCTTGTTTCTTATAATAATCCCATTCTCATCTCTCTTGCACTTAAAAACCCATTTTGTGCCTATCGCATGCACATTCTTTGGTTTTTCAACCAAAGTCCAAACTTCCATTTTCTTGAATTGAGCCAGCTCTTCTTGCATGGCCTCGACCCACGAGCTGTCCTTTAGAGCCATTTGGTAATTCTTTGGTTCAATCTGGCTGATAATGCAGGTGTACAAGCATTCGTTGATTATGCCTGTCTCCTTAATGCTTGTGTAAACACAGGTGTGCTCATTCAAGCTACGTCTTGTTTGTACACCGGAGGACACATCACCAATCACATTCTCCAAAGGGTGATCTTTATGAATTCTCGTGGTCGGAACAGAACCGACATGCAAATTGTCTTCCAAGTTAGAAGAGAGCTCGTCAATGGTTGTTTCTTGCTGAGAGTGAAACGGATTGAAAAATTCTTCTTCAGTCGAGGCAGCAGGGGTATTGACAGCATTTGATGAGGAAGGTTGCCATTTATCGAACAGCTGTCTTTGCACAAGATTCTCTTACTCATCAAGGAGCATCTTCGTAGCAACTCTCTCTTCTTCTTCTGCATTATCCAAATACGGTATGTTAAAAGACTTAAAAAGTCTATCATAGTCGAAAAACTCAGCAGGTCCGTTGCTTGGTTTTGGCGGTTTGTAACTTGTGATATCGGTGTTACACACCACCTCAACCTTGCCGGTCGATGTATTAAAGACACGTCTGTTGGGAGTCCCAACAACATAACCGACTATGATTCCTTCATCGGCTACTTCACCAAATTTAGAATTTGTCTTTAAAATCGAACAAGGGGACCCGAATGGTTCAAGACCACTCAAGTTGGGCTTCCTCCCATGCATAAGCTCATAACACGTTTTATTAAGTCTTTTAACAGTCAAGACTCTATTAAGGATATAGCAGGCTGTAGCAACAGCTTCAGCCCAAAACACCACAGGTAGCTTCGAATCAGCAAGCATAGCTCTGGCTCCTTCAATTAACGTTCTATTCTTCCTTTCAGCCACTCCATTCTGTTGCGGTGTATACGGAGCGCTGTATTGGTGTTCAATCCCTTTCTGAAGGCAGAAGATCTCCATCTCAAAATTTTTGAACTCAGTTCCATTGTCACTCCTGATGAACATAACCCTTTTATCCATAACGTTCTCAACTTTGGTAATCAAATTCTTCACCATTTGAGCCGTTTCATCTTTTGATTTCATGAAATATACCCACGAATATCGTGAGTAATCATCAGTGATCACCAAGCAATAAGAAGTACCTCATAGACTTTTTGCATTCACGGGACCGAAGAGATCCATGTGAAGCAATTCTAGAGTACTGACAATAGAATTGACCTTCTTGGTGTGATGGGATTTCTTGTGCTGCTTTCTCTTCTTGCACGCTAGACATTTGTCTTCAAAGTTGAAACTTTTCAAGGGAACTCCCAGCACAAGTCCATTCTTGACAATGTGGTTCATCTTCCGAAGATGAATGTGCTCCATTCTCCTATGCCACAATTCGGACTCCGATTCGCTCGCTTTTGTCATAAGGCATGATTCTTCCGTGGCCATTTCAGTCGACCTCATATCCATAATATACGTATTCCTCTCACGTGGAGCCTTCATCACAATCCACTCCTCTGGTATCTGAAAACCAGGATGTAACACAATCGCCTCATTCTTTGTAAAATGTACGGTGTACTCCTTATCACAGATCTGCGACACACTCAGTAGATTGTGCTTCAATTCTTAGACAAAGTTTACTTTTTCTAGAGTCATCTTTCCATTAGACACCGTTCCCATTCCTGTAATCTTGCCTCCACTTTCTCCAGCAAAGCTCACTCTCCCTCCTTGAACAGGTTTCAAATCGTGTAACAAGTTTTTGTTACCCGTCATGTGCCGGGGAACAGCCGCTATCCACAACCCATAGGTTGTTTGCAGCCCTGTTCAACTGTTCCTGCACGATAAAAGCAAAAGATTAGAATCTAGGGACCCAAGACCAATTGGTCTTGGATCTATACATCCCGAACCTTGGCTTTCCAAAGTTAGTCTCTGTATAATTCCTGTAAGTCCTATTAGTATACCTCCTTGTAGATTGATTGTGAGGCCTTCCAAACCTTTGTGAATTGAAAGAATTATAGCTTGTGGTTTGGTTATTAGCAGTGTAAAACCGAGATTGGTTTCTTTGAAAACCTGAATTAGTCACATTTCTGAATTTTGAATGGTTTTCATTTTTACCAGTATTATGATTACCATTAGACTTATTCTCAGTTTTAGTAGGCCTCACACCTCTGAATCTCTGCTTCAGAGGGCAATCTGCAACTAGGTGCCCTAATTGATTACACCTAAAACAACACCTATGTTCAACCTTTTTATCAACAGGTGTTTTAGATGTCGAGGCATTATTACCGCCCGTTTGTCTCACATAAGGTGGGACATACGGGTTTAGCGGAGAACTCTTTTTAGTTGTTTTATCTTTCTCTCCACTATCTGGCAATACCGCCTCCTCTTTTGCCTTACCAGGCTCGGATGACTTATCCAAACTTGATGAGACTGGACTCGGATCAGAAATTTTAACACTTGAAACAGGCGAACTTGTTTCGCCTCTACTAATATCTGGTTCTTTACTAGTTACTTTAATTGGAACTGTCTGAACAACCTCAAAGTCAACAGATTTCTGAACACTAGGATTAAAAGTGTAATTGTGATTATAAGGTGGTGGAACCTCATGATAACCAATTCCTCCCCTCTTAACAGAGGAACCTTGATCACTAACAAGGTGATCAAGAATAGCAGAGGAATTTCTGAACTGCTCAAGTTTTCTATTCAGTTCCACCACTTTCACCTGGTGATCAGCAATCTGTTTTTCTCTTTCAGCTATTAGCTTGGTTTTTTCTTCCAAAACTTCATAGCTTAGATCAATCACTTGTATTTTTTCAGCAAGTTTTGCTTTTAGACTTTTAATATCCTTTTCACAAGCTTTTATTTTAACTTTATAGCTATTTTCTCTTGCTTTAGTAAAGTGATGATCTTCTTTTAAAGTTTTAAACTCAGCATCCAAACCAACATACTGATCAGTTATAGTTGCTAATTGCTCAGACAAGTTTTCACATTTAGAACAAGTAGGTTTAGAACATACCTCGGAGAGCTGGTCTTTAACATCTGCCATGAGAGCTTTTTCTTCTCCGGTAACCTTCTCATTTCCTTCAGTTTCAACCTTCGCCAAATTGGCCTGTTCGAAAGTTTCTTCAGAATGCAGGTTCCAGTTGTATTCACCATCTTCTCTAGAAATCATGGCACTATAATCTTTAGAACCCCCATTATGCTGTGTAGACTTGCCTTGACCACGTTCTACACGCTCATTTCTGCACTCCTTAGCAAAGTGGCCGTTTTGCTGACAATTGTAGCATCTTACCTTCGTCTTGTCAAACCCTGGCCTTCCACCGACAAACTTTCTTCCGGTCTTTTTCATAAACCGTTTCACTCTTCTCACGATCATAGCCATCTGCCATTACAGATCCATTTCTTCCAGATCATCAGCATCAATCTGGTCATAGTCTTCATCCAACATAGTTGGATCAACAATCTTCCCCTGAATGTATTTCTCATAGGAAGCAATAAAAGAAGCATAGAGAGCAAACTGCTCTTCAGCAGATTTGACACTCATAGGCATCTTAGAGTAGTTGTTGCTAGGAATACTTTGAGAGCAACTACTCTTGCTTGCTTGCAGTTTAGAAGCACTAGATCCACCTGCTACAAAGCAAACATCACCATTCGTGTTGACTGACACATGCCCCTCATGTGATGAGTTGGCACCCGACTCTCCCTTCGAGTAGTAGGCAGCTGATTCAGTCTTCGAACCTGAACTAGAGTTGACTTTAGCACCATACATACCTGGATCTTGAACCTGATCCGTAGGTGTCTCCTTTCTAACCATGTTAAGCTCAAAGGTTCGGAGCTTGTTGACTGCTGTTTCCAGATCATATTGGGGAAAGTCTTTGTCTTCCCTCATCAGCACCGTGTACATCTCCCATTTTGGTGGGAGAGCATCAAGAAGCTTCTCAACTATCTCTTCTTCTCGGTAAGAAATTGAATAGTTGCTCAGTTCAGTCATCAGATGATAATATCGGGTGATGATATCATCTAGAGATTCATTCTTCAAATACTTGAAGACTGAGAACTGGGTTTTGAGCAATTTGATCTTCGAAGCACGGATTCCCACATTTCCTTCAAACCGGTTCTCAAGAGCTTCCCAAAGCTCTCTTGCTGTCTTGTACTTTCTAAACGTATGAAGGATCTCTTGTGGAAGAGCCATAGTGATAGCAGCATGAGCCTTGCTCTCGGTCTCATACATCTTTTTCTCTTCATCTTCCATTTTGGTGTACTTCTTGATCTGATCACGACCTTCGTACTCCATAGTTGGTGAAATATAACCATCCTGGATGCATACCCACATCTTTGCATTCTGGTACTTGACATATTGTTCGAACCGATCCTTCCATGCAACGAAATCGGTTCCCTTCAGCAACCTTGGTGCTTTTGTAGCTGAGCCTGCTTCTACTTCCATCTTTACTAACTCAGAGATGTTAATTGATGACATCTTTCTCGAAAACTAAGAAACCCGAAAAAATCAAAAAAAAATTCTTCTGAAAAGTACTGTTGGCGAAGTTACGGATAACTTCGCTTAGACTTAACTTCGCTGGATCTTTCTTAAATTCTTCTGAAAAGTATTGTAGGCGAAGTTACGGATAACTTCGCTTAGACTTAACTTCGCTGGATCTTTCTTAAATTTGCGTGACTTGGCGAAGTTGAGTGTAACTTCGTTTAGGGTAAGCGAACTTAGGAAGTAGGCGAGGTTGTAGAGAACTTCGCTTGAGTTAGGCGAACTTGAGAAGGTAGGCGAAGTTGTGGATAACTTCGCTTAACCTTATATCTTCGCCGAAACCCTACGAACAGTGACGGCAACTTCGCCTGATGAACACGAAGTTTCTGCAGATCTGATTTCTGGGCTTTTTGAGGTTTTTGACGGTGTAAAGGGTTGAATACGATGGTAGGAGGTAAGAATGACACAAAAACACAGAAAACACGTCCCGCGAATAGTCGAAACGGGACGATTTCTACACCCGCGTGAATATCCCGAACCACACAATCGAGCCGAAGCTCTGATACCAATTGTAGGTTCCCTGGATGGATCTGCACAGGATATCTCGATCTACGTAGGTGCGGAATCCCTGCGTAGGTCGTTACGAGCGTAGAAGACACGAATAGATCAAACACGATACGATAAACAAACACGTTATATTATAACCAAAACACGTGATACAATATCACTATTACAGACACGAACTCTCGTCCTCACGTTACAGCTCTCGTAACTTCGATAATGATCACACGAACTTCTTTTCTAAGCTAAGACGTAACCTATATAAATACACGACAACTTCGCCTGGCATGTTCAGGCGAAGTTGTCCATAACTTCGCTTGACTAACAAGTTCGCCTAAACAGCGAACTTGTTAGTAACTTCGCTTAAGACATATAAAACATAATTAATCATTACAGACTCGATTACAGACACTAGACTATGAACTACTGACATTATGCACCAACAACTACCATGCTAAACGTTTTCACCAACACTTGGTGTTTGAGGTGAATCATGGTTTTAAGTACTTTAAGCCACAAATTCCTATCCGCAAGCGTCACAATGAGATTGATCCAAAAACGGGTTGGAAGAAGTTGGTCCTTAAAGTAAAGCCGCCAGAGACGAGGAAGCGGGTGCCAGTGAAGACAATGAACCAACACATGTATTTATCCTTCAACCGCTGGTACTACGATAATCGTACTGGCGAGGCCGTCATTGTTCTTCGTACAGGGTTGAAGACTGAGCTGATAAAGATCATTTACCCAATGTGGTTGGTGAATTTAACCGAGACCGACAATGATGTGCTACACAAGAACAAGATTTTGATTGAGCACAATAAAGACTATGACCTGGCTATGCAATTCCAACGCGTTGTGCGTGTTTGTTATGAAAACGGAATTCATAGTTGCAGAGACTGGCAGTACAAGCGCTTCAAGTAATTTAAAGACAAAGAGCTCAAGACGAGGGGGTGTCAGTTAGTGCACGGATTTGCGTCTCGAGTCTTTGTATTTATCATTAATGTATTTGTCGTTTTGATTAATGTAATAAAATATTAAGATATTAAGTTAGTTCATTAAATGTAATGTCTAGTTCGCTAAGGATGTTAAGCGAACTAAGACTTAAGTTAGTTTCCTCCTTATTCATTTAGGATGTTTAACGAATCAGGAGATGATTCGTTAAGTTATTTATCTGATTATGTATGTAACGAAGTAGTGTCTAGTTCGCTATGGAATGTTAGCGAACTAGACCTATCTTCTATATATAGTGAACTCTGTTCACAAGTTAATTTAAGCATTTTGAGTTATATTATCGAAACTCTGTCCAATTCATCTCTCAAGCTTCAAATCTAGAATTAATATTATACACATACAATTAACACATATACATATAACGTATAACATACAATCAAGAGTAATTATGAACTAGATCCGTGTTAGGTTAATTATATCTCAGATCTGGGATCTGTGTTATATTAACGAGTTCAAACAGCAACGAGACAACAGCAACGAGACAGCAGCATCTGAAAACGCTCCCAAGCATGACAATATTGTTCATCCGTCTCCATGTGAAAAGAATGAATTTGATCACGAAGAATAGCCGCTTCAGCAGGTGGGAAGTATTTCTTGATAAAAGCTTAACGCAGTGCTTCCCAAGTAGTGAATGTGCCAGGTGGCTGAGGGTCAAGCCAAAGAGCTGCTTTTCCCGCAAGTGAAAAAGGAAAAAGATGTAAGAAAATAGCATCTTCAGTAGCACCTTGTAAATTAAAAAAATTTTATAACGCGGTAGAGCTGGTTAATATGTGTCGTTGCATCCTCGTCATCACGTGTAACATTATATTTTTGATGATAATAATAAAAGAAATTTCGTTCATTCAATAACGTGTCGTGTATCAATTTAGACAAATAAACTATTAGAGGGTGGGCTTGGACATTAAATGATGGAATAAGGAATGGTAATGGGCCTTAGGTCCATGGGCTTAAGGGAGTATAAATACCCCTTAAACCCTAATCTTTTCCATATTTTATCCATCTCTACACCCTAGCCTACACCTTCAAAAACACACACAAACACTTTCCTTTATCCCGAACCAATATCTGAAGTTGAGAACCCTAGCTTGATAGTGTTAGAACATCATAACAAGCCAAAATCGATATCGATACTAGATCGTGTGCGTAAACCAACTCGTTTAAGGTACGTTCATTAACGAAAACTTGTTAAGGCTCGTTTAGTATTCCTAGATCTATGTATAAATGGTAAAAACGAATCAACCGAAATGATTCTCAGTGCAATCCATTAGCATTTGATAGGTTAATCGTTGGTAATAAAGAACCGTATATAAACATCCATCAAGTACCCCACTAAACACGAATGTTTGGATGTTTGGTTAATTGGGGTTAATAGGCGATGTGTTTGCGATTCCAATGATACCATATTCGTGTTGTTTCATCGTGATTTGAAGGTTAATTGCAAATCTAGTTTCTGTTGACGATTCTATGTTCTTGACGATTTTGACTTTAACAATTTGGGTCAAAGATTGGATAAGAACTGATGCTCATTCGTTATATTAAACGAATGCCAGTCGTTCATTATACAGTCATAACGAATAGGATTCATTCACGTGTCTTTGATAATGAATGAACCTCTCCTTCATCTTACAGAATTAACGAATGGAATTCGTCATTCGTTATCCATCATTCTCCATGATAAGACAACAAATGAAGTCATTCGCTATAACATCATAACCATATATGTTGCTTGAGAATTCATCTATCCATGATATCACGAGAAACTAGTAGTATTCATATCACGTCTAATATGTTGTCTCAGGGAGGTCTGCATCTTTCATTTTCAACTGATGATAGCCTGCTGTAGGTTCCCAGCCAGATCTACACAGGAATATCTCGTAACATGATGGTGCGGAATCCCAACGTATACGATACGAGTGTCGAGACGATTAATACGTTGAATATAAGCAAACACACAAGAACATAAGATAATACTTGATATATTGCTAACACGTTATTCAGAGAATCACCAAAAACCAATCGTTCAAAAACCAAAAAACATTGTTCCAAAACCCCGAAGTTATGAGTTTATATAACTCGACAACTACGCCTAACATACTAGGCGAAGTTGTCATAACTTCGCTAATCCTTCAAGTTTGCTTAACACACTAGCGAACATACAATAACACGTTCAATATAAACTAACAATATAAATGATTACAGACACAACTAAACATGAGATACTGAACTACTGGCACAATGCACCAACAGACTCCCCCTTTGCAGTAGCTTCATATATCTATCTTCTTTCTCGTGTTTGGCAATCCAAGAATCTTCGTATCACTCCTCTTCAAGCATGAACTCCCTATCTTACACAGACAGAGACTACCCTCTGGTACTTCTTCGCTTCTTCCTTCCACTCAGGAATGTAGAATATCTTCTTATCATTGAGTACCTGCAAATCAGCTTGAGTCAGATTAACCAAGTGCATGGGATCATACACTCTTAGAATCTCCTGTTCATCCTCATCTTCCATAACAGCCTCAGCAGTCTTGCAGTCAACCTACCACCACTTGAGATCCTTCAACACATCCTTGAGCATCATCTTCATCGGAACCTCTTTCAAGCAACGAATCGGCTTGTATTTCATCACCATCCAAGGTTTCCCATCAGTCCTCATGCCTCTTTCCTTGTCTTCGACTAACTTCCCTTTTCTGTGGCTTCAACAATTCAAACTTTTTCTCTTTCACACTTTCCTTCCATACCATCTTTCCAACCCAATCCGCAAAGTCATCACCACTTCTATTTATCAATCTCAACTGAGCCAAATCTTTCACCTCACACGCAGGCAAGGTGTTGAGCGATCTCAAAGCCTTCTTAAAGTACTGAACCCCATCATAACGCTTAATCACAAACAATTTCAGCTGTTCATTACACAACCAACAGATAATACCTTTCTTTGACTCAGCATAGCCCTTGATATTGTAGCTTTTCTTGAACATTGTTGGTACCGCAGGCTTCTTTGTCTTGAAGAACCACTGAGCACAGCCTTCTTTCCATCTTGGCTGTTCTTCCCATTAGACTCATCCGACACATTTTCATCTGAACTCAACTTCACCTCATCAGCACTTGGAATATCATGCTCTACACCATCATCAACTATCTCCCATTCTTCCAACTCACTATCAATCTCTATCTATTTCCCAATCTTTTCAATCTCACTAGTCGTCAATACGTCATCAACTAAATCATCATCATCATTTCCCATCACATCCTCAACATCCACAACCTCTACATTCTTACCACCTGTATTACTTGATGGACCCGCAGACTCCCCCTGAGGTGTGGAAGTTCCAAGATTTTGTTCAGTTCTTAACAACTCACCACCTGCATCTTTCGATGCATTGGGATCATCGTCTCTGTCTTGCCTCTTCTTTGTCCTCAATTCATCACCCTTGCAACTCGACTCCCCCTGAGATGCTAAGAACTCTTTAAGCTGATCAAACATCTTACCGTGCTCAATAAGCAGTGCAGTCTGAACTTGATTTTGTGCCACCAGAAGTTTAATAGTCTCAGACTGAATAATATTTACCCGTGATAGTTCAGCAACCACCCTTTCAAAAGCTGCAATCCTCTCCGAATCAGACAAATTTGAATCAAAAACAACATTCAAGTGAGAGGTAGCCTGAGCAAACCGTAGTGGAATTTCCAAGCTTGCAGGAATAACAGGTGTAGGCTGAGTGGTAATTAGGGGTGGCATCGATAAAGATAAACCAGCAGTCGCTACCAGTGTGGACTCAGCAAACATAGCTACCACCTTTGATGTAGTAAGAGTGGGAGGCGGTAAAGAAACAATTTCTAGTGTCGTAAACTGAAACGTGGTCGGAGGAACACCAAAAGATGACGATACATTCACCAAGGGTAAACTGAAGGTGACAGGCAGAGGAACATCTGAAGAAGCTGGTAACATAGTCATACCTGATAAAGATGGTGGAGAAAAACGAATAACCCTCGAACTTTCACCAACTCTTGAACTTTCACCAACCCTTTCCTTCTTTGATCTTCTTACCAGACGATATAAATCCTCCTCATAATCCGATTCACTGTCATCGGAGTCTTTCTTTCGCTTGCCATGAATCCTTTCTGGTCTGGCAAGTATTTGTTGTGCTTCGACTATATCGTCAGTGGAGGAATCAGAGTCAGCTCTCTCTGAGGCCGCCACAAATGTAGCCGCCATGGAAACATGAACACCAGACGCCTCAGCTACTGAGACTTGAACTTCAGCAGCTGGATGAATCTGTTCCGTGTCAAAGAACCCTTGCCCTCCAAAGGCAACTTCAAGGTCAACCTGTTCTTCCGGAGCGGCAACAGGCTCAGCAGGTGGTGCTTGCTGTACCACGGGTGGTGGTTGAACCACACGAGGTGGTTGAAGAACATTTGCCTGTTGCGGTGCCAGATCAAGAAATTCCACACCTGGAGGAGCAACATACGCAGGATTCACCAAATAACCAAACAATGCAGTATGCCTCGGACGGAGTTCTGGTTTGCTATGAGCACTCGATGACTTACACTGCACAAACATCCTTTTAGAAACACTCTCCACAAACGAAATGGGACGTCGTTGTGGTAGATTGGGAGCTACATGGTTTAGAATCATCTGCAAGAATCTCGGGTACATCAAAAATCTTTCCCTAGCCACCGCGCGTCTTTGACGATCGATCTCATAAAAAATCATCTGACTAAAGCTGTAAGGCTTGTTGTAAGTCAAAGCAATCATTGCCGATTGCATTGTTGCACCCATACCATCTATACCAGCTTTCCGACCGGACATGCACACTATCATCACGTGCATAAGGAACCGCTAATGATCTAACAAAAATCCTTTTCTCCTCTGAGAGTCTCCCAACGGACCCGAATACCCCATACGCAGAAACGCACCATCTCTGAACGTAGCCGGAAATTCTCTGGGGTCCTCAGTCGTCTCATTCCCAAACTGTAAGGCTTCCCTTATCTGATTTGCCGAGAACTGTATCACCTGTTCATTTATAGTAGCACGCATCACCGATGGATCGACACGACAATCATACTCAACCGTGTTCCAAAAATCTTCAATGTTCGGTAGTGAGATCAGAAGAGTAGTAGTAATAGCATGAAAGATGCGTAAGCGTATGAGAAACGAAATGATCTCACGATAATCATCAATTCCTCGAGTGTCCGGATCTAAGGTGATATACATGTTGTGACCCGGAAAAAACTGTATGTTATTATCTCCACCTTCATCACCACCCGCGCCACCAGCACCTGCCACAGCAGCCATATCATGCGAAGTTGTAGAGTTAGCGAAGTTAAGGGAGTGGCGAACTTGTTAACTTCGCCAAAACCCTAACTTCTCCATTTGAACGGCGCACACTTCACACCCAGTTAGGGCAAAGAATGGCTGATCAGAGAGTAAAAACATGAATGAGGTACATATTTTTCATTCCGATTAAGATCCAGAGATACATATTTTTCACCAAAACAGTTTTAAAGCTGATTAATAAAGGAGGGTTAAGGGTTTGTTGCAAAGTAACTACAAAACAGATCATTGAGAAACAGATTAGCAATACCCAAAACAAATTATGAGTCACGAGGATCCTACAAACCTTGAACACGGACGAGAAACAGATTATAGAGGTGTTTGATTCAGTTGAATAAGTTCGCTGAGGGTTAGAGTTTTGAAAATAATTTGACCAGTTTGACCACAGCTTCACGTTATATAGTGTAGAGAAACCCCATAGGCGAAGTTTGAGTTAACTTCGCCCAAAAACAACTTCGTTCAGTCAACGCATGGTCAACATCACCTCTTTTGATAACTTCGCTGTTAAGTTAAGTTCGCCTATTATAACTTATAAACAGAAACGCATAAAGTTGACCAAAGGTCAACTTCGCTTTAAAATTCTCCGAAAAAGATTTAAACTTAATGATCATAGAACCAAGTAACCAAAAGTGTAAAAGTCTAAACATAATACCAAATACATAACGAAAATTTGAATAATAGAATAGACGGGATCAAATTTCAGTCTTGACGAGAACCTGCATGTTTTAGAAAAGATCCGAACAGGAATCATACTAATTAAGTGGCTGTCACGCAGATCCATTTTCAGCGGTATTATGACATAAAGAAACAGGTTGTAGGCAGGTATAAAACGTAGTATGGTTTTCATCGCTTCTGTGATACGGATTAGGTTCAATTAAGCTCAAAATTTAGATGGACATCACATGAGAGATTGTGATGCCTCCTATCTATTCTCAAAGCGTATTTGGCTTTCCCCAATTCACCCCGAGTTGACTTCGACCCGTAGTGTCAGATTAATCAATGAGCACACGTTGAACATCAAAGTCGTCTTCCCAATCTTTCTTATACTTAGAAAATATTCTTTCTTGCCTCTTTCTTAATATTTGTAACGAGACTAGCTTCAAAGGCTCAAACAATAATAACTATAGATATATATATATATATATATATTTATTATTTTTTGAGTTAAAGACAATAATACAACTACAAGTCTAATATAACTGCAAGTCCCGAATCTGGATCACTACAGATTACATAACACTATCTTCGCGGGAATCAGAACACTCACGGGCTCGTGTATGACTGGGTAATCAATTTTCTACCTATCATTCGGAAAGATGTATATGGAGACATGCACAACTCAGAATGATTCTCCACATTAAATCGAGAAGATTTAGTTTGTATCACTTCTACTTTTACGCACCATAGAAAGCTACCATAACATACAATGACTGTTCTAGAGTCTTTTAGGCCTAATTACTTCACCAGTTAAGCATACCAAATCAGTTTATCTATCACTTTCCAAGGTTGGATCAATTTTCATTTTAACACCGTATTGAAACTTCTTACGAAGTTATAGACTGAAAAAATTATATCATCTCCCCAAAAAAATTTTAAATTCTAGCGCCCCGATCAACTCAAAGTCTTTAGGTAAACGACTATCCTGAAGATCCAAAGGATCAGCCGGACCGACCACATACGAGTATGTGTCCCTTTGACAAAGTATGAACGACTAATTTTAGGCGAAAGAATAAAACCCATCATAAACCGCCCCGATCACATTCAGTCATCTGGTTAATGGCTATCCTTATAATCTACACGTAGAAGTAAGGACCAAACATATCCTTGGATATGTCCTTCAAACTTGAGCAACAGACATAATTTTAAGCTATAGTGATGTTTTTTTTTTTGTTTTTTTAAGATAAAATAATAGAGAAAACACGGTTACTCGGGATTGATCATCCCATTAAGCTCAACAAGATTTTGAAAACGTGATCGGCCAAACGCTTTAGTAAAAAGATCGGCAAAATTATCCAGTGAATCCACCTTTTCAAGCAAAATTAATTTCTTCTCAGCACAATCCCGTATAAAATGATGACGAATGTCAATATATTTAGTTTTACTGTGTTTAACGGGATTGTTAGTTACTGAGATAGTAGCAGTGTTATCAATGCAAATAGGAGTTTGAGTGAAATTCATACCATAATCTCGCATTTGTTGTTGTATCCATAAAACCTGGGAGCAGCAGTTCGATGCTGCCATGTATTCTGCTTCGCAGGAGGAAATGGCTACAGAGGTCTGCTTCTTGCACTGCCAGGACACCAATCTTCCTCCGAGAAACTGACATCCACCGGTGGTTGACTTTCTGTTCTGATTGCAACCTCCATAGTCAGAATCGGTGTAAGCTACCAAATCCAGTTCTCCCCCTTTCGAGTACCATAGTCCCAAAGTAGGCTTTCCTTAAAGATATCGCAAGATTCTTTTCACTCCCTTCATGTGTGATTCCTTCGGGTATGCCTGAAAACGAGCACAAAGACAAACTACAAAACATAATGTCAGGTCTAGATGCAGTTAGATACATTAAGGAACCTATGATTACCCGATATTGAGTGGGATCCACATCTTCATCACTGTCGAAATCAGCACCCAGTTTGTGATTGACGCAGATTGGAGTGTCGAATTGGGTACTATCATCCATCTTGAAGCGTTTAAGCACATCATGGACATACTTCGTTTGATGAATAAACATGCCATCTTTCTTCTGATCTACCTGCAATCCCAAAAAGAAAGTTAATTCGCCCATGGCGCTCATTTCAAACCTTTTCTTCATGACTGCTTCAAACTCCTGACACATTGTAACTGTAGAGGCAGCAAAGATGATATCGTCCACATAAACCTGAACGAGTAGAAAATCACCCCCTTTCCGTTTGACAAACAAGGTACTGTCGATCTTCCCTCTCTCAAATCCATTCTCTAGCAAGTAATATGACAAAGTTGCGTACCAGGCACGAGAAGCCTGATGTAGCCCATATAATGCTTTGCTCAGTTTTTACACATGATCAGGAAAATCTGGGTTAGGAAAACCATGAGGTTGTTCTACGTATACCACTTCATCGAATTTTCCATTAAGAAATGCACTCTTCACATCTAGATGGAACACTTTCATCTCTTTATGTGCAGCAAATGCCAGAAACAGTCGAATTGCCTCCAGTCTGGCCACAGGAGCAAACACTTCGTTGTAATCAATTCCTTCCTGTTGATTAAAGCCTTTAACTACTAATCTTGCCTTGTTGCGAATGATTATCCCCTTCTTATCTCTCTTACATTTGAAAACCCACTTTGTACCGATAGCATTCACTTCTTGCGGTTTTTCAACTAACTGCAATAATTCCATCTTTTCAAACTGTGCCAGTTCTTCCTGCATAGCTTCAACCCACGAGCTATCCTTCAGTGCCATTTGATAATTCTTTGGTTCGATCTGACTGATGAAGCAGGTGTACAAGCAATCGTTTATAATACCCGTGTCTTTAATGCTTGCATACACACATGTGTGTTCATCCAAACTTCTTCTAGTATGTACACCATCAGAAGGATTACCGATCGCATTCTCCAAATGGTGATTCTTGTGAATTTTGGTGGATTGTACCGGTCTGACTTCCAGATCATTCTCAAGATTTGAAGAGAGTTCATCAGAGCGCGACTAAGGTTGAGTGTGAAATAGATTGTAGATTTCATCTTCATTCAAGCCAGCTGGAGTTTCTACCGCACTTGACGAGGTTGGTTGATCTTCATTATACTGCGGGCGTTGTACAATGGTCTCCTCTTTGTCATACAGCATCTGTGAGGCCATTTTCTCATCAATATCTGCAAAATCTAAGTAAGGCACATTAAAAGATTTGAATAGCTTATCATAGTCTAAAGCCTCTGCTGGTCCCATGCTAGGCCTTGGTGATTTGTAAATAGTAATGTCAGTGTTACAGACCACCTCAACCTTGCTGTTTGATAGATTAAAGACTATTCTATTGGGTGTCCCAACAACTAGCCAACTAAGATACCTTCGTCAGCTATCTCACCAAATTTAGAGTTAGTCTTTAATATCTAACATGGAGACCCGAAAGGTTCAAGAACCTTCAAATTTGGCTTTCTACCATGCATAAGTTCATAACAGGTTTTATTTAATCTTTTAACAGTTAAAACACGATTAAGGATATAACAGGATGTAGCAAAAGCCTCAGCCCAGAACACCACAGGAAGTTTAGCATCTGCCAGCATGGTCCTGGCGCCTTCGATTAGATTTCTATTCTTCCTTTTAGCTACTCCATTTTGTTGTGGAGTATATGGGGTACTGTACTGATGCTCTATCCCTTTCTGTAAATAAAACATCTCCATCTGATAGTTCTTGAATTATTTTCCATTATCACTCCTGATGTACTTAACCTTCCTCCCAACGATATTCTCCACCTTGGTAATCAAGTTAATTACCAACTGAACTGTCTCATCTTTTGTCTTTAAAAAATATACCTAAGAGTATCGTGAGTAGTCATCGGTTACACTAAACAGTATGAAGTTCCTCCAAGACTCTTTACATTCACAGGACCAAAAAGATCCATGTGAAGTAGGTCCAAGGTGTTGATAATTGAGTTAACCTTCTTGGAGTGATGAGGATTTTTGTGCTGTTTTCCTTTCTTGCATGATACGCATTGATCTTCAAAATTGAAATTTTCAAGGGAACTCCAAGCACCAACCCATTCTTGACAATGTAATTCATCTTGCGAAGATGTATATGACCCATTCTTCGGTGCCACAACTCTGACTCAGACTCTGTTGCTTTTGACAGAAGATATGATTCTTCATTTTCCATCTCAGTTGATCTCATATCCATTACGTAAGTGTTCTTTTCTCTTGGAGCTTTCATCACGATCCAGGTTTCAGGAATCTTGAAACCAGGATAAAGTACGAGTGCCTCATCTTTAGTAAAATGAACTGTGTATTCTTTGTCACAAATCTTAGAGACACTCAACAAGTTATGCTTCAACTCTTCCACGAAATTCATTTTTTCCAAATTTATTCTTCCATTTGTCATAGTCCCAATACCACTGATTTTTCCTCCACTTTCTCCTGCGAAACTAACCCTTCCTCCTTGAACAGATTTCCAGTCACGTAAAAATTTCTTGTTACCAGTCATGTGCCGGGAACAGCCACTGTCAACAACCCACATATTGTTTACAGCCCTGTTTGACTGTTCCTACACAATTAAAGAAATAGATTAAAATCTGGGGACACAAGACCTTCTGGTCTTGGGTTGATTAAACCTGTTATCTGGCATACTGTACCTTGGTTGCCCAAAGTCAGTTTCTAGATGACTGGCTATGAGGCCATGAGACCATCCAAACCTACGTGAATTAATGGAATTATAATAGTTGGTTTGGTAATTTACTGGGAAAGAACGAGACTGATTTCTTTGAAATCTTGGATTAGTCCAATAATTGAAATATGGTGTTTTCACAATCTTACCCGCATCATATTAGTATTCGTTTTACTCTCAGTTTTAGTAGGCTTCATATTTCTATATTTTCTCTGTTTCAGAGGACAATCAGCGACAAGGTGTCCTATCCTGTTGCATCTAAAAGAACTTCTGTTTGAACTACTCTGGCTGTTTTTAACATTCGTATCAGAAGTTGTTGCAGATGTCGGGGTTGCGTTACTATTCGTCTGTCTCACATATGGTGGGACGGACGAATTTAGGGAAGATTTCTTTTCATCAAACTTATAGTCCTCCCCTCGTTTTAGTAACACAACCTCTTCTTTTATCTCACCCGATTCGGACGACTTGTCCGAGTTTGACGAGACAGAACTAGAGACAGAACTTGTGACATTAGAACTTGTCTTACTAGTGTCACTCTCATTAACTTCAGTTTCTTTAGCAGAAACTTTTATTGGAACTGTCTGACTAATTTCAACATTCGCGGATTGCTGATTACTAGGATTATAAGTATAGTTATTATTGTATGGTGGTGGGACTTCTGAGAATCCAATTCCCCCTTTGTTAACCAGGGAACATTGAACACTTCTGATATGATCTAACTTAGCAGAAGAATTTCTAAATTATTCAATTTTTCTGTTTAGTTCCACCACTTTTACCTAGTAATCAGCTATCTGTTTATCTTTTTCAGCAATTAGTTTGGTTTTTTCTTCTAACACTTCATAACTAAGATTAATCACTTGTATTTTTTCAGCTAGGGTTGCTTTAAGACTTCTGATATCCTTTTCACTAGCTTTTATCTTTACCTAGTAACTGTTTTCTTTAGTTTTAGAATAGTGATGTTCTTCTTTTAAATTTTTAAATTAAGTGTCCAAACTAACAAACTGATCAGTTAATGTTTTCAATTGATCAGACAGTTTTTCACATTGTTCACAATGAGATTCAGAACATACCTCGGAGAGTTGATCGTTCACTTTTGCCATGTATGCTTGATCGTCTCCAGTCTCTTTGTCATTCCCTCCAGTTTCGATGTTTACCAGATTTGCCTGTTCGAACATCTCCTCAACTTGTATATTCCAGTTGTACCCCCCGTTTTGTTGAGATACCATAGCCTTATTTTCACTTCCATTCCCATTCTGTTGAGCAGGCATGTTTTGGCTTCGTTCGACTCTCTCATTTGTACACTCTTTAGCAAAGTGACCATTTTGTTGACAGTTATAACAACGAACTTTAGACATATCAAACCCCGGTCTTTCTCAAACGAAATTTCTACCAGTTTTCTTCATAAATCTTTTCACCCTTCTTACTATCATAGCCATCTGCCACTGCAGATCCATTTCTTCCAGATCATCAGCGTCGATCTGATCATAGTCTTCATCCAACGTTGCAGGGTCAACTATTTTTCCTTTGATGTAATCTCATAAGATGCAATGAAGGAGGCATAAAGAGCAAATTGTTGTTTAGCTGATTTCACACTCATAGGCATCTGTGAGTACTTCTTGCTCGAAGCATTGGTTGAGAAATTACCAGTTGTGGTTTGAGGTTTTGAGGAACTACTACCTCCTGCTATGAAACATACATCACCATCCATATTGAGAATCACATGACCATCTGGAGTGGAGTTTGGTTCCCCCTTTGAGTAGTAGGCAGTGGATTCTGATTTTGAACTTGAGTTTGGAGTTACTTTAGCACCATACATTCCCGGATCCTGAACCTGATCAGTAGGTGTCTCCTTTCGAGCCATGTTAAGTTCAAAATTCCGTAACTTATTTACCACCGTCTCCAAGTCAATCCTCTCAAAGTCCTTATCTTCTCTCATCAGAACAGTGTACATCTCCCATTTTGGTAGGAGAGCATCAAGAAGCTTTTCCACTATCACTTCTTCCTTGTATTCAATGGAGTAGTTATTTAGCTCGGTCATCAGATGATAATATCGTGTGATGATGTCATCAAGTGATTCGTTTTTCAGCAGCTTTGTCTTGGAGGTACGTATCCCAACATTTCCTTCATATATATTCTCTAGTGCTTCCCATAGCTCTCTAGCAGTTTTGTATTTTTTGAAAGTATGAAGAATCTCTTGTGGAAGTGCCATTGTTATAGCTGCAGGTGCTTCACTCTCTACCTCATACATTTTCATTTCATCATCTTCCATCTTACTGTACTTCTTAATATGTTCACGACCTTCAAACATGGATGTTGGTGGAATGTACCCGTCTTGAATGCATACCCACATCTTTGCATCTTGATACTTCACATATTGTTCAAATCTATCTTTCCATGCAACGAAATTGTACCTTTAAGCAGTTTTGGAGCTTTAGTTCTTGAACCAGCTTCAACCTCCATCTTTACCAGTTCAGTGATGTTTATCGAAGTCATACTTGAAAGAAACGAGGCTTAGAATTCGAAAATAAGATTCTGTGCAGTAAGCATCGAAGTTACTGCAACTTCGCTAGTAACTTCGTTAAAGATAACTTCGCAGACTCTTAACAACTTCGCTAGGCAAACAACTTCGCTGACTACTCAACTTCGCTGACCACACAACTTCGTTGTATCCTATATCTTTGCTAAAAACCCTAGTTTGGGTGACGACAACTTCGCCGGAAGAACAAACGTGGTTGTAGGTTAAACACAGTAGGTTTCGAGGGTTGCGAGGTTGTTTGGAAGATGTAATTATGAGTATTGAGGGGCAATTGACAAAAAAAAGAGGGTTTTCAACGTAAACTCGCTCCGCGAAGAGTCTAGCGGAACGATCTTAACACCCGTGTGATAATCCCGAACCACACAATCACGAGCAAAAAGCTCTAATACCAATTGTAACACGAGGGTGCGGAATCCCCACGTATACGATACGAGTGTCGAGACGATTAATACGTTGAATATAAGCAAACACACAAGAACATAAGATAATACTTGATATATTGCTAACACGTGATTCAGAGAATCACCATAAACCAATCGTTCAAAAACCAAAAACACTGTTCCAAAACCCCGAAGTTATGAGTTTATATAACTCGACAACTTCGCCTAACATACTAGTCGAAGTTGTCATAACTTCGCTAATCCTTCAAGTTCGCTTAACAAACTAGCGAACATACAATAACACGTTCAATATAAACTAACAATATAAACGATTACAGACACAACTAAACACGAGATACTGAACTACTGGCACCATGCACCAACACCTGCTCTAAGGTCTATTTGCGAGGACCAACTCGCACCTTGCATTTTATCAAACAAATCATCCATTTTTGGCAACGAGTATCTATTCTTCACAGTAAGCTTGTTCAACTTGCAGTAATCTATACACACCTTGATACTTCCGTCTTTCTCCTTCACGAACATCACCGGTACACCCTGCAGGAAAACACTCTAAATTAAAGCACCTTTGTTAGGAGTTTTTGCAGTTTGGACATGAACTCTTTCATCTCGGACATCGTCAGTCGGTAAGGTGCTCTCGCTACGGGTCGTGCTCCCAGTATTACTCCTTTCTAGAATTCTACCCCTGGAAGGTCCTCTGGGAACACTTCTGGATAGTCACACCCTATAGGAACACCTTTCCTTTCTTTCGTCTCGGCCGTAGCTTTGACAACTTACGTCAGGTAGGCACCGCACCCTTGCCTTCACAAACCCTTTGGCTTTTATCATTCAAATGTCATTAAGCCCTGAACTTCCTTAAATATCATAAACCGTTACTGTACCGCCATCCAAAGACTTCAACCTTATCAACTTACTCTTACATCCTATATGAGCCTCGACTCAAACAACAATTACATTCCCTAACGACATCGAACTCTCTTAAGGTCAAACAATAAGAGTAACAAGGAACTCACGTCTCTCTAGCTCTACCTTACAATTCTTAATCATTCTCATACTTTAACGAAAGTATCGCAAGTGGTCTCTTCTATATAGTCTCAGGTACACAACTATGTAGTCTCGTCCTTTCATTGCTTCTCAATTAGGATGCCTCGACATTCACCCGTCCTTCTCGATCATCTCAACTTTTATCATCATTCGCTTCATTACTCACGATCCCAGCAAGTTCCCTTATGGAGTTAACTATTGCAGGCATACTACATGTCTTGACTCATTCTAGTTGGCTTATTCCAGATCTCTCATGTTGCTTCCACTTGAATTTCCCAGTTTGGGCTGCCTGTGATGCTTCGGTGACAATTGAGCAACTCCCTTAGCGTATTTGACTACAAGCTCTAAGCGTGATCCTTCTTCATTACTTTCTACAGTCGGATTCATCTTGCTTTCGTATATCATTTTTTTTTCACACCTTCTTCAAAAAGGGAGTCTGGTTGGCACGTGTCTTACCACAGTGTCCAGTACGACCTCCTCGTGCTCCTCCCTTTTGTGGTAGTCATTTATGTTATATCTAAGGAAGCACAAATGTTATCACTCTAGGAATTATTTAGCACATGATTGTAAGCTAAGTAGTTAATGACATTGGTCAAGTGTAATTAACTCTTTACATTACTCCTCAAGTCCTACATACTTCCTTTCATGATTTCACTTGTGCTAGTTTCTACTTCTCACACAATCATGTAAGGATACATATAACCTACATTCTTATCCCTAGAAATTAAGCTAGCATACACACATTCTTTCCTAGCAATTAAGCTAGTATACCGACATTCTTTCTTTAGCAATATATCTAACATCATACATTCTTTCACTTTCATTTAACATGCATATACATAAATTTTCTAAACTTTTACATGAACTCAGTCATGCAACTTACCTATACCGAGCTTGCTCGAGCGACACATGGCTTTCTTGAACTGGCATCTCGAACTTATCCTCTGATACCAACTTGTAAGGCCCCAGTCCCGTTCCCTACTTTGGCGTTGGATTTACTCATAAACAAAGTTCTAGATATCAGAGTTAATTAAAACTTTCGCAGAATATAAAACTTTCAACAAACATTACAAATCATTTCATAAACATGTCTTAAAAAAACATCTTTTGTCTTTCATAATAAAACATCATTCATAAATATATTATAAGTCTTCGGATGCCAGCTTCTTATTCTTCAGCCATGTGTCCTTTTCAAGCCAGCTGCCATACCCTACTCACCTGCGTGCATACTAAAAGTCAGCTGCTAAGTGAGTTCTAGTTAATTAGGCAACATACAATTCATTCACATACTTAGGTAATTACATATCCGAAGATACATAACTTCATTCTTTTACTTACATACTTACATACTTACATACATTCATTGTTCCTTTCATTCTTATATACTAACATTCCATCATTCCTATATATTTTAAAGAGCATTCCGCCCCATAAACTTCGCAGATATTATTAGGGTATGTTCCCTTCATTCGCCGATATTTTTAGGGTCAATTCCCCACATTCGCCGATATTATTAGGGTCGGTTCCCTACATTCGCCGATGTTATTAGGGTCGGTTCCCTACATTCGCCGCTGTTATTAGGGTCGGTTCCCTACATTCGCCGATGTTATTAATGTCGGTTCCCTACATTGCCGATATTATTAGGGTCGGTTCCCTTTTTAACCATACCTTCCATTCGTCATATAACCATACATACCTTTTTTTATATAATCGTACTTTCGTACATACTCCTTTCATTACAATCATTCATACATACATTTACATACTAGGCATACTACATATTACTTTCCCTGTCGATACGTGCAATATCCGAATATCGTTCATGCAACGACAAACATTTATTCATAACATTCATACATACTATCACAATAATCATTATTGCATACACTTACCATTTAAGATAAGTGTATTAACATTCACATTGAGTATGCACACATCCATGAAAACATAACAAGGAAGTGGGGCTAGAAACTCACATGTCTCCTGTTCCTTTCTGAGTTTATTGTGATCCCCTTCTTTAATTGAGCACGACTAACTTTGATGTTTATAATCAAAATCACTCGAATAGACCAAAACCATATCAAACGAACTCGGAATTGAGTGATTCAAGCGGCCACGGAACCGTATCTCCCCGATCAAATAACCCATTAGCTCTCCTTCGCCGGAAACCACTGCTATAGTCGTCGGAACAGCTGAACAGTCGTCAGAATCTTCATTTTTGAGCTGCTACGGTTTTGCTGATAAAATCCGGACTTCTAAACCTCTGATCGAAGATCTAATAGGTGGAAATCTTCATTTATATACCATGAACACTCAATTAAAATTTGAGAATGATCCGACAGTTAGATCTCCGGGAATCTTTATGTCTTTGTGGGTGGTTTTCTCAAAAACGGGAATTGAAGAAGTGTGTGTTCTTTATGGTGTAGGCTATGGTGTAGAGATGTGTGAAAATGGAAAGGATTAGGGTTTTAAGAGGTATTTATACTCCCTTAAGCCCATGGATTTTAGGTACATCTTTCCTTTTTTGTCCATAATTAATTCCATCTAATTAGCCTATTTATCCTTCCATCCTTATTATTTTATTAATTCTCTACTAACTCAAGTAAACTTTTCCACCATAAATAAATAATATATTAAATATTATTCTTAGAAATTTCGGGATGCTACATTTCCTTATCATGAGTCTTTAGAGAGTAATTCAAGTCCACCGCTTCTCCACCTCCGTGACATAAGCCTAGATTTGATTACCTTGTTTGATTTTAAATTTAAAGTATAATTATTATTGATGTGTGAAAATGT
The DNA here is from genome assembly GCF_021521415.1 of Bidens hawaiensis. Lineage (NCBI taxonomy): Eukaryota > Viridiplantae > Streptophyta > Magnoliopsida > Asterales > Asteraceae > Bidens > Bidens hawaiensis. Next base: position 116,567 of record NW_027491181.1, read on the forward strand.
ATAATATAAATAAAGAACAAATCACAATTAAGCTTTAAATTTATAAAAACGAAAATCCTATAGAAACCACACAAAACCGGCAAGTGTACCGATCATAAATAATATAGCATCAAGAAAGTCCGGATGTCGAACTCAAAGACACGTGAAAACGTTTATGATTAAGAAAACTCTAACCAAGACTTACCAAAATATTATTTAAATGATCTTAAAGTATTTAGGATTTATTAAACTACTTAACTTAATTAAAAGAAAACTGTTAACAAAACTCTTTAAAAACTTTGACTGCAGTGATAAAAACGTCTACCTAGGAATGAATCATGTTGATAAAAATAACAAGACAACGGATTGAAAATATTCAAGACACCGGTTATAAAAGATGACACAACCAAAACTTGTTTAAGAAAGTCAAATTACCTCTCAGTCTCTCTAACAAACTTTAACTTATTTTAGTTGATTTTTAAAGAGCAAACCGGAAAAACAATTATTAACGTGTTCAAATATCGACTCTCCTCTCGGTATCCTCGACACACTATCCTAATGGAGACGAATACTACGCAACCAAGGATAGAGGAAAAATTTAACTTAACCCAAATTAAACCAACTAATTGCACATAAACACGCAAACTTGACAAGACAAAAACCCGCTCTCGCGCGGTCTTAATTCTAACAAGTAAAAGCAATGAGACAATGTTACTTCTTATCACCTCTCGGTCTCAAAGAATGTGTATTTTAACTGATTTTAGATGATTATATTACCCACTTATCCCTACGGTTGTACTTCCCGCAAATAAACCCAAAACACCAAGTAAAGAGCTTAACAAGCAATCAATTAATCAAAACCGATTCAATTAACTAATGCAAGAGGATTATAAGTAATAACAAATAAAACACAGCCATCACACACAATCTAATTCATGGTTTAGTTAAACTTTACATCAACAATTTAAGTCTTGAACATTAACAATCGATTAAACAAGTTAAAACTACTCAATAATCATCTATCCTAGGTAGAACAAACAAATTTAGCTACTCATTAATTTTGGACAGCCACAAACAATCAAAGTAAACATCATAAACATCAATATAAACATGATAAAACTCTTTCAAGATCCAAACTCAATCAATAGCAAGTCAATCTATCAAACAATTGCAAAACAATGTAAAACAAAAGACCAAATCAATCAAAGTTAAGGTTCTTGACAATAATTAAAGTTTAAGATGTGTTACTAAGTAATATGGCTGAGATTTGTGATGTATTGAAGTCCCTAGCTGCTGCCCAAGATCACCCCAAGCCTCCTCAGCCGCCAAGCCCCTCAGCCGCCAAGGATTCCTTTCTTTTTTCTTCTTTTCCTGCTGTTGCGATCGGACAGCTTTGGCTGCCTAGGGTTTTAGGTTTTTTTCTTTGTCTTTCGGGTTTAGTGATGAATGAATGGCTGATTACTTGTGTTATTATCATAATATAATATAATATATGGCTTTTAAGATGTGGGCTTGGGTCGGGCCTTGATTAAACTTTGAAACTTTGACACTTAAACCCTCCAAGTTCTCTTTTTCTTGCCTTTTTTTCCACATCTTTCCATAACCTACACAAAACATTTCAACTTTGTAAAACTTTGCACTTAACCCCCTAAACTTACATAAATTTGATATTAAATCATTAAAACATCATAAAATTGCAAGGAAATATAAGTGTGTTATTCAACACATCAAACATCCCCACACTTAAACCTTTTTCGTCCCTGAAAAAGTCTAATGCAGTTGGATCAGAATCGGAAAATCAAAGTCAAATCAAACATATAGGTTATATTTTAAAGCTCAGAAAAACGCAAAAACCGCGATTATCGATATTGTTGTCCACCTAAACCCATGCCTTAATCTTTACCGGGACAAATAAGATCCGACAATAATACTCAATGGTTTACACAATTAAGACCCGCTTATTTTCTGCTTTTACCGGACCAGACCACCCCAACTTTACTTAAACCTCAAAGTTAGCAGAATTAAAACTTTGTTGCTCAATATTTATGAATAGTTAAGACGATCAAGGGTATTGTTTATCCACCTAAGCTTAAGCATCAAAGTCTACCAAGCAGCCATTAGATATGATTAAGGTTCAATTATTTATAGCTAGTGCTCCCCACAACATGACATACCCCCGTTATCAAGCAATACCCCAAATCCTTCACCATAGGTGAGTATGCAAAATTTTATCTGTAGGGCTTACATGTAGCGTGTCTCTTGTGGTCCGTTTCTTAATGGTAATGAGACGCGAGCAAGGGGACCCCACATGACTAACAGCGTGGATGATCAAGTCTGTAGTGTATTTGTACTTTCGTACTGTTGTGATCATGTTTATAGACTTAATAGGGTTTGCTCTTTGGCTTTATTTTAAATATTCACAACCCCACTTAGGAATTGTGAATACCCAGCTAAATAGATTGCATACAGACCCATGGTCTCCGGACCCGAAGCATCCCATCAATAGAGGATTTAAGGTTATAAAACCATACGCCGATGAGGTGTAAAACACTAAACTATCATTTTAAGATTTATATCACAGACTACACGGCATACTCTAACGTTAAACCTACCCAAGCATCATATGATAACGTATTCAGATTTTTAAAACTCATGATATTTCCACTTTTTCATACCAAAATTTGAGGCTTGAGTATGGCCCGACCTTTCATTGCTTATTTTCCACGGACAAAACGCTTTACTCACAAAAGATTTCCGTTTAACCGTTTTATCAAATTTTCCCTTTCATTTTCAAGGCTGAGCCTACCGACACATCCCAAGTTAAGTGCGTTTTCTTTAATTTATCTCATATTATTAGTAGTTTGAAAAACTGATTTCCGAATAAAATCATCATCTCCGACTTTAACGCAAAAGAAACTAAAAACAAGGGACATTTTTATTTTTATTATTTTTTTCTTTTTTTTTTCTTTTCATTTAAAAACAACGTACGAAAACGAAAAACGAGTGAGAAATTTTTATTTTTTTAAGAATTTTTTTTTGATTTTTTTTTTCAACTAAGTAAAATAAATTCCCATCCCCACACTTAGAACAAAATCGTCCTCGATGAGAACAAGGAAAAGAAATAAAATAAAAATAAAACGTAAAGCATAAAATTAAAAACTTTAAAGAACAGAAATTAAAATAGAGAACGGGTTACTCCCCTGGTTTAGATGCAGATTCTTCATCGGCTGTGTATGACTCGAACGACCGTATAGCATTTCATTCGCGGCCGCAACCACGGGTGAACCAGTTCTAAAACGCCATCAGAGCTACCATGCGCATAATAATACCTGTAACAACTCAAACTCAATCGCATGTAGCGGCGTACAAAACAGAAAACAGAAACGTAAGAAATAAACATATTTTTGTGTTTTTGAATTTTTTAATTTTTTTTTTTATTTTTATTAAATATTTATTTATTTTTTTTTAATAATTTTTTTTTCTATTTTAAATAACAAAAATTAAAAAAAAACAAAACTCTAAATCTCGGGCTGCCTCCAGAGAGCGCTTAGTTTAACGGGTCCTCAGCCTGACCCCAAAACTCAATTTCCATCAGGTGGCTTCTCCTTTATCCGTTTCCCACTCGACCCGTTTCGTTTTATTTGTCTACTAGTAGTCAGGAAAAACTTACCAGAAAAATTTAAAGAGATTTTGAAAAACTGAAGCGGGTCGGACCACCAAGACTTATACTTGCCCGGACCAAGCTTTATACGAGTCGTGTAATGAAGGAGGATGTCATCTTTGTTGTGTGTCAACTTTTTATTTTGTTTCGTATGTTGTATCCTCACTTTCAAGTTCGTTTGATCCAAGTATACATGTTCTCTCTTCTGTGATGTCTCCCTGAAAATTAATCTTCCTATTTCTTCAATGTCACCTCCCGGGTCAAATTGCGTATCATCTAATTCCATAGAGGTATCCTCCACAAGCTCTTCATGACAACCCTCGATATCAAAGATAACCACATTCGCCTTCTTGACCTCCGTCAAAGTAGATGCAATGATAGCTGGCAGCTTCCTCTCTTCATCTAAAAACGCATACTCAAGGTGGGCAGGCGAATCCTTAATCTCTAAGGAAGAAGGAGGAATCTCGACCGAAGGTCGGTCTATCGGATCGTCTCATACGATCTTAGCAGACACGCCAGATTCAGGGGTATGCAACTCGGTGTCGGCATCAAATGACTGATTAGTTACGGCAACCATCTCAATCTCTGGAATCTCCCTATCGAGAATCTGGGTGTCGGAGGCAGATCCTCTACAGATTTCGCTGAGAAACTCCCCAACATGCTCCATGACGGTATCAATGAAGTATAAGGAGTCATCATCAGCCTTGGGGTGTTTCAGTGACTGTCGAACGTCAAAGGTGACGTTCTCATCCCCAACTCTTAAGATTAATTTACCCTCGCAGACATCGATCAATGCATGTGCACTGGCAAGGAATGGTCGGCCTAAGATGAGTGGGACACTATCGTCATCGTTCATGTCCAGGATGACAAAGTCCACCGGGAAGATGAACTTGTCGACACGAACAAGCATGTTCTCGACCACCCCTCGGGGGTATTTCACAGAACGATCAGCAAGCTGGATACTCATACGGGTAGGCCTCGGTTCGCCTTGACCCAACTTGCGATACACGGATTACGGCATGAGATTAATACTGGCACCGAGATCTGCCAGCGCATGAACGACCGTATTATCACTCAAGATGCAGGGAATTGTGAAACTCCCAGGATCGGACATCTTTTCTGGTAACTTTCTCTGCAAGACTGCAGAGCAACCAGCACTCAGAGGAATGGAAGAGACTTCGGCTAACTTCTCTTTGTTCGAAAGAATATCCTTAAGGAACTTTGCATATTTGGGCATTTGCGTGAGTGCCTCAAGGAATGGGACATTTAGATGAAGTTGCTTCAGAAGATCAAGAAATTTGGAGTTCTGCTCCTCGTCTCTATCCCTACGAACTCTCCCGGGATACGGGAGTCTAGGTTTGTAGACTCTCGGTGGTGTGCTGGGTAGTGGCTGGTTCTCGGCTTGTGCTGTACTTCCTGGGCTGTGCCTCTGATGCACCCTGGCCGGTGGAGACTCCAACTGAATCTCCTCGTCTACCTGCTCCTCTACATCTACCGTAGGTTCGTTAACGACTCCTCTCGTCGCTTCCTGAATCACGGGCTCGCAGCGTGCCCATGCACCGCTCCTTGTCGTCACAGCTTTCGCGAACGCCTTCGGATTTTGTTCAGTGTTACTTGGAAGTGTACCTGGCGACCTTTCATTTAGACGACTTGCTATCTCTCCACATCTGACGCTCAAGATTTTGAATTGACGCTCCTTGATTTCTCATGAATGACTCGTGCTCCCGGAATTTCTCTTGAGTTTCTTTGTGACGGGAGTCCCCCCGAGTCATATACTGCGACAACATCTGTGTCTGCTGTGCCATCATCTCCTCTAACGTAGGCTTCTTCTCCCCACTACTCGTTCCCTCACCAGAATCCTGGAATAGGCTCTGACGTTGCTGGAAGCCGGACTGATTTCCGTTCCTCCAGTTGGAATTTTGGTTACCTCTCCACCCCGAATTATAAGAATTGAAAGAATGTTGATTTCGGTTTGGATTATTGACGAAGTCGACTGCCTCCTCCTGGAAACCTATGGGGCATTGAACGGTATCATGTCCCCCTCTACAGATCTCGCATAACTTACTTTTCACCTGCAAGTCCTTCACGATCTTTGCTAACGCTTCAACTTCTGCCGCAAGTGCGGTGCTCGTGTCGACCGAATGCATGCCGCGTGATAGGGAATCGACGGTTTTGGTGCTCTTAACTGGTGGTCGCTGGTGTCCACTCATGGCTAAACCGTTAAACAAGGCAATACACTCATCCGTATCTTTCGTCGTTAGTAGGTTACCTCCTGCAGCTGTGTCGAGCATACTCTGAGTTGCGTACGTCACTCCGTTGTAGAACTTCTCGACAACCGCCCAGTCTTGTAGGCCGTGGTTTGGACATAAAGCAAGTAGATTTTTGAACCTTTCCCACGCCTCGTAGAAGCTCTCGGTGTCCTCCATCTGGAAAGAATGAATCTGGTTACGCAAACGAGCGGCCTTAGCAGGAGGATCGTATTTTTCAAGAAATTGGGTCTGCATGGTAGCCCAAGTAGCAATGGATCCCTGTGGGAGGGACTCAAGCCACAGACTCGCATGATCAACGAGTGAGAATGGAAAGATTCGGAGTTTTATGGCGTCTTCGGATACGCCGGCAAGATGAAACGTGTCGCAGATACGTGCAATACGAGTGAGATGAGAATGCGGGTTCTCGTGGAGCAACCCGTGAAACTGAGCAGAATGAGCAATCGTGTTCAGAACGTTAGATGGAATCTGCCAAGTCGTTTGAACTCCTATAGCTGGTGGAGCAATGCTGGATCTCGCGCCAGCATCGACCGGACGGGCCCGGTCTGCAACTGTCCTTCTCGGTAGCGGATTCGCGTCGCCCATAATCCTATCCCTATTGACGGGTTCAGAAAAAGTAGGAGAAGAGAACGTATTACCGACGGATGTAGATGAACTGGAAGACGGTTTTGTACGACAAGTAGAAAATAAAAGATATTATAATTAGCTAAACTATTTCAAACTAACAAACAAAACAAATAAGAAAGACAAGTAGTAAACAAGGCAAGTCTTAACTCGAGTCGTTCTTAATACGCCTCTAACCGTGTCCCCGGCAACGGCGCCAAAAACTTGATGTGTGAAAATGTATAATATAAATAAAGAACGAATCACAATTAAGCTTTATATTTATAAAAACTAAAATCCTATAGAAACCACACAAAACCGGCAAGTGTACCGATCATAAATAGTATAGCATCAAGGAAGTCCGGATGTCGAACTCAAAGACACGTGAAAACGTTTCTGATTAAGAAAACTATAACCAAGACTTACCAAAATATTATTTAAATGATCTTAACGTATTTAGTATTTATTAAACTACTTAACTTAATTAAAAGAAAACTGTTAACAAAACTCTTTAAAAACTTTGACTGCAGTGATAAAAACGTCTACCTAGGAATGAATCATGTTGATAAAAATAACAAGACAACGGATTGAAAATATTCAAGACACCGGTTATAAAAGATGACACAACCAAAACTTGTTTAAGAAAGTCAAATTACCTCTCAGTCTCTCTGACAAACTTTAACTTATTTTAGTTGATTTTTAAAAAACAAACCGGAAAAACAATTATTAACGTGTTCAAATATCGACTCTCATCTCGGTCTCCTCGACACACTATCCTAATGGAGACGAATACTATGCAACCAAGGATAGAGGAAAAATTTAACTTAACCCAAATTAAACCAACTAATTGCACATAAACAATCAAACTTGACAAGACAAAAACCCGCTCTCGCGCGGTCTTAATTCTAACAAGTAAAAGCAATGAGACAATGTTACTTCTTATCACCTCTCGGTCTCAAAGAAGGTGTATTTTAACTGATTTTAGATGATTATATTACCCACTTATCCCTACGGTTGTAGTTCCCGCAAATAAACCCAAAACACCAAGTAAAGAGCTTAACAAGCAATCAATTAATCAAAACCGATTCAATTAACTAATGCAAGAGGATTATAAGTAATAACAAATAAAACACAGCCATCACACACAATCTAATTCATGGTTTAGTTAAACTTTACATCAACAATTTAAGTCTTGAACATTAACAATCCATTAAACAAGTTAAAACTACTCAACAATCATCTATCCTAGGTAGAACAAACAAATTTAGCTACTCATTAATTTTGGACAGCCACAAACAATCAAAGTAAACATCATAAACATCAATATAAACATGATAAAACTCTTTCAAGATCCAAACTCAATCAATAACAAGTCAATCTATCAAACAATTGCAAAACAATGTAAAACAAAACACCAAATCAATCAAAGTTAAGGTTCTTGACAATAATTAAAGTTTAAAGATGTGTTACTAAGTAATATGGCTGAGATTTGTGATGTATTGAAGTCCCTAGCTGCTGCCCAAGATCACCCCAAGCCTCCTCAGCCGCCAAGGATTCCTTTCTTTTTTCTTCTTTTCCTGCTGTTGCGATCGGACAGCTTTGGCTGCCTAGGGTTTTAGGTTTTTTTCTTTGAATTTCGGGTTTAGTGATGAATGAATGGCTGATTACTTGTGTTATTATCATAATATAATATAATATATGGCTTTTAAGATGTGGGCTTGGGTCGGGCCTTGATTAAACTTTGAAACTTTGACACTTAAACCCTCCAAGTTCTCTTTTTCTTGCCTTTTTTTCCACATCTTTCCATAACCTACACAAAACATTTCAACTTTGTAAAACTTTGCACTTAACCCCCTAAACTTACATAAATTTGATATTAAATCATTAAAACATCATAAAATTGCAAGGAAATATAAGTGTGTTATTCAACACATCAATTATAATGTTATAGATGCAATTTAAAAGTATAGAGTAAATGAATATTAAATTATCACCTCGTCTTGTAAAATCATCTCTATGGACCAATCGTCACCGGTTTTGTTATTATCCTTCAAATGTCACAACCTCAATATATGAAACTTCAAAATACAATAATTCTAAAAGACATCCAAGTCATTCAACATGGTTATGTTTTGTGACTCTATTGCTCTGGTTGTCAAACAATAAGAATACAAACAAATAATTAAATTGATATTCATTAAAATATATAAATATAACTATTTTCGTATCAAAAAAAAGAAGTTGAATAATAGAAATGACACTTAGTAAAAGATGTGAATTTGATTCGTTGAAAGATAGAGAAGATGTGAGTGTGAAAATTTTTCAGTCATAGTGTAATTATATATGGGCATGTAAGAATAGGTATATTTTTGGTTGGATGATGAAACATGGAATGTTGTTTGAATTTCATCTTATAAATTCAAAATTTGAAAATAAATTATCTCATATAAATGTAAATGTTCTAAATTTCAGCATAATACTATTTATACAAAATAACAATGGAAGGAAGAGTCAAACAATTTAATGTAAACATTATTGGCAATCAATTTGTTTAATAAAAAAATATATATGAATGCTTAAAATAAACGGTTGCATTGAAATTTGAAAGTTACCATGTGTATGAATACAACAATATTATATACTAATAATGATAATAAATTTATATTTTAAATCAGGAAGTATGTTTAATATAAGTAACGTTAGATCTATTGAAATGTTATATACATTCGAAAGTCAACATGTTTACGAATACATCAACGTTATAAACTAACAAAATTATTGTTAATATTATAAAGTTTTAATTTTATACGGTGTAAATAAATAAAAGAAAATACAGAGTGTAACTAAATTAATGTTAACATAAGTGTATATTATCTAAATTTTTGAAAAATAAATAAAACATACCTTAAACATGGTTTATTTAATAAAAAGTATTTGTATTAAATAAAACATACCTTAAAACATACCTAATTGATTTGGTTTATTAGGGTCAAATAATTTCCTTATAATAAATGCATAATAATATATTAGAATTAATAGAAATGAATACAAATTTAATACACATGGTTGTCCAGTATTTTATTTTAGAATTATTTTATTGAGATGAAAAATAGAGAAGTGATAGATATAAATGGAAAGATAAAGAATAGACCAATAGGAAGAGGCCATGTTGACATAAACTCTATTGTTTTAATAGTATATGTAGATGAGCCTATAATCAAACCTAAATCTATTATGTATGCCTGATAACCATGCCATTACGGTGTGAATTAGAGAATATATGTTCCCATAAACACATCGGTTAGAGCGACTAACCATGAGAGGGGGATCAATTCCGATAGTACTACCCACATATTCCTCGGCTAAACCCATTATTGATTATAATATAATGCATTGATCCTGAGATCTAAGGGCCTCGAGTTACTCATGATTATATAAAGATTATTTATTACGCATTAAAAAGATTACGTAAGTTTCCACCCCAGAAATAGTAACACAGTAAAGTGGGGCTGTGAAACTCACCTTAGTGTTGGTGAGTAGTGATGACAAGGTTCCTGATGATAACCGACCTAAGTGTGTCCTATGACAATTACGGGCCATATTTAGGGTCAGCACGACATATTAGTTATGTCGGTTTATGCTATGTTTTCATCCAATAACCTAGTCCTAGGAATGGTACGACTCGTTGGTGATACGTTAAGTTTAATATATTATGTTTCAAAAAAATTCATATACTTATCTTATAAGTAATAGTAAATAAAATATATATTACACTATTGATATAATGCTAAATAATTATGTTTCCCGTGCATATTTTATTTAATATTTTAATAGTTTTTGTTCGTTTTCAGTCAAGATTTGTATACTATTAACATTATTTTGATTGGTAGGTTCCGGAAATTGTTCGTGATATAAAAGGGAGAAAAACGAGTCAAAAAGAGCCAAAATGAGAATCCGGAACGCGTCAGGAAGGAACCGGAAGAAGAACCGGTCAGACCAGGCCGGTCTGGCCGGCCTCCCTCTCCCAATGCGCCGCGTCGCGCGACCATGGGAACACACCAAGGTCGCGTGGCCCCTAGGAATACCTGATGATAATTTTAGTTTGTTTTTGTTCAGTGTTGGGCCCTGTTTTCAGTATATAAACATCCCTAACCTTATCATGAACATACCCTGCTGTCACCAGACGAATTTGGAGTATACGAGAGATACTATTCTAGTTTCGTGACGGTTTTGAAGGCACAAGAACATCCGGTGAAAAGACATACGTTTGCAAGTGAAGATTACGGGTTTTATCATCCTGATTTCCCGTTCTTTATTATTTTCACCATGTTTTCGGTTTTATTTAATTTGTTTGATTTAGATTACAAGATGCTAGGCTAAACTTCATAAATTACCTAGGTCGTGATGAACCTTTGTTTGGTTTGATTTTGATTGGGATTCTTTTCATTATGGATTTTATTCTTTAAGTAAAGTGTTGAGTTGAGTTAATTGATGCGTTTGATTACTTGCTTTTATTTATTTGTATGTATTGTTTCACATTGCTCGTTTTGATTGTTTCATAGGATAGGGTTTTGTTAGTTCATTTACTATGTGTTCTTGACTAGTTTATGATTGATATGCATTAAGATCATAGAAATAAAAAAAACTAATTAAATAAATTAAAGTGAGCTGCTAGCCTAGAAAGCTGTAAGGTGATAGGTTATTGATAGATCTTGTCGGTTAGTAGTTTAAGAGTCTAGAGTATTACTTAGTGTCTAGTTTTAGTGTATTTTATTTGACTACTTTTAGCACATCAAGTTTTTGGCGCCGTTTCCGGGGAATCTTGGCGATTGCGCTATTAGCTTTGGTTAGACTTTACTTGCTACATACGTGCTATTTGTTTTATTTTCATTTGAGTCATAGGAGTCTAATTAAATTTTAGTTTGTTTTTGTTTTAAATTTTTTTTAGTCTACTTATTGGTCTGTTGCATTTTTCAAGGATATGCCCATCTTTGTTCGCAAGGACTACCACTGGCTAATCTTGGATTCTCTCCGTTGAAGTTCGAGGCTAATTAGTCAGCTGAGAAACAATCGTCAAAAGCTAGTTCTACCCCAAAGTCATCACCACATAATTCACCACCTAAAAGTCCGAGAAGCCAATCAGACATTCAAATGGCTGACGATAGAACAGTTGCTGCTCAAGCCTTCGATGGCTTAACCGGAAACCAATCATGCATCATCATTCCCGAGATCAACAATCCCAACTCATGGCAGATTCCGTCATACGTCATGAACAATCTCATTCAAAATAATCAGTTTCACGGGCGTGATGTAAGGCCCCGATCCTGGTGCCCTACATGGACGTTGGATTTACTGATAAACATAGTTCTAAATATTATAGTTAATTAAAACTTTTCGTGGAATAATAAACTTCAAACATATATTCAGACCCGTTCAAATATTTTCAAATTAAACATCTTTTGTCTTTCAAATTAAAACATAAACCATAATAACATCATAACATTTTTCTCAAGATGCCAGTGTCTTCACTCCAATGCCATGTGTCCTTATTCAAGCGAGCTGCCTCAACCTATTCACCTGCGTGCATACTAAAAGTTAGCTACGCTGAGTGAGTTCTAGTTAATCAGGCAACATACATTACATTCACATGCTTACATAATTACGTATATGAAGATACATAACTTCATATTTCCTTACATACTTACATACATACGCACTTTCATTCATACACATACGTTTTAAAGAGCATTCCGCCCTATAACCTTCGCAGATATTATTAGGGTCTGTTCCCTACATTCGCAAATAATACTAGGGTCTGTTCCCTATATTCGCAGATATTATTAGGGTATGTTCCCTACATTCGCAGATATTATTAGGGTATATTCCCTTTTTAACCATACCTTCCATTCGTCCTATAACCATACATACCTTTCTTTATATAATCATACTTTCGTACATACTCATTTCATTACGTACTTTCATACATACATATTTCATTCTAGGTATACTACAAATTACTTTCCCTGTCGACACGTGCAATATCCGAAGATCGTTCACGCACAAACAAGCATTTATTCATAACATTCATAAATGCTATCACATCAATCATCATAGCATACACTTACCATTTAAGGTAAGTGTATTAAGATTCACACTGAGTATGCACACAGGCCCGAAAACATTACAAGGAAGTGTTGATAGAAACTCAATTGAACCCGGTTCCTCTAAGAGTTAATGGTAACTCCTTTTTTTAACTGGCCACGGCTAACTATATAACAATTGCACGTATCAATTAACTATCACTACTCACACCAAATTTCTAGTTTAATATAACCCTCAGCGAACGAGGGTCCGGGGGTAGCGCCCCTGGCAGCGGGGTTATGGGGTGGAAGCCCCTAGCGGGGTCCAAGGGGCAGAGCCCCTGCCGGGGTTAAGCTGTTTCCATTAAATTAAATTATTATTAACCGTCCTTAAACAAATTTCCATTAAATTATTAGTTTACTTTCTAACCCATTCGTTATAACGAATGGCCTCTGGTTAGGCCTCATTCGTTATCCCATTCGTTATAACGAATGGTTTGATCTGAGATGAATGAGTGCTTAACAAATGACTAAGGCCATTCGTGCTTTCTATAAGGCGAATGAGGACTCATTTGTTACAAGAGCGTGTAAGTGAATCTGAATAGGGTGTGTCATCTGATCGTGGACAAATCTGACATTGCTTTTGTTGATGATAATCTTGAAATATTCAAGGAATAAGTCTGATCATGCTGAACACTTGATAGAAGTGTTGGAGACGCTGAAGGAAGAGTAATTGTATGCTAGGTTTTCAAGGATTACCATTGATACATGGATATCTCTTCAAGCAGAAAGAACGGAATACGAGGCAAGAAGATGAGTAAGGCTGATAAAGGAATGTGATGGTGAAAACAAGTATTATCCTGATGAGGCTCACGAGGTCACTGGCGCACTAAGTCGTAAATATGGAGAAGTTATCACGACAATTAAGTCGTATAAATTAGTTAGTACTTTGGATTGCATGAGAAAGATCCACGAGGCACCGTTAGAAGTTATAAAGAGTGAAAGAAATTATCGGGTTACTTAGAGATTTGAAAGATAATACATATGATGTGAGAATCAGATTTGGTCGCAGGTGGATTCGTTAGACATGCGAGATCCACCAAGATGTATCAAGACTTGTAGATAGACTACTAGTGGCCGAGTATGGAAGACGCAAGTGATATGATATGTCAGTAAGTGTTTGACTTGCTTGCAAGTCAAGGCAGAACATCAGAAGCTGCATGGAAAGGAACAACCATTAGAAACACCAGAATGGAGATGGGAACGCATCACCCTGGATTTCATAACATAGCTACCGTGTACAGCTAGAAACCATGACACTATCGGGTGATTGTGGACCGTTTGAAAAAATGTGCTCACTTTATACGAATACGAGAAGCTATCTCATCGAAAATGCTAGTTAAGGAGTTCATTGGCAAGATTGTGACAAGGAATGGAGTGCCATTGTCAATTGTGTCAAACATAAATAGTCGGTTTACATCAGGGTTATGAAAGGAAGGAATTTGATTACAATGAAGGCAGATACTGATGAAGGTGAAACCCTTAAGTAGAAGTCAAATGAAGATGAGTTCATGGTATGCAACAGTTTTGGAAGAATATGATACTTTTCCTACATAGACAAGAACAACCGCAAGTATTACAAAGGTGAAACTGACAGTAACGCAGAAAGAGGGTACAAGAAACCAAGGACAAAAGCTGGAAAGACATGCAGGGAAGGCGTAGAGATGGCTTAGACTTATGTTATTGGAATTAAGTCTTAACATGAATGATTAGTGTGTAACTGATATGCATGTGATCACCAACGGGAAGTCCTCTAGGTCGGTAAAGATATAATGGTATTATAAATATCCATATGGATGCCAACACATGCTAAAAAAGGAAGTCGGTTAAAATAAATGGTTATGATATGTTAGACAGCCTGATATGCAGTAGCAGACAACAATGGATTCATAGGACAAGATGAGACTTTATTAGTCGAGAAAAGAAAGATGTATCCTCATGGACTTCATGATCAAGCTACCGTAGACAGCTATAACTCATGAACCCTATGTGTTGATGCAGGGCTGAGAATGAAAGAAGGTTTAAATGGTAACTTAAGGAGTTTTCCAACAAGTTATGCAACAGATGTGCTCAATAATTGCAAGAAGTGTTCTATCCTAAGGAATCTGGAAAGGCTTCCTTTTTCGAATTAATATGTTTTGAACGTATTGCAAAGCAGTATATTTGCTAAAGGTTGTAATTGGACGGAACGGTGATTCAGTGCTAAGGGTAATGATAGTAAGTGCAATGCTTCTATTTAAAGGACAAGTAAAAAAAGAGCATGCTTGTGGGAGTGATTTGCACTTGCAAAGTCTGGACAAGGAAGCGCATCATCGAAGACTTCATACACAAGCTACCTAAGAAAGCTAAAACCAATTAAGATCACTCTTTGATTGTAAGACAAAGGATAAACCAGTAAGTCAGGAAGCAAAAGAAAGGATGTGAATACAGGAAGTATTCCTTTTACAGGGACAAAGCAGGTTTCAAGGAAGAACCCTCTTAAAATGTGGGTAGACTTGTAACATCCCGAAATCTCTAAGAAAAATATTTAATATATTATTTATTTATGGTGGAAAAGTTACTTGAGTTAGTAGAGAATTAATAAAATAATAAGGATGGAAGGATAAATAGGCTAATTAGATGGAATTAATTATGGACCAAAAAGGAAATATGTGCCTAAAATCCATGGGCTTAAGGGAGTATAAATACCTCTTAAAACCCTAATCCTTTCCATTTTCACACATCTCTACACCATAGCCTAACCATAAAAAACACACACTTCTTCAATCCCCATTTTTGAGAAAACCACCCACAAAGACTTAAAGATTCCCGGAGATCTAACTGTCGGATCAGTCTCAAATTTTAACTGAGTGTTCATGGTATATAAATGAAGATTTCCACCTATTAGATCTTCGATCAGAGGTCTAGAAATCCGGATTTTATCAGCAAAACCGTAGCAGCTCAAAAATGAAGATTATGACGACTGTTCAGCTGTTCCGACGACTATAGCAGTGGTTTAATATTCATAGGTGATAATTATACTTTTAAATTTAAAAACAAAAAAAAGGTAATTAAATCTATGCTTATGTCACGGAGGTGGAGAAGCGGTGGACTTGAATTACTCTCTAAAGACTCATGATAAGGAAATGTAGCATCCCGAAATTTCTAAGAATAATATTTAATATATTATTTATTTATGGTGGAAAAGTTTACTTGAATTAGTAGAGAATTAATAAAATAATAAGGATGGAAGGATAAATAGGCTAATTAGATGGAATTAATTATGGACAAAAAAGAAAAGATGTGCCTAAAATCCATGGGCTTAAGGGAGTATAAATACCCCTTAAAACCCTAATCCTTTCTATTTTCACACATCTCTACACCATAGCCTACACCATAAAAAACACACACTTCTCCAATTCCCGTTTTTGAGAAAACCACCCACAAAGACACAAAGATTCCCGGAGATCTAACCGTCGTGTCGGTCTCAAATTTAACTGAGTGTTCATGGTATATAAATGAAGATTTCCACTTATTAGATCTTCGATCAGAGGTCAGGAAGTCCGGTTTTTATCAGCAAAACCGTAGTAGCCCAAAATGAAGATTCCGACGACTGTAGCAGTGGTTTCCGGCGAAGGGGAGCTGATGGGTTTGTAGATCTGGGAGAGTCGGTTCGGTGGCCGCTTGAATCACCCAATTCAGAGTTCGTTTGATATGGTTTTGGTCTATTCAAGTGATTTTGTTTATAAACATCAAAGTTAGCCGTGCTAAATTAAATAAGGGGATCACAATAAACTAAGAAAGGAACAGGATACAGGTGAGTTTCTAGCCCCACTTCCTTGTTATGTTTTTGAGGTTGTGTGTATACTCAATGTGAACATTAATATACTTACCTTAAATGGTAAGTGTATGCTATAATGATTAATGTGATAGTCTGTATGAATGTTATGAATAAATGTTTGTCGGTGCGTGAACGATCTTCGGATATTGCACGTATCGACGGGGAAAGTAAAATGTAGTATGCCTAGTATGTAAATGTATGTATGAAAGTACGTAATCAAAGGAGTATGTACGAAAGTATGATTATATAATGAAAGTTATATATGGTTATATGACGAATGGAATGTATGATTAAAAAGGGAACCGACCCTAATAACATCGGCAAATGTAGGGAACCGACCCTAATAACATCGGCGAATGTAGGGAACCGACCCTAATAACATCGGCGAATGTAGGAAACCAACCCTAATAATATCGGCGAATGTAGGGAACATACCCTAATAATATCTGCAAAGGTTATAGGGCGGAGTGCTCTTTAAAATATATAGGAATGAAGGAATGTAAGTATTTAAGAATGAAAGGAATAATGAATGTATATGTAAGTATGTAAGTAAAAGAATGAAGTTATGTATCTTTGGATATGTAATTACGTAAGTATGTGAATGAATTGTATGTTGCCTAATTAACTAGAACTCACTCAGCATAGGTTACTTTTAGTATGCACGCATGTGAGTAGGATGAGGCAGCTAGCTTGAAAGGAAACATGGCAGAAGAATAAAAAGCTAGCATCCGAAGACTTATGAAGTATTTATGAATGATGTTTATTGTGAAAGACAAAATATGTTTGTTTAAGACATGTTTATGAAATGATGTGTAATGTTTGTTGAAAGTTTTATATTCCGCGAAAGTTTTAATTAACTCTGATATTTAGAACTGTGTTTATGAGTAAATTCAATGCCAAAGTAGGGCACCGGGACTGGGGTCTTACAGGACATTAAGTTTTTATTTATTGAGGTTATGGCATTTGAAGGATAATAATAAAACCGGTGAAAACTGGTCTATATAGATGATTTTACAAGATGAGATGATAATTTAATATTTATTTACTCTATACTTTTAAATTGCATCTATAATTGTATACTAATTATTCTTTTAAATCAAACAAGGTAATCAGATCTAGGCTTATGATTTGGAGGTGGAGAAGTGATGGACTTGAATTACTCTATAAAGACTCATAATAAAGACATTAAGGGCCTATTTGGTATGATGTAATGTAATGGATGACGGAATATAATGAACGATGGAATGGAATGGACAAATGAATAAAATGAATTATTACTATTACATTGACATGTTTGGTTATCAAAAAAGAATCAAATGACTCATTACTTTATATTGTTTGGTAGACAATAAATGGAATACAATTTATTAAAGATGACAACTATACCCTTCTTAAACTAAAGAACACTTATTAATTTTCACAACATATTGTAGTCTACACCCTGTGAACATGAACGTACCTTTGTAAATAATTGAGAGCATTTCAGTTTATAACATTATGCTCAGATATACATCCAAATAAAAGATGATTATGTCTGAAACCATGTTTATATAACTGACACCATAACTTTGTGCTCACCGATTTGTAAATGTCAAAAGGTGATTAGAATTAACTATCGTCGCTTTTCAGTATCACAAAATAATTTTAAAAATTAGATTTCCATAAGGTTTTTCACGGAATATAATTTGCAATCTTGAATTCGTCTAATTTAAATTGGGAAGGATAATATCCAAGGGTAGGGATGGAAAAAATAAATAGGTCATGAAAGGAATGAAAAAAAAACAGGGTTTCGGGGAGGAATGAATTTCACATTTTTAGAAAGATTGGGATTCCATTTGTAATTGATCATTTCATTTCATTTGTCAACCAAACATGCCTAAATTCATTACCTTTGAATGACTTATTTCATTTCTTTCTCCGTTACTCCATATTAAACACTACCTAAGTTTTTAATATTTTGTTTGAGTGTGGTTTGTTTTGTTAGAAACATTTTCTTCATTATCTCTTAGTTTTTATCTGCTCGATTTAAATTTTTAATTCAGATTTATGGTTTGTATTACTTTTTTATTATTATAATAAAAGGTCTTTAGTTGTCACACCCTGCCGTGGGGGCTAGTCGTTTTATGGACAAATTGGTACCAATGTGAACAGCGGAATTTTATTAATAAAGATAAGCTACAAAGTTTGCACTATGTATTTAAAACAAGGTGTAACTACACAACTATCTCTTCTCTTCTCAGACACTGCTGCAATCCGTGTTGGGTTCTACTAATCTCATTGGCATCTAATCTTCTTTGTTCTTGCTCGACTTACGCCTCTATCTTTAGTCATGCTCATTACAATGCTAATCCAAATCACTATCCACAAGATACCTGAATACATGCAAAAAAGTGTCAACTAAAAAGTTGGTGAGTTCGTGAGTTTAGCTCACATACATATATAAAATAGTTCATTTATAAAAGCGTGCAAGTTTGCGTGTATGTAAGTATCAAGCATGGTGCACATCAATCAAGTCCACAATCAAACCTGCAACTAGCATAAGTATCCCCAACTCATACTAGAAGTTAAACCGTCCCGGATTATCACCCTGCTAAAAGCAATAATCAAACACGTAGGTTATATGCCGCAACGATCCGCAGATCTCAGTGTGGTTTACCCAACATAGGGTCGCTGTGCGTGGGGGTCTCCCAAATAGTACTACCCATACAAGCCTCCGGCCCATTCCCTCGGGCTAATGATTGTGTAAAAGTTGGGACAAAAATTTAGCAGTAAAACACATCTTGATAAACATCACACCATATGTAAAACTAGCATGTATCCAGCCCAAAAAAGTTTAAGTAAAACGGGCAGCACGAAACTCACCTCAGTCCGTATGCAATATGTATATGAAAGATAATCAATGAGCTTGCACTATGCTAGAAATCACTAAGTACGCCTAGTATATATATTAATCAACAATAAGTTATCGAAAAACAATGTAAAATTCACTATTGGTATTGTGTGCTAGTTAATTCTGTGTTTTCCAACGTATTTGGTTCTTGATGGGTAAAGTTTCTTTTTATGGGAAGTTTGTACCTAAATAACTTAATAAGATTAATGTTTTGTGTTTACGTATATAATTCAGCTTCCGAGATTTTTAGTTACCTTGGTTCATGTGTCGGTTTCGATAAAGTTTCTATTTTTGGAAAGTTCGGTTTTCAGTTAGGCTTCGGGTTACCATATGAACATAGAATTTGTATACATTTCATTGATATCAAAAGTATAATGATACATATTTAAACAACTATTTCCTGTGTTTACAAACGTTGACAATACTGGTTATCAATGGTGTTGTTGGTTTTTAACGAAATGTCTTGAAAGAATAGTTTAAATAAACGAATACTTTTGTAACTGAAACTTGTCATTTCCAGAATTATATATATCATAAAAATTAGTTATTTTCAGGTCTGATATCTCAGAAATTTTTGGGTTGTACGGTTTTAGTCCTCGTACCTTCGTTTAACGTTTATTTTGGCAAAAACCGAGTTAAAGGCTTAGACAGTTTTTGTAAACTAAGTAAACACTAAAATTACGATTTTATTGGCTCATACTTGCTGTTAAAAATTAGAAACTTCATAGCTTTATATTTTTCAGTTGCTTGTTCGGGTTATGCCGGTTTTAGCGTCACTTGCGTTTAAACGCTATTTCTTAATAAAAAGGGTGTTGTAAATATTAATAATGGTTTATAACATAATAATAAATTATTTTAATTATAAATACTGGATAATATCCATTTTATATTTTTGAAGTCTTTTAGTCTTTAAAAGCTGGCCCGCTCGTCGGTTTTAACGAAACAACAATTTTAAACTTGTAAACGGGCCCTTTTCTAAATCCGCTTACCGTTAAACATTTTGTAACTTACTTATGGCCATTTTAACTCAAAAGTTTCTGTTCTAAAAACATATTCTTGTATTTTCAGTTTTTAAGAATTAACTGGTTTTTCTCTTATTCCAAAAATGCCCTTGGCCACGTTTATTGAATCAAATCCGGTTTATTTACCACAAAACAACTTTGGACCTATTTTAATACTTATTAATGATTTATTAAATGTTTAATATTGGTTATAGGGTGCTCGGAACCCTAACAACGGCTTCGGTTCGGTTTGGGCCCGTTAGCACCTTTATGTTAAATTTTTAACAGAACTCATTTTTGGTTAACAAACAAATTAGGACCTGCTATAATACATAAAAATAAGTTGTTTAAATATTTCAAGAATTTTTAAAAATGTTACATTGGGCTATTGTTTACTCGTACAGACCCGGTTTTGGCCCGTTAGGGGCATAATCTGGTTTTAAATGTATGTTTTCACATCAAACAAGTTCGGGTCAGGTTATATGTCATTAGAATAATATATGTAGGACTATTAAAACGGTATCATAACAGCAACTAGACTGCATGGTTCGTTTCTTGATCAAACGGACAACTTATGTGTCGTTTGCGGGTGTTTTAAGGCACGGTTTTTATATTACTATTTTAACTTCATCAAAATACTTTTATACAAACAAAATATGATACTTAGTTGCTGGAAAATGTGTGATAAAGTTCAGAGGTTCAATGGTTTTAAAATGGATTAGTCTTTAAACTAGTTTTCGCTTAAACGAGTTACCGAAAATCTCCAAGTTGATTATGGTTATAAAGGGTTGCACTCAATATGATTTTTACAGCTTCAAACCGGTTATAATCTCTGCATTTTCTGGAATTATTAACAAAGTTACATGGTTTAGTTCACATTCCATTGATTTGGTTAAAAAAAAAACAAAAACTTGAGTTTTTGGTTAAGGTTTTATGCAGACAAAAGTTTTGTTCTTGCTCGAATTACATGTTGGTAATAACCAGTTTTGATTAAGGTTTTGTGTTGGTATTGAGCATGGTTAATCAAGGTATTTAGCTGGTTCATTCACAGGTTTAAAACACGGGCTTAAAGCTTAGAATGATACATAAACAGAAAAGAATACGAGCTGCAGTACCTGGTAACTTTAGGGTTCAAGTGTAGGATCGGGTTCTGATTCATGGACGGTTTAACGAGCAAAAACAGAAACTTCGCCCCAGAATTCTTTTCCCTGAATCCACGAGCACAGAGGGACAGAGATTAGTGTTGTCGGGTTCCTTGTGATTCTTGGCTGGTTCAGTCTCCAGAGAGAAACCAGATATTATTCTGATGAAAGTCTGTAAATGGGTTTGATGTTGATTAAAGATTGTATATTAGGAAGAGGTTTAGATTGCAGTGAATTTTAAAGATACTTTGCATGAATTGTAATTGGAGATGGATGTGGATTGGCGGCAGGGGTGGTGGCTCTTGAGAGGAGACCAGAAGAACACTCAGGGAACTGATTGGGGGTTGGGATTTGATGATCAGATGATATCTTTTGTTTTCTTAAATATTTGTTGTTTTAGATCCATTTAAAATAATATGTTTTATATATACAATATATAGGTAACATGTTTTTATATATAATCCATGAGTTTATATATGTAGGCGATAATACATATCACAATTCTTGTTTATCTGTAACACCCCGTAACCGCAGCGGAAACGTAAACGGGATGCAACAGACACATCTGATATCAACAGCATTGCTTATAAAGAAAACACCACTACATTAATTTACATCATATTAAATTGTTCCGAGTTTAGTTACCGTCTAGGCGATAGCACATAAGTTTTACCAGTATTACATTAACATAATTAATACAAAATGATCACTAAGCTTCCACAAAAACACGCATCATCAAGCAGGTAGCACTTATTCCAGTTTGGGAGTACCTAGAAAGCATGGAAAGAAAACGGGTCAACTACGAATAGTTTGTGAGTTTCACTAATTTAAACAACAGTGACAAATCATTATAATAATCATATATTAGCGATGTAATTATGCTGAGCACACAAGTGAAACCTCTGACTATCACACACAACCCCCGTGGCATATCCCCCGCCCCCGGGCCCGTGACATATCCCCCGTCCACGGAACTGCCCCAAACAGCTATGTCTAACATTACATAGCAAAATAAATATCAACAAAATAGACATGTGCAACTGGCTGGGAAACATCAGCAAATCCATGCCGGACCAGTTGGGTTTGTCAGACCAATAGTACTATCCACACTCTACCGGCTTTCAGTTAATCACTCGTGTTCCGGGGCCTTAGAATTTTAGCAACTCAGACAATTACCATCTTAGTACATTTCCGTACGATTCCCGTACAATAAAACATATATAAATCCACGCAAATCCTTGCGTTCGGTATGTATTTAAACATTTCAATAACAACATGCTTTCCGCCCCGGGAAATTATTTAAAAACAATTCAGAAAAGGGGCTCGTGAAACTCACCTTAACGTAGCAAGCAGTACACAATACACAGCTACTAATCCGGATCTGTAATACGATCCCTAAATTCGTTACTTTATAATCACTATTAATATAACTGTAACCGTGTTAACCGGTACATCTGGGGACACTTTTAACCAAGTACTGTATCCGTTCTGGGGGCAATGTTAACCCAGAAACACTTCTCCGGACTCAGATTGTGATATCGTTTAGAGTTCACTAGTCAGATTTACTATTAGTCGTTTTTCCCGTTTTGCGTGCCTAGCACGGTTATCCATTTTTATGTTTCAAAAATGAGTTTGGTCACACCCGACCCGAAAATAGTGGTTAATTGATAATTTAACTAAGTTGTGAAATTAGGGCTCGGTTTAGACGCCCCGATTGGCCGCGGGACCCGTTTCCGTTTTTAGCGTACCGGAAACTGTTAAAAATTACTCAAATCATCCAAATTATTTTCGGATGATTCATTTTTACTTGTTTAACTCAATTATATGAAAATAGTTCATTTTTAGGGTTTTTATACACCAGTCAGCTCGCTTATGCGAACTTTACTGGTTTACGCGTTTTAAGCTTTAAAAGTTTGTTTTAGCACAAATAATTATCCGTTTAGTCTCGGATCTTAAAATTTTGCACAAATCACTTTTTGACAGTGGGGAATTTAATAAAATATTTCCAGAATTAATTTTATATATAAGATTTATTTATCTATTTTTAAACACCATTTAAACACTAAATATGTCGTAAATACCAAACGATCTTAGAAAAATCCCAAATTTTTCCTGGATAACCCCTGCCATCTCCATAGTCTCCGTAATTTTTCCAGAACCAAAATCCCTTTTTAAATGCCATTTTCACTAAAACCGAGCTAGAAAACCCTAGAACTCGTTTAATCGAAAAGCCTACTTAGACTTCTCCAAATGACCTCAAATTTTGTGTGTGTTTTATACATGTTATAAAAAGATTATCTGAAATTTTCCAGAATTTTTCATGATAATTAACTATTTTTCACCATTTTTGGCCAAAACCGAGCATTAAATTCACCAAATATTCATCCTTTGTCCAAAAATTACCAAAAATTCACAGAACTCATATTTTCATATATCTAATACCTCTATAAAATTTCATGACCTGACTCTACACGTATCACAATCTGTCCAAAACCGAACTACCTTGAGTTTCTAGCTTCAAACCGCAAGAATCTCGCTTTCTAGCCTTTGCTAGCAACTAGATACAACACCTACAAGCACAATAACACCACACCAAGCAAGTTACACCCACAATCAAGCCATTTCTTTCATGGTTTCGGTTATGATATAAAAACAACGATTTAACCGTAAAAATTCGTTTTTGGTTCGTTTAACTCCTTTCTTGGACCAAGATCCCTTGTATAACCCGTATACATCACTTGATCATGCAATAATCGGTTCCATCTCGGGTTTCACCATTTTTCACTTAGAAACCTCATTTCATTGCAAGAAAACTCAAGAAACGAACATAAACACGTACATTACACGATCTTTACCTTGGTTTTTCTTGCTAGAACTTTGGAGTTTTGGATCTTAAAGTGGATGGAATTGATGAATGTGGAGGGATTTGATGAGAAAAAAGAAAATAAGAGTGGGAAATGGGACATAAGTCCGATCGGCCTAAGGTAAGGGGTGGAGTGGGACCCACCTCTTCATTTCTAGCCACACATTCGGATTCTCGTAATCCGGATAATGTTTTGGATAATCTGGTTCAGTTCGTTTTTCGGTTAAACGTTTAATTCGGCTTAAAACGAGGCTAAAACGGTCGTTTTTCGGCTTAAAAATGAAATTTATATAAAACCGATTTAAAAACTTAAACCATGACATTTATTAACTTAAAACATCATAGTATTAATAATTGGGCATCTTTTTCGGCTTGATCGATCGTCTCTTGCTTGGTTTGGTATTAAAGGTTTCGTTTAACGTACCGACGTATCATTAAATCGAAATCCTTTTTCTGTGATTTAATTCACTTATCCCAAAGCTTTAATACTTCGTAAACATCTCTAAATATTATATATTTCGTCTATAATGCAATCCCCGATCGTTCGGGCTTCAATAACCGTTAATCGGTTAATCGTATTTCCAATACGATTAACCGTATAAGCGAGTATAATTCGTACCATGAATCATACATACTCGTATAAACGCATCATAATTCACATATTCATTATTAAATAACACATAAATAGTATATACCGGTTAGGGTATACCTGATTTTGCCGGAATCTTTACATTATCGATCTTTGTTTCATTTGGTTTGGTGACCGGACGGTAATATAAGAAATTGCTTGATGTTTGGATTATATATTTTGGATACCCAGGAAAATTAACTAGTTATGGAATGACTCGTATAATTTGTGTAGTTATCGGATTCGATTCCTTCCGGGCTAAATGACTCTCGGTTTCATTTGATTAATTTGGGTCGAGCCCGTGATATAAAACATGATATTATCATGGGGCTTACCCCTGTCTCTATTGGTTTCAACATAATTCTTGGGTCGCGCCAGTTAGTTATTATCTCCTCGGTTTGGGCCAACCCTGTTAATGTACAGTTCGCTTTGACTATTCGACCAACTTCACACTTAGCCTCTAACGATAACTCTTCTTAAAAAAAAATTTTAGCCCTATTTTTAGGGTTGTTACATTAGTGTTGTTATATATTTTTTAACTTTATAAGATGACATATTTAATTATAAATTTATATGTCGGTTAGTTGATCTTTAAAAAACAATTTGCATCACACAAACCTTTGTTAAAAGTCCGTATAGAGTCTAACTCCTAAAACATTCGTAATTTTAAAAACGGTTTTTTTATGTTACAAGTTTGAAAAAGACGTCAATTTACTTATGCTAAAATCACAACTTATTTCTTAAGTGTAAATATGTGTTAAGTAACACACATTTTCTTTTGTATGGAGTCTTCAGTTATACGGGTAGAATCAATCAAAGTATTATTCAAAATCAACTACCCAATAAATTACTATTATCTCTCTCTCCATCATTAGGTATGTATATAACAAGTGTATTCATTATCATTTTTCAATATTTATTCAGTTTTATTTAAACAAAAAGTATTTATAAATTCCATTATAAAAAATCTTATATGTTTAAATACTAATATCAATGTTTTAAAAACCGGTATTTTATTCATACCGGATTGTACTAAAAAATGGTATAACTAATTGAACCGGTTTGGACCGTGAGGTTCAACTAGGTTTGTATAGTTTACCTTATAATTTCATAATAAAATATCATTCAAAAGATAATACATATTCAAAAAACAATACAAAGAACTTAATTTTCGAACAAATTTATTTTAAAATAAAGGTGAGAAATGGATTTATCCCATCGAAGTGTTGTATGCATCGAGTTCATGGTCCATTAAAAGATGAAATTCACTCTCATCGTCATCCTCATCAACAAGAGTATAAGTACTTTAATTTCCTACAATAAAAAATAAAAAGTTTTAGTTAACTATAATCATAATATACACAAATCACATGAAATAAGTAACTTTTACAAAAAAGAGGCCTAAAACATAAAACATATGATGGGCTTTTTTCTATGAAAACCGGCCGGTTTGATGTTCCATAAAACCGCTCAAATACACCGGGTACAAGATATATGGCTGCTCACTAAAATCTGGTTCAACCGGATTTTAAAACACTGGTTATCATAATGTTTTTGATTTGGTTTGATAGTGTTTATAGATAATGTTGGAATAACAATTAGTTATCAAAATCCATCGAATAGTTACAACCCATCACAATGTTCCATAAAACTAGGCTTAGCAACGTAGGTAAGCTTTGGTTATAATTTATTTGATGGAATTCAACACTTATGGTACATGTTAAGCATTTTTTATTAAATAATTTCATTTTTGAATGTAACAATAATACTTTAACAATGTGTAGTGGTTACGATAAATACCGAAGAAAGTATTTCAACTGATAATCGAAGTTGATGAAGGAAATTCTTTGTACACCAAAGGCGAAATAAAAAAAATAAATCAAAACATACAAATATACAACCAAATGGTAAATTTGTATCTTATTATCTTCATTAACGGTTGTTGATTACTAAAGTTGTTATGACAATAGCTTTGAAAATTAAACGTAATTTGTATACAAATATAAATTAGTAGATAAAATATAAAATGCTAAAAATGTTATACAATTTTGACAATAGTTAAGTTGAGGTTCAGTGATTAAATTATGTTTGATTAACAAGATAATAATTTCATTAGTTTTAATATACACATTTTCGTTAATAACATGCATCTCAAAGACATACATGTAATTCATAAAATATATTTATTTACTAATTGTCAATTTTTTATGTGGTTTCAAGTTATGCTAATAAAACACATAAAAGTATTGTCTAACTTCATCATAAATTAGACAACACAATCAATTTTAAGTACTTTATGTGCATATAATTGTTCTGATCAAAGTACTTTAGGCGTGTTAAGTAATATCTGTTTCCCTAAAATATTATTGATTATTTAAAGATTCATGTATTTGTCAGTGCCTTTTGTTCTATAAATATCTATAATCATTTCACAATTTTGTAGTTGATCCTACAAATAAATAATAAATTTCTTCAATTAATAAGTGAACACAAAGGACAATGTTTTTGGATGAAGGAGAAACAACAATTATCAACAAAATAGAAAAGTGCACCCAAACATTTTGTTGTTTAATAAGACACCTACAAAAACTATTATTTTTATATATAATCATAGTCAAATTTATTTTATGTTTGTTTTTTATTCTTTAGATATTTATATTGTTACATGTACATTTTTTTGAAGTTATGAATTTTTTTTATGCCCGATTGTTTCATCTACCTATCATTTGACATCGTTGTTGAATTGCAGAAGAAAATAATTTATGTCTGGTTCAATAACAATAGCATGTGCATCCACTTCTACTTATAGTAGAACATATAAACAAACATCACCAACAGAGTGTATAAGTATTTGACTCTTTCGCTTAAATATTATGTGTTTATTGCTATATTTAAATTTGTCCACCCGTGACGCCCCACGGGTCAATAACCTAGTGTGTTATATATTAATTCGTATTCCTTGCAAGTTTACGGAGGATTATGCATTACATTACTTTTATTTTATACGTTTTTAAATTCCTTATTTAACATCAACGTTTTAACTTTTTGAACAAGTGATTTATATTGTGTCATTAAACCTATGATCTCACCAACATTATGTTGACGTTTTCGAGTATGTTTTTCAGGTCGCTAAACAAGTAACAAGTATTACGGTTACCAAGCATTGCATGTCGGATTACCTATTTTGGAGGATTTTTGCCTATAACTTAAATTATTTTGAGTCATAGATTTGGGAATCCTATAATTATGTCATGTTTTGAAATACTTTCAAACATTTATCTTGTAAAATAATTTAACTATTTGGTGATCTATGAATGTGATGTTTGCTTTAATCAATAGATGTGATTATCAATGATTCATTGCACGCTCGCGATTCCGCCGAGGCGGGGTGTGACACTGGGCCCACACCTTTTTCTCTCTTCCGTGTCGAGCGTTCAACGATCGGCAGCTACGGCGCCCGCCATTCCTCTCGCCCGCGCCCTATAGAGGGTGGTCTAAGTAGTAGATAACTAGATACCATTAATTGTATTTATACATTTATTTTAAAGTGGGTGAAAATGGCCATATTTTATTAAATTAAATTTTCCTAGAAAAGCCCAATACAAGAACATATTAGGGTTTACTTTTGAAATTACCTAGTCTCAAACTCTCATTCTCACAGTCACTTTCATTTTCCACTATCACCAACTCCTTCCTTATCTCTAATCTCTTCTATCAAATATTTATTCCACCTTAAAAATACAAACTTAGAAATATGAAGGTTTAGGTTATTTTAAAGGATGGTCCAAACTTCAAAAGCAAAATTTAGTGTTTGTAGGTTCAATGACAGTTGACTCTTAGTATTTGTTTTGAGAAAAAAAGGAACAAATGTTCAAAATATACAATAGTTATGGTATGACCGCCGGTTCATCAGTTCCGGGTCAACCGCAAACCAGAAAAACCAGCCGGGTTTAATGAAAATGAATTAGATAGTATGAACCAGACCGCTGCAGAAGCCAGGTTCTGGTCCGTCCGGCCGGTCCGGTCCAGGTTTCAAAACACTGGTCTTAAGGCCCGAATTTAGACTCTCCTTCGACTCAAATTTTTTTAGGGTTTCTCGAAGCCAGCCCTGCATGTATTTCGGGTGCGCTTCCACCCAAGCTACAAGATCCGGGAACTCCCATTATACCCATTCAATTGGGTGAATTTAAATTGACCCGGGTGCTTCTAGACCTTGGAGCTAGCATCAGTATTCTCCCAGGAAGTCTATACGATCAGTATGACTTCGGTCCGCTTCAGGCAGCCGCCACCACGGTTGTCTTAGCTGACCAGACACCGAAACTTCTTCGGAGGATACTGACTGACGTTATCGTCAAGGTGGAAGTTTTTACTTTCCAGATGACTTTTTGGTCCTCGATTATGTTTCGGGTGAAAGGACCAAACAACCTACGGTTATCCTTAGTAGGCATTTTTGGCTACCGCAAATGAAAACATTAATTGTAGAAATGGTACTGTTGACCTGGCATTCGGTAACCATAAGTTGAGGATTAATGTTTTCACACATGGAAATAATTCTCTGGTCGATGACGAGTGGTTGTTGATGTCGTTGACGAGTGCAGACGAGTTGCTGGAAGAGGAAGAGAGACAGCTGGAGATTGAACCTGTGCGAGGAGACCATCCACCATGGTTAGTTCAGGTGGAACCACTTCCCAAGAAAATTGATACCTGGCTGAAACCGTCACTGCAGGAGGCACCAAAAGTGGAGCTGAAAGAACTCCCAAAGCATTTGAAATATGTTTTCCTTGGTAAGAATGAAACTTTGCCTGTTATTATAGCTTCTAATTTATCTATTGAACATGAAAATGCTTTGATGGCGGTGTTGATTGAAAACAAGGAAGCAATCGGGTGGACAATAGCGGATTTGAAGGGAATCAACCCTTCAATTGTGATGCATAAAATCTTAACAGATTTGGATGTCAGTGCTGCACATGATGCTCAGCGGAGGTTGAACCCGAACATGCAGGAAGTGGTGAAGAAAGAAGTGCTGAAATAGTTAGATGTTGGGATTATTTTTGCTATCTCAGATAGCACGTGGGTAAGCCCGACACATACGGTACCGAAAAAAGCGAGCATTCAAGTCATCAAGGACGACGCAGGTAACGAGGTCGCCACCCGGCCGGTAACCGGGTGGCGCATTTGTATTGATTATCGAAAACTGAACACGGCAACATCGAAAGATCACTTTCCGCTTCTGTTTATTGATCAAATTGTGGAAAGCTATCTGGTTAAAAATTTTATTGCCTTTTAGACGGGTATTCCGGGTATAACCAGATAGCTATTCATCCTGAGGATCAGGAAAGACTCCGTTTACGTGTCCGTATGGCACATTCGCATATAGGCAAATGCCATTCGGGCTATGTAACGCCCCTGCCACCTTTCAAATGTGCATGATGAGTATTTTTTCCGATATGGTGGGGGAGTCTTTAGAAATTTTCATGGATGATTTTTTGATTGTCAACACATCTTTCGATGCATGTTAAATAAACTCGAAAGAGTTTTGAAAAGATGTGTTGAAACGAACTTGGTTCTTAGTTGGGAGAAGAGCCATTTTATGTTTCAAGAGAGGATTGTTTTGGGCCATGTTGTGTCTAGTCGTGGAATTAAGGTGGATCGAGCTAAGGTTCAAGTTATTTCCACTCTACCTCATCCCACGAATGTCAAAGGCATTAGATCATTTTTGGGGCATGCCGGGTTTTATAAACGATTCATTATGGGTTTTAGTGATATTACCAAACCCTTACGTAATTTATTGTTAAAGGATGCCCCGTTTATTTTAATGAGGAATGTGCTAAAGTCTTTGACATTTTGAAGTTAAAATTAGTTGAAGCCCCGATCTTGCAATCACTAGATTGGAATTTACCTTTTGAAATAATGTGTGGTGCAAGTGATTATCCGGCCGGGGCTGTTTTGGGTCAACGGGTTGACAAGTAACCCATTGCCATATACTATGCGAGTAAAACTCTCTTGGATGCTCAATTTGTTTGATCCCGTACTAGAACAATAACCAACAGTCAATACCGATTAACACAGATCTTAGATCTGTCAGTTATAATATTATAGATCTATCTCATAATCAATACCACTTGATTCGGTGTTCTACGTATGTGTATATATTATCAATAAGTTTAACGTGAAGCTTGAGAGAGAGAGAAAATACTTTAAACTTTTCTGAATAATATTAATTCTCTCAAAACTTCGACTCATTACAAGTGAACAGTTGTTCACTATATATAGAAGACGATCTGATTCGCTAACATCCCCTAGCGAACCAGCATCCCCTTCGTTAAATAAGTTATCTTAACGAACCACCCCCTGATTCGTTAACATCCCCTAACGAATCAGGAGGGAATACATTATAATGTCTTAGTTCGCTAACATCCCTAGCGAACTAGACTCAATCTTAACGAACTAGTCTTAGTTCGCTAACATTCCTAGCGAACTAGACATAACTTTAACGAATTAGATAAATATAAATATTAATTATTACATTTAAATATCAAACAAACATTAATGATAAATACAAAGACTCTAGACGCAAAACCGTGCACTAACAGACACCCCCTCGTCTTGAGCTCTTTGTCTTTAACTTATTTGAAACGCTTTGTCTGCCAATCTCTGCAACTATGAATCCCATGTACATGGCATACACGAACAACTCGTTGGAATTACATAGCCAGGTCGTAATCTTCTTGACGTTAAAATAAAATCTGCTTCCTGTATAGCACGTCATTGTCTGTCTCTGATAAATTAACCAACCACATCGGGTCGATTATCTTGATGAGCTCAGTCTGTAGTCCTCGACCACGAACAATAACGGCCTCGCCAGTACGATTGTCATAGTACCAACGGTTGAAAGACAGATAAATATCTTGAGGCATTGTCTTCACAGGAACCCTTTTCATTGTCTTTGGTGGCTTTACTTTCAAGATAAGTTTCTTCCAGCCGGTCCTTGGATCAATCTCATCAGTACGTTTACGTCTTGGGACCTGGGGCTTGAAGAATTTGAAGCCATGATTAACCTCGAACAGTAAGTGTTGATGAAACCACTCAGCAGTTCGGTTACCCCCACGATTGATAAATGGACGTCCCGCGAGGGTGCGTACATCCCAATGCGGTAGTGTTAAAACATCCATTATCCTCTCGTAATACTGGACACCCTTTTCCCATTTCACAATACATACCTTAAGGTCTGAATCATAGAGCCAGGAGACAATATCACCATGTACTTTAGAAACAGTCTTGAAGGTAGTCATCTGATTTGCCTCAATCCAAGCAGCAGCGGTATCCTTTCTTTCTTTATCTACATACCGATAAGCACTGATGATCTTACCCACTTTCTGGCGTTTGAACCATCTTTCAATGTCATCATCAGTCACTTCTTTGAGTGAAGGAACAGTTCGCTGCACAATCTTCTCCAAATCATCCTCAGTCTCTTTAATTACGTCTTCATGAAATACCGGAGCATCTTGATCAACATTTGCGTGTTGATACAAGTCCGGGTACTCTTCAGCTGTCACATCCTCCATCTCAATCTCCTCGTTCTCATAAATAAAATCCGTATCCATAAATAACGAATGGGAGTTTAGCGAATTAAACTCTTTTATTTAATTTTAAATTAAATTATTAAATGAATAAATTAAATTACTAAATGAATAAATTAAGGAATCAAATAATAAAAATTAAATAAATGAATTAAGTAAATTATCGAGAAACCCTTTTATCTCGACAACCAGATACATTAAACTTGTTTCAGATTTCCGAAACTTAACTTAAAAATTTATTTAAGTATGTTGTATAAAGAAGACGAAAAAATTTTTGGTATTTTGAGAAAATTTAAAAGAATTAAAGAATGTATTTATAGAAGAATATCCGAACAATTAAAGATAAACAATCTTTTTGTGTTTTTTTTTTCAATGATTTTATCAAAAGCAGTACATATTTTTGTATTTTTGTTGAGTTTAAGCAGAGAATCATATTGACCAAATTGTCCTTCATCACAGTTTAATATTTCAGCGATATTATGACTGGCGATAAGTCGGTCACTGGTATTGTCGTCCACATAAATCTAATAACACACATTCAAGTATTTTTGTGATATGATTAAATAGTTCAACTAAAGCACAGAATATCAGAAATTATCAACCTATAATCTCGGTTCAAGCGTAATTTGATTTTTGCCAAATCACCCCAACTTGACTTAAACCATTATATTGTTGACCAAAACTTTTGATACCAATTTAGAAATTTTGAGCAATGCATCAAGTTTCCTTTACTGTGAGTGAGTATGCACGAGTCCATCTGTCGGCTTACATACATTGTATCCCCTGGGGTCCGTTTCTTAATGGTATTAAGACGCATGCAAGGGAGGAACAATTGTATGACTAACAGCGGATTTTGATCAAGTCAGTAATTTAAATTGTACGAAGTACAGCGGTGATCAAGTTAATGACTTTGGGTTTGCTCTAGAAAGCGAGTGAAATATTCATGCATATGAATACCCAGATGGTTAAGCCGCATAAAGACTCACAGTGCCCAGAATCTTAACGCTTGTTATTTGCTTTATTTGATTTTTGGGTGATCAACAAATATAAGGCTTGAGTATGACTGGTTATTACATTTCTGTCATCCTCACCAAGACTTTTGCTAGAGACTAACACCCCTTTCAATTTGGCATTTCTTTATGTTTATATCACATACTTTACTCTACTGGGTTGTTTTAAGACCGACCAATGCACCAATGCAATTAAGCACGCAGTCTTTTAAGCTTACTTTTTACTGAATTTGGGGTCAAGATAATCAATGTACTATCATGTTCCCTTTTTGCTTCAAAAACTCAAAATTTTGAGGAGCATAAAAAAAATAAAGAAAAGATAAATTTAATCGCCCCAGTTAACTTAAGGGTATAAATAAATGGCTAACCAACAATTCACGAGTGAATCATAGGACCAAGACATGCAAGCATGCTTCATAAACTAAAATAACCGACGTAATTTTCAGCGAGAAAATAATCTAAAATCTTTTTGGTTTTTCGTATTTTTCTGTACAAAATATAAATCACATTTTTTTTGGTTTTTCAAAATTTTAAAATGTTTTTGATTTTTCTAAATTTTAAAGGAAAAACAT
The DNA here is from genome assembly GCF_021521415.1 of Bidens hawaiensis. Classification (NCBI taxonomy): domain Eukaryota; kingdom Viridiplantae; phylum Streptophyta; class Magnoliopsida; order Asterales; family Asteraceae; genus Bidens; species Bidens hawaiensis. The sequence goes on from NW_027491181.1 coordinate 150,723, forward strand.
TAAAGAACAGATAGGAAAAAAAAAATTAAAGAACAGATATCACAATATTTTGAATTTTGAAATTTTTTATTGTTTTTGGATTTTATCTATACAAGCTAAAAACACATTCTTTTTGTATTTTCTAGAATTTTCACCCCCTAAAACCTAAAAACATAAAAAAATAAGACTAAATCTATAAAGAAATTAAAAGATAATTATCCTAATTTTAGGATCTCAGCAAGGGTCTTCAATCCATTTAAACCAAGCAAAAAAGTAAAACGTGTTTTATCAAACGCTTTGGTAAATAGATCGGCTTTTTGAAAATCTGTGTGTACTTTCTCAAGATCAATTAATTTCTTTTCATAACAATCCCGTATAAAATGATAACGAATCTCGATATGTTTCGTTTTAGAATGTTGTACGGGATTCTTGGTGATACTAATAGCAGCAGAATTATCAATCAAGATGGGAGTAGTAAGAAACTTCAAACCGTAGTCGCGAAGATGTTGTTGTATCCACAGAACCTGGGAACAGCAACTCGAGGCTGCAACATATTCAGCTTCGGCGGTTGAAGTAGAGACCGTTGTCTGCTTCTTACACTGCCAGGAAACATGCCGGTTTCCTAAGAATTGACATCCTGCAGTCGTTGATTTGAAGTTGATCTTGCATCCTCCATAATCTGAGTCTGAGTAGGCGGTAAAATCGAAAGTATTATCTTTGGGGTACCATAACCCGATGTCAGGATTTCCCCGTAGATATTGCAAAATACGCTTGACCGCTGCCAGGTGAGTCACTCGGGGACTAGCTTGGTACCTAGCACACACACAAACAACAAACATTATGTCGGGTCGAGAAGAAGTTAAATACATTAGAGAACCAATCATAGCACGATAAAGGGTCGGATCAATGGTATCCTCCAATTCATCCGGTGATAAATTGTGACCCACTGGAAGAGGAGTTGAAGGGATTTTTCCGGCAGTTATCTTGAATCGGCTCAAGACGTCGTTCACATATTTAGTCTGATGAATGAAGATTCCCTTATCAGACTGATGAACCTGCAGCCCTAAAAAGAAGTTCATCTCTCCCATCGAGCTCATTTCGAACTTGGTTTGCATGGACTTCTCGAACTCCTTACATAAAGTGTCGTTTGTAGACCCAAAAATAATATCATCAACATAAATCTGGACTAGAAGAAGATCATCACCAACAGTTTTATGAAATAAAGTGCAGTCAACAGTTCCTCTTTTGAATCCATTATCAGTCAGATGGTCGGCGAGTGTACCATACCAAGCTCTCGGGGCTTGATGTAGACCATACAGGGCCTTGTTTAAATGGTAAACACGGTCTGGATAATCAGGATCTTCAAAACCAGGTGGTTGTTGAACAAACACTTCCTCATGTAGTTCACCATTGAGAAAAGAACTTTTAACATCCATTTGATAGACCTTGATATTCTTGTAAGCAGCATAAGCCAGGAAGATTCGAATCGACTCTAATCTTACAACTGGAGCATATACCTCAGTATAATCAATACCCTCTTGCTGATGAAAACCTTGCACCACTAGACGTGCTTTGTTTCTGACAATCACCCCTCGATCGTCCTTTTTACATTTAAATACCGACTTAGTAGGAATAGCTTTCTTGACTCTAGCAGGCTTGTCTATTAAATCCCAAACACCCAATCGTGCAAATTGCTGTAATTCCTCTTGCATAGCTTCTACCCAAAAAGGATCATCAAGTGCCTTACGAGCTGTCGTTGGCTCAACTTGAGATAGAAAGCAATTAAATTTAGCAATATTTATAATTCCCGAAGAGTGTAAATTAGTGTAAGCACACAATACATTATTGTCGCTTGACGAAGCAACTTGATGACGTGTACGAACGCCCACATCAAGTTCTCCAATGATATTGTCCTGTGGATGATATCCATGAATCCGAAGAGTAGGATTTTCAGGAACAACAACATTATCAAATAAATTAGTGTAATGTTCACCCAATTCGAGAGATGAATCATTATCACTATCAAGATCAATAACTTGAATCTCAGCTTGATCATCATCGGAAAAAGTATAAGCACTGTCAATAACAACTGGAGGAACAACCTGGGAGTCTTCAGTTGGAGCATCTGGTTGAACTTCAACTGCATTTGAACTTGAAGAGCTTGGAATGTTCAAATGTTCTTCAAATTATGCTCTAACCAGATCTTCATCGATGTGTTCAGCCGAAGGAGTAAAAGAATTAAATAAACTATCGTAGTCAAACATCCAGTCTGGACCTTTCCCTTGAGGAGGAGTTGTGTACTTTTGACAGTCCACATAGTACCATTCTTCAACACAGCCAGATGTAAAATTAAATACTCTTTTCTTTGGAGACGCATATCCCAAGAAATATCCTTCGATAGCCTTTTCATCAAATTTACCTGATTCCTTCTTCAACATTGTACACAGACACCCAAATGGTTCTAGGTACTTTAAATTAGGTTTTCTGTTATTTAATATTTCATAGCTTGTCTTCTTGAGTCGTTTGACTGTTAGAACCCGATTAAGTGTATAACAAGCTGTGTTCACTGCTTCATTCCAAAATTGAATAGGAAGCTTTGAATCAGCAAGCATTGTACGTGCAGCTTCAATCAGAGTTCTATTTCTCCTTTCAGCAACACCGTTTTGTTGTGGTACATAAGGTGCACTATATTCTCGGTGAATTCCCTTTTTAATACAAAAGAAATCCAAAATAGTGTTTTTGAATTCAGTACCATTATCACTTCGGATTCTCCTCACCTTTTGTTTGTACAATGATTCTATCTTAGTAATAAGGTTTTGTACCAAAACAGGTGTTCGATCTTTTGAACTCATAAATAACACCCATGAATATCTTGAATAATCATCTGTCACTACCAGACAATACTAGTCTCCAGATATACTCGCACGATTCACTGGACCAAACAAATCCATATGAAGTCGTTCAAGAGGAGTATTAATGGAATTCAATAACTTAGAAGGATGTGTCTTCTTCTTCTGCTTGCCTTTTTTGCATGCAACACAGTGATCAGATAACTTAAAGTTCTTTAACGAAACACCCTCAACTAAATTATTTGCCATTAAATAATTCATCTTTCTAACATGAATGTGACCCATTCTTCGATGCCATAGAATCGAGTCTTTCTCAGTTGCTTTCGAGACAAAACATGTTTCGATCGATGTTGATATCTTAGAACTCATGTTTAAGACATAAATATCATTTGATCGTGGTGATCGCATGACAACCATGTCCTCGGGAATAATAAAACCCGGTTTCAAGATAAGACACTCTTTGTCAGTAAATATTGTAGTGTACTTTTTATCACAAATCTGCGATACACTCAATAAGTTATGATCAACCTTGTCACAATAATTTACTTTTTCAAATGTAATATGACCATTTGAAACTTCACCCTCTTGTGTGATCATGCCCCCAGAATTCCCAGCAAACGCTACATAACCCCCTTGAATATTTCTTACGTTGGTTAATAGGTCGAGATTTCCGGTGATATGACGAGAACATCCGCTATCCATGATCCAGTTTTCACCAGAAATGGTCTTGGATGGACCCTACACATAAACAAAAGTGATTAGTTCAAAAAGGCAGCCCAGGCCTCAGTCTTGGGCACCTTTTGGTTTTCTCTTTGATCATTAACTTTAACAGTTTTCAATTGTTGTTCAGCCACTTGTGAATAAGTTACTGGCTTCTTAGACTTTCGTCTTAAGTATGCTTCCTGAACAATGTTTGAATTCCTGTTTTGACATATAGGTTCAGTTGGAATGAATTTTGGTTTCACTTGACCGTGTGTCTCATTGATATGAAACACCTTCCGAGGATTCACATCAGAGAATAAAATAAATGTATCATCAGCATATGACACAGGTCGTTTCAGAATCTCCTTAACCACTGGAATTGGCTTAGATTTGTCCTTGATAAAAGGATGAAGATTTTGAAAGTTTTGCTGATTACAATTTCTCACAACATGACCTTGTTGACCGCATAAAAAACACGTTCGCATGTCCACATGATAATGTTTAGAAGAAATTGGAATAGATGATTGATGATGACTCACATTTTTAGTCATGCAGTTAGCAAACTCATCAGTCAATTCAGCTTTCTTCTTTAAATAGAAATCTAAATTAGAACAGTTTGAAAAGCCTTTTAGTGTATCTGTTCCAGTTGACTTAACAAAGTTAATCTTCTTAGCTTGTTTTAAAAATTGTTTTGCCTTAGTCAATGGATCAGAATGAACTGATATTTTCGCTTGAGCATACACACGTTCAATTTCACGAACCTTGGAAGTTTCATTGTAAACCACACTCTCAATTAGCTCAGGCTTAATGATACTAATTGGAATATCTTTTTCAGTGAACATTGTGTCCATTCCCTTTAACTTAAAAACTCTAGCAGCAGATGGCTTAGAACTAGAAGGATTAATGAAACGCATTAAATCCTCATCAGAAATTTTCGGTTTAACTGACTTCTTTGCCTTCATAGAGTTCACTTTCTTTGAATTTTCCTTTTTCTCTTGAGGTTTGTGTGAACCATACACCGCTTCCTCAAATTCGTGAGGTTCGCACAGAATATGATTAGAACTAGGAATGTTCTTATTCTTGTGTATAATCTCTGGTTCAAACACATCCTCGATAATAACCTCGTCATTGTGTTCAACAAACACCGTTTTGCTTTGGACATGAGATTTTTGAGGAACAGATTGGGTTTTAACATCTTTAGATTTAACAGATTCAACATTTTTTGAAATTACCTCTTCTTCCTTTCTAGCAAAAGGATTCATTTTATAGTCATTGTGAAATGGTGGAGGAATTTCTACAAAACCTATACCCTTTTTAGAGTCCTTTTGTTTCCCAGAAACTTCAATAATTTCATTTAACAAAAATGAAGAATTTTGAAATTTTATAGATCCCGTACAATAACCAACAGTCAATACCGATTAACACAGATCTCAGATCTGTCAGTTATAATATTATAGATCTATCTCATAATCAATACCACTTGATTCGGTGTTCTACGTATGTGTATATATTATCAATAAGTTTAACGTGAAGCTTGAGAGAGTGAGAAAATACTTTAAACTTTTCTGAATAATATTAATTCTCTCAAAACTTCGACTCATTACAAGTGAACAGTTGTTCACTATATATAGAAGACGATCTGATTCGCTAACATCCCCTAGCGAACCAGCATCCCCTTCGTTAAATAAGTTATCTTAACGAACCACCCCCTGATTCGTTAACATCCCCTAACGAATCAGGAGGGAATACATTATAATGTCTTAGTTCGCTAACATCCCTAGCGAACTAGACTCAATCTTAATGAACTAGTCTTAGTTCGCTAACATTCCTAGCGAACTAGACATAACTTTAACGAATTAGATAAATATAAACATTAAATATTACATTTAAATATCAAATAAACATTAATGATAAATACAAAGACTCTAGACGCAAAACCGTGCACTAACACAATTGAATTACACAACAACCGAGAAAGAGTTACTAGCAGTAGTATATTCCCTAGATAAATTCAGGCTTTATATTTGGGGTAGTAAAGTAATTATTTATTCTGACCATCTGCAGTTAGGTACCTTATGGACAAACATGATGCAAAACCGAGGCTCATAAAATGGGTTTTGTTTGCAGGAATTTGATCTAAAGATTGGGGACAAGAAAGGAAGTGAAAATGTGGTTGCAGATCATTTGTCCCGAATTATGGTGGAATATGGAGAAAAGGACGGGCCCATTAACGAGTCTTTCCCGGATGAACACATTTTGGCAGTCTCACAAAATCCCTGGTTTGCTCATATTGTTAATTTCAAAGTTTCAGTTGATATACAGGAGCATTGGCCAAGGAGAAAGAAGAAGCATTTGATGTCACAAGCCAAACAGTACATTTGGGATGACCCGGGCCTGTTTAAATTTGGTGCAGATCAGATGATCATACGATGCATATCCGAGGAGGATGTTAGATCGGTGTTGGAGCATGTGCATTCGTTTGCATGTGGGGGTCTCTTTAGTGGCCAGAAAACTACTAGAAAAGGCCTTACGACTGCCTTCTTTTGTCCATCATTGTTTAAGGATGCTCACGAGTTCGCGACACACTGTTTAAAGTGTCAACAACTCGGGAGCATTTCTAAGAGGGATGAGATGCCCTTGAACCCAATCCTAGTAGTTGAATCTTTTGATGTTTGGGGGATCGATTTCATGGGTCCATTCCCGAATTCACAAGGTAATTTATGTATCCTAGTGGCCGTCGACTATGTTTCTAAATGGGTTGAGGCGATAGCCACTATAACGAATGATCACATAGTCATTTGCAATTTTGTGCAAAGTAATATATTATCTATATTTGGAGTCCCACTACGTGAAAATTGACCTTTGGTCACATGAAAAAAGTGTGGTCGTAGGCCTTTAGCCACACACATTTGGTTCAGTTCATATGTGACCAAAGGTCGCAACACTGTGGGTATGATATGGCCACACACAATTTTTAGTGGCCTTATGTGGTTATAAGTGTGGCTAAGCATTAGTTTTTGGCCATCAATAAGCCTCTCCAATAAGTGTGGCTAATCGGTAGAAAATGGCCACATGATTATTTACTATGAGTGACCATTGCACGTATAGAGCCACATGAATTAATGTTTCAGCCACATGAATTTTATAATAATGTGGCCAATAGGGTTGTGTTAAGCGTGCATTGTGACCTATACCGTATGGATATAGCAAAGCAATGGCCACTTAAATTTGATAATAGTGTGGCTAATTATATTATATAGAACTGGATATTACATTAAAGTGGCTAAAAATGTTTACTTGTCACTCAAACACTCCTTTGTAGATTATAGTGTGGCTATTGTCTTACCGTTTGTCACACATAATGCTTTTCGTAATTTAAAGTGTGCCTATTGTCAAACTTTTCGTCACACATAGTGAGGTATTGTGTGGCTATCATATCATATAGACACTGGAGGTTATTGTCAATGTGGCTAAAAATGTGAACTTGCCAGTAAAACACTCTTTTGTAGTTTGTGGTGTGGACATTGTCTTACCGTTTGACACACATAATGTTTTTCCTAATTTAAAGTGTGGCTATTGTCAAACTTTTCGTCACACATAGTGATGTATTGTGTGGCCAATCATATCATATAGACACTGGAGGTTATTGTCAATGTGGCTAAAAATCTGAACTTGCCACTCAAACACTCTTTTGTAGTTTGTGGTGTGGCCATTGTCTTACCGTTTGTCACACATAATGCTTTTGTAATGTAAAGTGTGGCTATTATCATACTTTTGGTCACACATAGTGATTTTTCCATAAGTTTAACAAACCCAATAACATAAATTTAAAACAAGTTTACATTAACAAACCTTCACTAATAAGTTAAAATTCAAAATATCTGAAACTACTACTAATTACTACCGACCTCAAACTTTCTCATAAACTCATCAAATTGTTTTTTCCTCCTTTCTTCATTTTCGTTAAGTTCTTTTTCCATTTATTCCATTCATTGCACTCGTTCTTCCAACTCGTTTCTTGACTTCCTTTCATCTTTTTCCATTTCGGCTCTAACCTTTTGAACCTAAAATTGCTAAAATATTAGCATTATAACTAGTAAAGGGTTAATGTGAGGCGAAACCTCAAAGCACGACGAGTATCACGCACAATCACATTAGACATGATGTATACACAAACAAAAACTTGAATCGACGACTCTTTGGTGATAATAATCAAGGTCAACTGTACTAAAAAGTCCTAACATGTATTCACACATCGTATCATGGCAAATCAACCAAACATTCATCATACAACTCAACTTATGATCGCTTAGTTCACGAGACAGATTATAGCATGTACAAACTGATTTTATTAACTAAGAAAAGACTAAGTATAAATTCTACAAAATTTACCACAATAGAATATATGAATTAGGTTTCTCAAAAAAAATTTATTATATTTTTCTCATACATACAAAACTCACAATAATTTAAACATTACAGATATGTACCAACAGTTCACCAGATTGCACAACAAACACTTGTTTAATTGTTCTATCAACTCATTAATCTAAATTGTGAAAGACCAATTGGGTTGTCTTCAAAACTCATAATACAACTTTCAGAACTGGAAACAACCCATTTGGTTTTGTCATTAGGGAGTTTTGGTGTCGGAAAGACAGGCCAAAATATAACTCCTCGAATCAGCTTTAACTAGTGTTTTTGTAAAATCATAAAACTATTCAAAATGCGTCCAAAAGTTACAAACTTTACCTTTCTGGAAACTAGACTCATAGTGCTATATCCTAGAATCAAAAATCGTTCAGTAATCATCGTTTAACATCAAGTTACATACCAATAAATAAACGAAAACGAATCTGTCAGCAAACTGTTGTCATCAAACAAGTGAAATATATACCTTTTTAGCGATGAAAGAAGATGTACTAAGCTTCAATTACAAGAGATAACACTTAAAATTGAAAATCCCCATACTTTGTTCTTAGGGTTCTTCACACTCAGCACGAATCTGGCAAAAATCGAGATAGAATTGATGGAAACCGACACCACACGTGAATTCCTCTCGTAAAAATAATTAGGTTAGAGCCCAGAATCAAAGGATTTGGTTAAGAATTGAGTGAGTTAGAGAATTAATGATTGAGGATTATGGTGGGTGTAAAGAGATGAAGAAGAAGAATAATAAGAATGAATGAAGAGAAAGAAATAAAGGTAGGTTAAATATGTGGTCAAATTAGATTTAAGAATGGGAGGGTAATTCAAAATTTTTTGAAGAAAAGAGTGGGGTGAATTTAATTTGAAATTTTGAGGGAAGTGAAATTAATATGAACTAAATAGAATTAATTTTTTTATTTTTTAATAATTAAAATAAATAGTTGTTAGTGTGAATATATATATATATATAACAACTAATTAAATCTTAAATAGTATAAGAAATTGTATTTTAAATATAAAAACTTATAAAATAAATACAAATGATATTTATAGTTGCTCTAAAAGAGTTGTATAACAGTGTAGTAATCAGTGTTAACGCCCAATAAACCATACTTTCATTAGTGGGTCATACTAGTTCTTGATCGGTGTTAGTGTCTCATTATAGCATCTATCATGTCACAGTTGCTCTAAAAGAGTTGTATAGGAGTGTCATTAATCATGGTTAGGTGTTAACGTCTGAAACACACCATACTTCCGTCAATATGCCTTATTTGGCCTTGATTTGTGTCAATGGCCCAACATGTTATACATTCATCAGTGGGCCTTGATTGGTATTAGTGGTCATTATAGCATCTATCATGTCCCCGTTGCTACAAGAGGGTTGTATATGAGTGTAGTGAGCCATAGACATGTGTCAATGCCCGATAACATGTCATACTTTTATTAATGGGCAATATTGGGCCTTGATTGTTGTTAATGGACCAATATATCTATATCATGTCATAGTTAATTTAACAGGTTATATAGGAGTGTAGTGACTCGTAGTTGGTGTTAACGCCCAATAGCATGTCATACTTTGCATTAATGGGCCGTCTTGGGCCTTGATTGTTGTTAGTGACCCATTGTAGTCTCTATCATATCGTAGTTGCTCTAAAAGGGTTGAATATGAGTTTAGTGAGTCATAGTTTGGTTAACGCCCAATAATATGATGGGCCTTGTTGGACCTTAACTGGTGTTTGTGGCCCATTATAGCCTTTATCACATCATAGTTTCTCTAAGAAGGTTGTATAGGAATGTCATTAGTCATAGTTAGATGTTAATGGCCGATAATATGTGATACTTTCATCAATAGGTCCTATTGGGCCTTGTTGGTGTTAGTGGCCCATTATAGCCTTTTTCATGTCATAGTTGCTCTAATGGGCCATATTAGGGCTTGAAATCTCTTAGTGGCCTATTATGGCATGTCATATGTAAAATTAGATATTTAAGGGTTATATTGTCTTATAGGGAGTCATATTAGACCATAATAGACAAAAACAAGTCATACATGTCTTAATGGACCATATTGTGTCTTAAAATCTATAATGGCCCATTATGCATATAATTTTAAATTTTGTCTTAAGAGGTACAACCAGCCTAACCCGTCGATATACATTAATCATAGGGGTGGCAAATAGGTTGGGTTGGGTTGAAACGGGTTATGGGTCCGAACGGGTTACTGGTCGAAAAGGGTCATGGTCGGAACGGGTCAATTAAAAAAAGGGTTGTTATGGTTCGGGTCGGAATGGGTCAGGGTCAAAAGGTTCGGGTCATAACGGGTCCGGGTCAAAATGGGTCAAGGTCGGAACGGGTCTAAACGGGTTTCGGATCGTTAAAAACGAAAAAAGTAAAAAAAACAAAAAAAACTAAAACGTTTTCTCCCGTGTCAACGTTCAGCATAAAAATACTAAAAATGAGCCTAAATCGAAACCCAACTCGTCGAGTACAAACACTCGTGTTAGCTCGTTTAAGCAATTTTTAGTTCGTATCAGCACTTAACAGCTCGTTTTTATAGCAAACAGCATGTTAAACAGCTCGTTTTAGCGAGTTTTCAATTCGTTTCAGCACTTAACAGTTCGTTTTTATAGCAAACAACATGTTTCAGCGAGTTTTCAGTTTGTTTCAGCACTTAACAGCTCGTTTTTACAGCAAACATCATGTTAAACAGCTCGTTTCAGCGATTTTCAGCCCGTTTCAGCACTTAACAGCTCGTTTCGGCACTTAACAGATCGTTTTAACGCGTTTTGACCAATTTTGCAGCAATTCAGCTATAAAAAATCTGCAGTTCAGCTCGTTTTTTCCCGTTTCAGTAGGTTACATAACAAATACTTCAAAACGTTTTGTGTTTTCAATCCAGAAAACAAGTATAGGCAAACGTTTAGTGTTTTCAAAACCAGTATTTAATCAAAACCAAATGAATGCATTTGACTCGCTTACTGTTACCTAGTACAAGTGTTGTACGCTATGAGAATATGTTCAACAACACATGACCACGTATGAACTCACACACAAACACAAACTTGACCCGACAAATCGTTGGTGATAATAAGTAATGTCAACAATACCAAAGTCCTTAAATGTATCCACACATCATATCATGGCAAATCATTATAAAAAATCTTGGATTATTATTATTACCATCTTTTTCATATTATGTTTTTTTTAATTAACTAATAAAAATAAAGCAATGAATGTTTTAATTAAATAAAATTTATTAAAAGAGTTAAACACTTTGAAAACCTTTTAAACTATTTTTAATTTGTGTTTTAATTATATTAAACATGATTTAATTTATTAAATTCTATAATCCATAACCACTCTAAAAAATTCACTATAAAAGGAGGACTAATCCTCCATCTTTTTCACAACTCAATACATTCTTTTTTTTAAGTTTAAGACAAGTAAGTTTTTTACCATTTCATGCATTTTATATCTTTTGTTTTGATATTACCTTGAATGTTCATACTTGTTCATAAGTTGTTCTTCATGATCATGTTACTTTTATCATAAAAATATTATATTTATTATATTTTGGTTTTAAGAATGATTATGGTTATGGATATCGAAGATAAACACTTTGATTTTTCTAAATCTTGGATCAAACCTAGTTATTTTGCAAGAACAAGCATGAATATATATTTATCTAAATCTTATGATCCGTTTATCATCATAACTTATAAACTTTCTTTTAAATAAGATGATTTATAAAAATTCTTTTATTTAAAATATTTTTCAATAGATATAACATACTTCATATCTTTAAATTAATCATTGAGTAAATTAATTATTGTTTATTTTATTTCAACATAACTAATATTTTTTATTTCTTTAAAAGAATTCATGCAAAACATTTAAGTTAATTAATTATGTTGCTAGAATAAAATAAAACATTTAATCATTAATTGTTATTAATATTGATATTTAATCTTATATTAACAAGTTAAAATTATTTATCTACAAATCATCTTCAACTAATAAACATCAAATGTATAAACTTTATTCATTTTTGTTAAACTCATTAAAAATCCCCAAGTCCCCATTTTCCATAAGTTAATGAAATAGATATTTCAATAATACATCATTTCTAAAACTAATATTATTTAACTTTTATAATCCCAATCCCGATAGTTAGTCTTTAAATTTTGTATTTCCTTTTTAATTATAGTTCGATCGTTTCAATTTCCTTAAACTCGCTTTTGGTTATTATTTCAAGTTGTCTTCAATCTCAAAGGTGAGTTTCTCACACCCCCTTTTTACCCTTTTTAACTATTTTGGGGGTAGCATATATATCCTATCAATAATTCAATTTCGTTTATTCATTATTTACAAACTACAATTCGCTACATGGACTTGTGTGTTTATTGGCTTACTTGCTCAAAGATTACGTGCTCATGGTTTCCTCATTAAGTATGATCATACGCCCCCCTATGCACTCAGGAGCTCGATGTTATGAGTGGAATAGGGACCCCGATCCGAGTACGTTGGTTGTTACCAACGGAAAGGACACTTACTTGCGCTATTATCTGAGTACATTGGTGCACAATCCCAACTGGAAAGGACCTTACTTGCTCATTTACACTTGTTCATGGAATTGTAGATTTTTATGTACTTATATCAAAACTTGTGTGAACTCACCAACTATTTAATTAGTTGACTTTATTTTATATATATGCTACAGGTACTTTCATTAGAGGATGAAATGACGAAGATAATAGAAGTTAGGTTATTTAAATAATAAACAAGAAGATGTTTGTTTTGTTCAATTTCCATTGTGTTTGTTCATTTGAAATAACTTGAGTACTTGATGCTTTGGAATGAATTAATGATAATATTATCACTTAATAGTGTCACATGTGTTTTGAGCAATCTGTACATCACACTCAGGCGTTTCTCCTTTAGCCGGGGTGTTACATGTCGGGATGTCGAAAAGTGGTCGGGTCAGAAAATGCCTAGACCCAATTTAGAACGAAACATTTTGTGAAGAAAACCTATCGCGATACGCGATGACCTTCTTCACATATCCATCGCGTATCGCTAAGGAGTTGGGGATCCCTAACATTGTGATGTCATCGCGATACGCGATGACGTCATTCAATGCCCATCACGTGTAGCGATCTGTCAAAACCCTAATTACAATTAAATTGGGTCGCTATACGCGACCCTGGTGCAGTTAACCCATCGTGTATCACGATGGGTCATAAAAAATCCGGAAAAAAATAATAAAACCAGTGTCTTCCCTTCTTCCCCTTCACTTATTCATCTTCCTCTTGCCGTCCACAACCACTGTCATCCCTTACAGCACCCATTTCCGTTCATCATCAATCCATCACACCACTCACCGCCATGCACCACCACTGTCATCCATCACACCACTCACCGCCGCTTCACTAACACATCCATCACCGTACACCACAATCAACATCCACCACCATTCACCCACCACCACATCACCATCATCAACACCGTCGTACCACCACCATTCATCCATCGCCGTCTCCGCCGTCCGGTCCCGTTCACCACCGCCATCCGCCACCAGTTACCACCACCACCACAGTTACCGTCCACCGTCTCCCCTAGCAGCGGGGTCTAGGGGGAAGCCCCTAGTAGGGTCCAAGGGGCAAAGCCCCTTGCTTGGGTCGACTTGGAAAAATTTATTTTCATTAACAATCCTTTTCTAAAAGTTTATCAGAAAATTCTAAGTCTGGGATATTCTAATCAAATCCTCAGTCTATTCGAATGGCAGATTCTATTCGAATGGTTTGTCTATTCGAATGGATTTTCTAATCGAATTAACCCTCTATTCGAATGGATCCTTCATTCGAATCAACCATCTATTCGAATCAAACTTCTATTCGAATGGAATCTCCATTCGAATCAACATTCTATTCTGATCAACCTATATTCGAATCAACTTCTATTCGAATGGATACACCATTCGAATCAACCTTCCATTCGAGACCTTTATTTGAATCAAACTTCTATTCGAATAGACCCTCCATTCGAATCAACCTATATTCGAATCAACTTCTATTCGAATGGATACTGTAGGTTCCCAGCCGGATCTACACAAGAGTATCTCGTAACACGAGGGTGCGGAATCCCCACGTATACGATACGAGTGTCGAGACAATTAATACATTGACTATGAACAAACACACGAGAACAAAAGATAATACTTGATATACTGCAAAGTGAAAACCAACACGTAACACAAGTGTTACAAAACGGTCGTCCAAATTTATGTCTACATATGCCGAAGTTACAATTTATATAATATGATAACTTCGCCCAACAGGCTAGGCAAAGTTATCATAACTTCGCTCAACAAGTTCGCTAAACACAAAGGCGAACCTATAAGACCAAGTTCAACACAAAACAAACAATTTAAAACGATTACAGACACAAATAAACACGAGATACTGAACTACTGGCATCATGCACCAACAGACTCCCCTTGGCAGTAGCTTCATATCTCTATCTTCTTTCTCATGTCTTGTAATCCAAAAAATCATGTACCCACCGTCTTCAAGCATGAACGCCCTGTCTCACACAGACAGAGACCACCCTCTGGTATTTCTTATCATTGAGTAACTTCCATCACAGCTTCAGCAGTCTGGCAGTCGACATACCATCACCTGAGATCCTTCAATGCATCTTGAGGCATAATCTTTATTGCATCCTGAGGAAGAATCACCCAACACATTATCCTCCAGTATCTCACCTTCCTCTAAGTCAGACCGGAACAGAGGACTCCCCCTGAGATGTGGAAGCCCCAAGATATTGTGAAGTTCTTGGCAGCTCACCACCTGCACCTTTCGATGCATTGGGATCATCGTCTCTGTCTTGTCTCTTCTTTGTCCTCAGCTTATCACCCTTGCAACTAGTCTCCCCCAGAGACACAATCTGCTCGGAATCCATCAGAGAAGTACCAAACGCAAACGGCATATGATAAATATCCTTAATCAGTGAACAAAACCAGGTTTGATCAAGGTTGATTCTGAGAGTAAATTCGCCGAGGGTTTTAAGAGTAAAAAAGGTTTGACCGATTTTGACCAAAGTCTGATTTTTAAGAGTAACCCTAGCTTTATTTTAAACAAAAGCAAAACAAGAAAAAATAAAATAATACAGAACAAAATCAATAAAAACAGACGGGATCAAATTTTAGTCTTGAAGGAACCCTGCATGTTTTTAGAAAAGATCCTAATAGGAATCATGCTGATTAAGAGGCTGTCACACAGATCCATGTTCAGCGATATTATGACATAGAGAAACAGGTTGTAGGCAGGTATAAAACTTAGTATGGTTTTCATTGCTTCTGTGATACGGATTAGGTTCAATTAAGCTCAAAATTTAGATGGAAATCACATGAGAGATTGTGATGCCTCCTATCTATTCTCAAGGCGTATTTGGCTTTCCCAAGTCACCCCGAGTTGACTTCGACCCGTAGTGTCTGATTAATCAATAAGCACATGTCGATCTTTGGAGTCTTCTTCCAGTTCTTCATACTTTGAAATATTCGTTCTTGCCTCTTTCTAGATATTAGTAATAAAAGAAGCTTCAGAAGGCTTTAACAATAATACTTTTTTTTAGAACAACTTTGTAAGAAGTTTCAATACGATGTTTAAAAGAAAATTGATCCAACCTTGGAAAGTGATAGATAAACTGATTTTGTGTGCTTAACTGGTGAAGTTATTAAGTCTAAAAGACTCTAGAATAGTCATTGTATGTTATGGTAGCTTTCTATGGTGCGTAAAAGTAGAAGTGATACAAACTAAATCTTCTCGATTTAATGTGGAGAATCATACTGAGTTGTGCATGTCTCCACATACATCTTTCCGAATGATAGGCAGAAAAGATCATTGCAGGTACTTAACACTAGAATAGTCATTGTATGTTATGGTAGCTTTCTATGGTGCGTAAAAGTAGAAGTGATACAAACTAAATCTTCTCGATTTAATGTGGAGAATCATACTGAGTTGTGCATGTCTCCACATACATCTTTCCGAATGATAGGCAGAAAAGATCATTGCAGGTACTTAACACTATCTTTGCGGGAATCAGAACACTCACGGGCTCGTGTATGACTGGGTAATCACTTTTCTGCCTATCATTCGGAAAGATGTATGTGGAGACATGCACAACTCAGTATGATTCTCCACATTAAATCGAGAAGATTTAGTTTGTATGACTTCTACTTTTACGCAACATAGAAAGCTACCATAACATACAATGACTATTCTAGAGTCTTTTAGACCTAATAACTTCACCAGTCAAGCACACAAAATCAGTTTATCTATCACTTTCCAAGGTTGGATCAATTTTCTTTTAAACATCGTATTGAAACTTCTTACAAAGCTATAGACTTGAAAAAATTATATCATCTCCCAAAAAAAATTTTAAATTCTAGCGCCCCGATCAAGTCAAAGTCTTTAGGTAAACGGCTATCCTGAAGATCCAATGGATCAGCCGGACCACCCACATACGAGTATGTGTCCTTATAACTAAGTATGAACGACTAATTTTAAGCGAAAGAATAAAAACCCATTGTAAACCGCCCCAGTCACTTTCAGTCATCTGGCTAACGGCTATCCTTACAATCTACAAGTAGATGCAAGGACCAAACATATTCATGGAATATGTCCTTCAGACTTGAGCAACCGACATAATTTTAAGCGATAGTGATGTTTTTTTTAAGAAAACACAAAGAAAACAAGGTTACTCGGGATTGATCATCCCATTTAGCTCAACAAGGTTTTGAAAAAGGGATCGGTCAAACGCTTTTGTAAAAAGATCGGAAAAATTATCCAGAGAATCAACCTTTTCAAGCCCGATTAATTCGTTCTCAGCACAATCCACGGGTTGTCTTTTATCTTGAACCTTTGAGTTATGCGTGAGACTCTCTTCTTCGACAATTTGCATCTGACTGTCCATCCTTTCTTCCATATCAAAGCCTGAAATACTCTTTCCACTTTATCTGGCAAACACAACTCTTCCTCCATGTACAGCCTTCTAATCACGTAACAATTTCTTGTTACCAGTCATGTGCCGGGAACAGCCACTGTCAACAACCCACATATTGTTTACAGCCCTGTTCGACTGTTCCTGCACAATTAAAGAAATAGATTAAAATCTGGGGACCCAAGACCTTCTGGTCTTGGGTTGAGTAAACCTGTTATCCGGCATCCAGTACCTTGGTTGCCCAAAGTCAGTTTGAAGATAGTTTCTATAAGTTCTGAACGAAAACTTCTAGAGGACTGGCTATGAGGCCATCCAAACCTTCGTGAATTAATTGAATTATACTTGTTGGTTTGGTAGTTCACTGGGAAAAAACGAGACTGATTTCTTTGAAATCTTGGATTAGTCCAATGGTTGAAATTTGGTGTGTTCACATTCTTACCAGCATCATAATTAGTATTCGTTTTATTCTCAGTTTTAGGAGGCCTCATATTTCTAGATTTTCTCTGTTTCAGAGGACAATCAGCGACAAGGTGTCCCACTCTGTTGCATCTGAAACAACTTCTGTTCGAACTATTTTGGTTGTTTTGAACTTTCGTCTCAAAAGTTGTTGCAGATGTCGAGGTTGCGTTACTACCCGTTTGTCTAACATAGGGTGGACGAACGGATTTAGGGAAGATTTATTTTCATCAGGCTTATAGTCCTCCCCTCGTTTTAGTAACACAACCTTTTCTTCTATCTCATCCGATTCGGACGTCTTGTCCGAATTTGACGACAGAGAACTAGGGATAGAACTTGTGACATTTGAACTTGTCTTACTTGTTTCACTCTCATTAACTTCAGTTTCTTCATCATCCACAACCACAACATCTTCACCACCTGATCCACCTGTTGTACCAATTGACTCCCCCTGAGATGTGGAAGTCCCAAGAGTTTGTTCAGTTCTTGGCAACTCACCACCTGCACCTTTCGATGCGTTGGGATCATCGTGTCTATCATGACTCTTCTTTGTTCTCAACTCGTCGCCCTTGCAGCTCGTCTCCCCATGAGATGCTAAGAACTGCTTTAGAGCATCAAAAAGTTTACCATGTTCAACAAGGAGGGACGATTGGATCTGATTCTCTGCTACAAGGCGCTGGATATCTTGAGTCTGGATTAGATTGATTCTTGACTGTTCAGCAAAGACCCGTTCAAGAGCAGCTATCCTTTCAGAATCGGATAAGGTAGCATCAAAATCAAACCGCATATGAGAAACGTCTTGAGCAAAAGGTGGAGGTATTCCCAAACTAGCTGGAGTGTCAGATGCAGACTGAAAAGTAACTGCGGGTGACAGATAACCCCGCAGTAGCAGCCAACGTCGACTCAACAAATCTTGCAACAACCTCCGATGGAGTAACAGTAGGAGGTGGAAAGGGAACTATCTCCGGAGCCGAAAACTGAAACGTGGTTGGTGTAATACCAAATGATGATGATGTCACCACGGGTACACTGGAGGTGATCGGTACTGTTACAGTCATCGAAGCCGGAACCATGGTCATACCAGATAACGAGGGTGGAGAGAAACGAACCACCCTTGAGCTTTCACCAGCTCCCGAACCCTCACCAGTTCTGGCACTCTTTGATCGACGTAGCAACTAGTCTAACTCCTCCTCGAAGTCAGATTCACTATCATCTGAGTCTTTCTTTCTCTTACCATGTATTCTTTCTTGTGTGACCAGAATCTGTCGTGCTTCAGCGATATCGTCAGCGGAGGAGTCAGAGTCGGTTCTCTCAGAATCTGCTACAGACGTAGCTACCATCGAAACATTCACACCAGATGCCTCAGCTTCTGGTGCTTGAACCTCTGCAGCTGGATCAATCTGCTCCATATCAAAGAACCCTTGGCCACCAAAAGCAGCTTCAAGATCTACATGTTCCTCTAGAGCTGCAACAGGATCAGCAGGCAAAGCCTGCTGTACCACAGGTGGTGGTTGAGGAACACCAGCCTGTTGTTGTGCCGGGTCCCGAAATTCATCTCCACGAGGAGCAATATAAGCAGGGTTCACCAAATAACCAAACAATGTAGTGTGCCGCGGACGAAGCTCTGGTTTGCTACGTGCGCTTGACGACCTACATTGCGCAAAGATCCTCTTACTTACACTCTCAACATAACGGATGGGACGTCGTTGAGGTAGCATAGGTGCTACATGATTCAAAATCATCTGTAAGAATCTGGGGTACATTAAAAATCTTTCACGAGCGACCGCGCGTCTCTGACGATCGATTTCATAAAACACCATCTGACTGAAGCTGTAGGGCTTGTTGTAAGTCAGGGATGTCATAGCAGACTGCATCGTTGCCCCAATACCGTCAGTACCAGCTTTACAACCCGACATGCACACAATCATCACGTGAATCAGAAAACGCCACTGATCCAGCAAGAATCCCTTTCGCCTTTGAGTGTCACCCAAAGGACCCGAATAGCCCATACGTAAAAATGCACCATCTCTGAATGGAGCTGAAAAATCTGTAGGATCATCTCTAGTTTCAGTCCCGAACTGCAAAGCGACTCTGATCTGATCTGCTGAGAACTGCACCTCCTGATTGTTCACTGTGGCGCGCATAACCAGAGGCTCAACTCTACAGTCATATTCTACCGTTCGCCAGAAATCTTCAATATTCGGTAGAGAAATGGGGAGAGTTGTAGTAATAGCATAAAAAATACGTGAGCGAACTAGGAAGGAGACGATCTCGCGATAATCGTCGATACCACTAGCATCCGGATCCAAAGTAATGTACATGTTGTGACCCAGAAAGAACTGTCGGTTGGTGTCACCACCTTCGTCACCACCAGCACCACCAGCTCCTGCTACAGTAGCTATATCTGCACAACAAACGGTCTAAGTTAGAACATCGACAAAGCATATCATAACTTCGCCTGTTACCATGAGCGAAGTTATGATAACATCTTATGTGCAGGCGAAGTTAACCATATGGCGAAGTTGAGTGCAACTTCGCCTTAACCCTAACTTCGTCTGAGAACAACCAGGCTAATTAATTAATTAAACATGAGCAGGCGAAGTTATGCATAAGGCGAAGTTGAGAACAACTTCGCCCAAGCCTAACTTCGCCTGAATCTGAAACGGCGAGTACAGAGGTCCGATCCTGGGTTGTTTGGTGAATTTGTGATTGAAAACAAGAAAAGATGTTACTATGGAGATCTAGACGATTTACTGAGTTACGAACACATTAGAAACAGATTGGTTTATCAATTTTTTAAAAGTTAGCATAAACAATGTCACACATCGAATCACCACGGCCCTTGATTATCACCATTAGTATGAATTACATGTAATACCGAGCCTACACACATTTAACACGGATTGGAAACAGATAATACGGATTCAAGGATTAAGTACGCCGAAGGTTAGAAGTGTATATAAGTTCGCCGAGGGTTTGATTAGGTTGACCCTTATATAGGTTTGAAAATGCAAGGGCGAAGTTAACCTTAACTTCGCCCCTGTGACAACTTCGCTGGTCAACAGATTATCATTAACTTCGCTCAAGGTCAACCATGGTCAACTTCGCCTCTTTACAAGTTCGCCTAAAGTGTACTCGGAAGAAAAGTGTGCTCGGAAAACAAAGTGTACTCAAAAAACAAAGTGTGCTCGGAAGTAAAGTCTACTCGGAAAGCAAAACACTTAGTATTTTTCAATTTTTAACTAGCACAAAGTGTACCCGGAAGCACTTTCCTAGCACAAAGTGTACCTGGAAATCAAAACACTTGTGATTTTTCAATTTTCAACTAGCACAAAGTGTGCTCGGAAGTAAAGTCTACTCGGAAAGCAAAATACTTGTATTTTTCAATTTTTAACTAGCACAAAGTGTACCCGGAAGCACTTTCCTAGCACAAAGTGTACCCAGAAATCAAAACACTTGTGATTTTTCAATTTTCAACTAGCACCTAGTGTGCTCGGAAGTAAAGTGTGTTCGAATTACTTAGTGCTCGAAAACAAAGTGTGCTCGGATTACTTAGTGCTTTTTCATTTTCTTTCACATAACACCAAGCATGCTCGGGAGCAAAAGTGTGCTCGGGAGCAAAAGTGTGCTCGGTAGCAAGGGTGTGCTCGGGAGTACTTGTGATTTTTCATTTTTTTTCACTTAACACCATGCATGCTCGGGAGCAAAAGTGTGCTCGGAAGCAAATTGTGCTCGGATTACTTTGTACTCGAAAACAAAGTGTGCTCGGATTACTTAGTGCTTTTTCATTTGCTTTCACATAACACCAAGCATGCTCGGGAGCAAAAGTGTGCTCGGAAGCAAAAGTGTGCTCGGTGGCAAGGGTGTGCTCGGGAGTACTTGTGATTTTTCATTTTCTTTCACTTAACACCAAGCATGGAAAACTTCGCCTCTTTACCTTAACACAAGTTCACCTAACCTAATTTACAAAACAGGACCTTATAAATTTGATCAAAGTGCAACTGTCTTTTAAAATCCTCCGTTAAAGATTTAAACTTTACGATCAAATAACCAAGTGACCAAGTTTTAAACCATAAAACACAATATACGTGTGAAAATTGAAGTAAGTAAATAAAAGGGATCAAATTTCAGTCTTGACGAGAACCTGCATGTTTTAGAAAAGATCCGAACAGAAATCATACTAATTAAGTGGCTGTCACATAGGTCCATGTTCAGCAGTATTGTGACATAAAGAAACAGGTTGTAAGCAAGTATAAAACTTAGTATGGTTTTCATCGCTTCTGTTATACGGATTAGGTTCAATTAAGCTCAAAATTTAGATGGACATCACATGAGAGATTGTGATGCCTTCTATCTATTCTCAAAGCGTATTTGGCTTTCCCCAAGTCACCCCGAGTTGACCTTGACCCGTAGTGCCTGATTAAACAGTAAGTACATATTGATCTTTAGAGTCTTCTTCCCGTTCTCTTTCTTGCCTCGTGGTTGATATTTGAAATAACATAAGCTTAAAAAAAGGCTTAACAACATTTTTTTTTTAAATAAAGATATTAATACAGCTTCAAATAGTAGACGACTGTAAGTCCCGAATATGGATCACTGCAGGTACTTGAC
Source organism: Bidens hawaiensis (assembly GCF_021521415.1). Taxonomy (NCBI): domain Eukaryota; kingdom Viridiplantae; phylum Streptophyta; class Magnoliopsida; order Asterales; family Asteraceae; genus Bidens; species Bidens hawaiensis. The sequence goes on from NW_027491181.1 coordinate 172,745, forward strand.
ACACCATCTTCTCGGGAATCAGAACACTCACGGGCTCGTGTATGACAGGGTAATCACTTTTCTGCCTATCATTCGGAAAGATGTATATAGAGATATGCACAACTCAGAATGATTCTCCACATTAAATCGAGAAGATTTAGTTTGTATCACTTCTACTTTTACGCACCATATAAAGCTACCATAACTTACAATGGCTGTTCTAGAGTCTTTTAGGCCTAATAACTTCACCAGTTAAGCACACAGAATTAGTTATTCTATCACTTTCCATGGTTGGATCAATTTTCTTTTAAACATTGTATTGAAACTTCTTACGAAGTTATAGACTTGAAAAATTATATCATCTCCCTTTAAAAATTTTAAATTCTATCGCCCCGATCAAGTCAAAGTCTTCAGGTAAACGGCTATCCTGAAGATCCAATGGATCAGCTGGACCGACCACATACGAGTATGTGTCCTTCTAAGTATGAACGACTATTTTTCAACGAAAGAATAAAAACCCATCATAAACTGCCCCGGTCACTTTCAGTCATCTGGTTAATGGCTATCCTCATAATCTACTAGTAGAAGTAAGGACCAAACATATCCGAGGATGTGTCCTTCAAACTGAAGCAACCGACATAATTCTAAGTGGTAGTGATGTTTTTTTTTTAAATAAAAATGAAAAACAAGGTTACTCGGGATTGATCATCCCATTTAGCTCAACCAGATTTTGAAAATGGGATCGGTCAAACGCTTTAGTAAAAAGGTCGGCGAAATTATCCAACGAATCAACCTTTTCTAGCACAATTAATTTCTTCTCAGCACAATCTCGTATAAAATGATGATGAATGTAAATATGTTTAGTTTTGCTGTGTTTGACGGGATTCTTAATTACTGAGATTGCAGCAGTGTTATCAACACAAATAGGAGTTTGAGTGAAATTCAGACCGTAATCGCGCAATTGCTGTTATATCCAAAGAACCTGGGAGCAGCAGTTTGATGCTGCCATGTACTCTGCTTCGCAGGTGGAAATGGCTACTGAGGTCTGCTTCTTGTACTGCCACGACACCAATCTTCCTCCTAGAAACTGACATCCACCGGTTGTTGACTTCCTGTTCTGATTGCAACCTCTATAGTCAGAATCTGTGTAAGCTACTAAATCAAGTTCTCCCCCTTTCGTGTACCACAATCCCAACTTAGGCTTGCCTTTGACAGAAGACATGATTCTCCTGTTGTCATCTCAGTTGACCTCATATCCATTACATACGTATTCTTTTCTCTTGGAGCTCTCATTACCACCCATGCATCTGGTATCTTGAAACCAGGATAAAGGACGATTGCCTCGTTTTTAGTAAAATGCACCGTGTATTCTTTGTCACAAATCTGAGATACACTCAGCAAGTTATGCTTCAATTCTTCTACAAAATTCACCTTCTCTAACTTCATTTTTCCATTCTTCACAGTTCCAATACCCCTGATTCTACCTCCACTCTCTCCAGCGAAACTAACCCTACCACCTAGAACAGGTTTCCAATCACGTAACAAATTCTTGTTACCAGTCATGTGCCGGGAACAGCCACTATCCACAACCCACAGATTGTTTACAGCCCTGTTCGACTATTCCTGCACAATTAGAGAAAAAGATTAAAATCTGGGGACCCAAGACCTACTGGTCTTGGGTCGATTAAATCTGTTGACCGGCATCCAGCACTTTGGTTGCCCAAAGTCAGTTTGAGAATGATTTCTGTAAGTTCTGAAAGGAAACCTTCTCGAGGATTGACTATGAGGCCATCCAAACCTTTGTGAATTAACTGAGTTATAATTGTTGGTTTGGTTGTTAACTGGGAAAAACTGAGACCGATTTCTTTGAAATCTTGGATTAGTCCAATGTCTGAAATTTGGTGAGTTCGCATTCTTACCAGTATCATAATTAATATTCCTTTTAATCTCAGTTTTCGGAGGCCTCATACCTCTAAATTTTCTCTGGTTTAGAGGACAATTAGCAATAAGGTGTCCTACTTGATTGCATCTGAAACAACTTCTGTGTTCAACTTTCGTCTCAACAGTTGTTGCAGATGTTGAGGTTGCATTACTACCCGTTTTTCTAACATATGGTGGGACGAACGGGTTTAGGGAAGAATTCTTTTCATCAGGCTTATATTCCTCCCCACGTTTTAGTAACACTACCTCTTCTTTTATCTCACCCGATTCGGATGACTTGTCTGAATTTGATGAGACAGAGCTAGGAACAGAATCTCAACATTGGAAATTGACTTACTCGTTTCGCTCTTATTAACTTCAGGTTCTTTAGTCGAAATTTTGACTGGAACTGTCTGACTAATCTCAATATCAGCAGATTTCTGATTACTAGGATTATAGGTATACTTATTGTTATACGGTGGTGGAACTTCAAAAAATCCAATTCCCCCTTTGTTAACTGGGGAACGTTGAACACTTATGATGTGATCAAGAATTGCTGAAGAATTTCTAAATTGTTCAATTTTTCTGTTTAGTTCCACCACTTTTACCTGGTAATCAGCTATCTGTTTATCTCTTTCAGCAATCAGTTTGGTTTTTTCTTCTAACACTTCATAACTAAGATCAATTACTTGTATTTTATCAGCTAGACTTGCTTTAAGACTTCTGATATCCTTTTCACTAGCTTTTATTTTTACCGAGTAACTGTTTTCTCTAGTTTTAGTGTAGTGATGATCTTCTTTTAACGTTTTAAATTGTGCATCCAAACTAATAAACTGATCAGTTACTGTTTTCAATTGTTCAGACAGATTTTCACATTGTATACAAGGAGGTTCAGAACTTACCTTAGAGAGCTGATCGTTCACTTCTGCCATATATGCTTGATTTTCTCCCGTCTCCCGCTCACTTCCTCCAGTTTCGATGTTTACCAAATTAGCCTGTTCGAACACTTCCTCAACTTGTATATTCCAGTTGTATCCACCATTCTGTCTAGATACCATAGCTCTATTCTCACTACCACCCCCATTCTGTTGTGCAGGCTTGTTCTGACTTCGTTCGACTCTCTCATTTGTACATTCCTTAGCAAAGTGACCATTCTGTTGACAGTTGTAACATCGAACCTTTGATTTATCAAACCCTGGTCTTTCTCCAACGAACTTTCTACCCGTTTTCTTCATGAATCTCTTTACCCTTCTTACTATCATAGCCATCTGCCACTGCAGATCCCTCTCCTCCAAATCATCAGCATCGATCTAATCATAGTCTTCATTCAAAGTTGCAGGGTCGACTATTTTACCTTTGATGTAGTTCTCATAAGATGCAATGAAGGATGCATAAAGAGCAAACTGTTGTTCAGCTAATTTAACACTCATGGGCATCTGTGAGTAGTTGTAGCTCGGAACATTTGACGAGAAATTTCCAGTTGTGGCTTGAGGTTTTGAAGGATTACTACCTCCAGCTACGAAACATACGTCGCCATCCATATTGAGAATCACATGACCATCACGAGTTGAGTTTGAATTTGATTCTTCCTTTGAGTATTAAGCAGAGGATTCTGACTTTGAACTTGAACTAGAAGTGACTTTCGCACCATACGTTCCCGGATCCTGAACCTGATCAGTTGGTGTCTCCTTCCGAACCATGTTAAGTTTAAAATTTTGTAACTTATTGACTGCTGTTTCCAAATCAATATTGGCAAATTCTTTATCCTCTCTCATCAAAACCGTATACATTTCCCATTTCGGTGGAAGAGCATCAAGAAGTTTCTGTACTATCTCTTCTTCTTTGTATTCAATGGAGTAATTACTGAGTTCGGTCATCAAGTGATAATATCTGGTGATGATATCGTCAAGTGATTCATTTTTCAAGTACTTGAATACAGAGAATTGGGTTTTTAGCAGCTTTATCTTGGAAGCACGTATCCCCACATTACCTTCATAACGATTCTCTAGTGCTTCCCATAGCTCTCTAGCAGTTTTGTACTTCTTGAAGGTATGAAGAATCTATTGTGGAAGAGCCATTGTTATTGCTGCATGAGCTTTACTCTCTGCCTCATACATTTTCTTTTCCTCCTCTTCCATTTTACTGTACTTCTTAATTTGATCACGACCTTCAAACAAGGATGTTGGTGGAATGTATCCGTCTTGAATGTAAACCCACATCTTAGCATCTTGATACTTCACGTACTGTTCAACCCGATCTTTCCATGCAACGAAATCGGTACCCTTAAGCATTTTTGGAGCCTTAGTTGCTGAACCGGCTTCAACTTCCATTTTTACCAATTCTGTAATGTTTATTGACGTCATAGTTGAAAGTAACACGAAAGCAAAAAAAAGCAAAGAAAGATGTATTTAATTTTAAACAGTAACCAGGTGGCGAAGTTAAGATAACTTCGCGTGGACTTAACTTCGCTTAAATTCAACTTCGCTACTTAACTTCGCTTGACTCCTAACTTCGCTTGACCCTCAACTTCGCTACTCAACTTCGCTTGATCTATAACTTCGCTTGATTTATAACTTCGCTTAAACCTTATAAGTTCGCTTAAACCCTACGAACAGTGACGGCAACTTCGCCTGATGAACACAAGGTTTTTGCAGGTTTTAATTGGATGTATTGCGAGGTATGCGAAGGTGTAATGGGTTATATTTGATGGTGGGAGATGGGTAAGACACAAAAACTAGGTATTTCAACGTAAACTCGTTCCGCGAATAGTCGAACGGAATGATCTTAACACTCGTGTGATAATCCCGAACCACACAATCATGAGGAGCAAAATCTCTGATACCAATTGTAGGTTCCCAGCCGGATCTACACAGGAGTATCTCGTAACACGAGGGTGCGGAATCCCCACGTAATACGATACGAGTGTAAGATATATAATACGTTGAGACGATACACAAACACACGTTACAATACTAATAAACATGTTGTATTGCAACACTTCAACACGTGATCTCAAATCACAAAAACACGTTCTAACTTCAAAAAAACTCTTTCTAAACAAGCCAAAGTTAGGCATATATAGGCCTCGACAACTTCGCCTAACAGACTAGGCGAAGTTGTCTTAACTTCGCTTGTCAACAAGTTCGCTTACATCAGGCGAACTTGTGTGACACCATATCTAAAACCAAAACAACCAATCTAACATGATTACAGACACATACAAAACACTAGATACTGAACTACTGACATTATGCACCAACACCTATACTTTATCCTAACGAATTAGCACATTCGTAGTCTTCAATTGTTAGCATGCCTAAAATATTAACACGAATAAACACACATGGACACATTCATTATTAGCTACTCTAACGATTGTCATACATTAGTGAATGTACTTTATACAATTACCAAAATACCCCTATACTTTAAACGAAGACCAACTATGTTAAACAAGGCCGAGATGCACAAAACGTGTACCAACAAACTCCCCCTCGTCTCGTGCTCTTTGTATTAATTTCTTGAATCTCCTGGTCTTCCAATCCGCACAACTATAAAACCCGAACACATGACAAACACGAACCACACGTTGGAATTGTATAGCAGCTTCATTATCTTTAACGTCTGCCCAACGAATCCAATTCTTGTACAAGACTTCGTTGTCAGATTCCGATAAGTTAACCAACCACATAGGGTAGATAACTCTAATGAACTCAAGTCTTTAGCCCAGATTCCAACACTATCACGGCTTCACCTGCTCGATTATCGTAATACCATCTATTGAATTTCTTGTATAAAATTTGGGGAAAAGTCTTCACATGAACTTTCTTTAAAGTGTGAGGTGGTTTTACCTTAAGTAACCACTTCTTCTAGTCTGTTCTCGGATCAATCTCGTTGATGTACTTGCTTGTAGGAACTTGTGGCTTGAAGTACTTGAACCCATACTTTACCTCGTGTAATAGATGCTGATAGAACCAATCCGTCATCTGGTTTTCACCACTATTGATGAATGGTCTATTAGCCAAAGTATGCACATCCCACCTCGGCAGTGTAAGAACATCGGCAATACGTTGGAAGTATTGTATGTCTTACTCCCATTTGACAACGCACACTTTCAGCTCCGAGTCGTATAACTACGAGATTATGTCGTCTTTTACCATCTTTGATGCGAAAAACTTCTTCATCTGATAAGCTGTAGCACGAGCTTCAACTGCTTATCATCCTCCCGTTCAGCATACCTTAACACACTATTAGGGGGAGAAAAATCAAAAATTCAAAAATAGTGTGTGTGCGTTGCATTGTTTTTATTTTAAAAAAAATTAATAAAAAAAATTTGTTTTCCAAGATTCATTCTCGCTTAAAATTATGTCGGTTGCTCAAGTTTGAAGGACATATACTTGTATACGGTTGGTACGATATTCTACTCGTAGAGTCACAGGATAGCCATTTACCTAAAGGCTGAAAACACCCGGGGGCGATTATGATGTGTTTTGTGTTTTGTATTCTTTCACTTAAAATTATGTCGGTAAATCTGAGCTGGAAGGACATGTATCTTCATACATGTTTGGTCCGGTTAACCACTTATGGTCATACAGGATAGCCATTTACCTGAAAGTTGAAAGTAACCGGGGTGACTGAATTCTTAACACGTGTGTCTTAAGTAACTCCTTGGGAAATGATATTACTATTCAGTTAATAGCTTTTTAGAAGCTTCAAAATATTTTCAAATGAAAATTGATCCAACCTTTGGAAAATGATAGGTAAATTGTTTTTGTGTGCCTAACGGGTGAAGTTATTAAGCTTAAAAGACTCTAGAACAGTCATTTATTTGTATGGTAGCTTTCCATGATGCGTAAAAGTTGAAGTGATATAAACTAAATATGCTAAACTTACCGTGGAGAGTCATTTGAAGAAATGTGCATGTCTCCATATACATCTCTCCGAAGGATAGGCAGAAAAGCAATTACCCAGTCATACACGAGCCCGTTAGTGTCTTGATCACCAAAAATATTGTGTTATTAAGTTATTGCAAAAAAAATATCTACAAAAGAGTTTATTTTATCTTATTAAACTTTTGGTTTTAAATGTTTTAAAATATTAGAGGGTCAATCTAGAACTACAGAGATGGGGGCACACAAGTAAGTCCTGTCATGTCTCGAATGAAAGGCTTGTCAGTTCACTGGCTTGTAAGTCCAACGTTCAACCTTAAAGCTTAAACTCTTGTTTGTTTATATATAAAAATCTTTTGATCAAGCACTAGGAGGTTGGAGTAAAATTGGGGTGATTTGGGGAAAGCCATATATGCTTTGAGAAGAGATAGGAGGCATCACAGGACCATGAGTGATGTTCATCTAAGCTTTATGCCGAACTGAATCTAAATCATATCACTGATGCAATGAAAATCATGCTAAGTATGTTACACTTGCTATTAACCTGTTTCTTTATGTCATAATAACGCTGAATATGAATCCTAGTGACAGCCTGTTAAACGATATGATTCCATGTTCGGATCTTTTCATAAAAAGGCGGCGTTTTTTACAGAAACTGAAATTTGATCACAAAATTTACAAAAATTCAAGGGGGTTCTTTTGTGCGTTAATATTTTTTTGTTTTTATTTTATTTAGTGTATTTATTTTATTTTATTTCATTTTGTTTGTTTTATCTTGAAACCACTCTCCTCGAAACGTGTGATTTAACTGTGCCATTTTCAATATGTGTTTTAAATGATTTGGGTTGTCTGTAACTTTTGGGTCAACTTACTTCTGAGCTGACAAATTGTTTTGAGCCCACTTAGGGTTCTCGGCCCATGAAAGTTGGGGGCGGGGGTATAAGTTGATCCCAACTCCATTATTGTTCTCCATTCTCTCAAAAAATTTTCGTCTTCCTCAAACCCTTATGCCAGCCGAGAACTGTCACACACATAATCTAATTAACTGATTTTACTATTCGTGCATGTTAATTCATAGGTAAACGAGCAAAGGCTCAAGCTAATGTGTTTGTGAAATTTGTGTTCTTGAAGGAATTGACAGATGAATACCCGGATTTCATGAACTACGAGGAGTTATGGATCATTAGGATCAATGATTTAAGAGTTTATTTGGATGTTTAAGTTATATGTTGGAAATTACTGAACCTGTTGCAGGTTTAATGGAGATCTCGGTGATTTGGAGAAGACGACGGTCATTACAAGAAGGAACCCAAAGGGTTCTCTGTCCACATCTGTCAAGGAGTTGTCGATTGACTTTCATTGACCGAGATCACCCAGCCTTGACCGAGAACTCTTGTTCTAGATTAGATGCTGACCGAGAACTCATGTTTTCGGTTAGATGTTGACAGAGAACTCACATTATTGACCGAGATCTCCCATGTGGACTTAAATTTCAGCATTGGGCATGATTACCTTGCAACAATTTTATTTGTGATCTTGTGGGCCAATAATGATATGTTGGGCCTGCTCATTAGTCCAATGGTCAAATCAATGAGAGACCATGTTTAAAAAAAATTAATCTGACTAACTTATCTTAAAATCAACCTATAGTCAAGTTTACATTTACTAATTCGACTCGTTTGGTGCAGTAATGGCTGATCAGGCTTTGTTAAAGTTTGTAGACACACATAATATTGCTGGACACTTACTTGATCCACCATTAGCTCATAAGGAGTTCAAGTCTATGATAGTCGGCCTCAACACTTGCAGGATTTCTCACGCATTACGAGAAAGCCCTGTGATTTGTAGGAAGATGATCACTGATTTTTGGAACAATGCCTCAATCAATCCACGAGGTCTAGATGGAGCTGTGTCAATAGATTCCAAAGTACAAAAGAAGCCGGTAGTTATCACAGAGGCTACATAAGGGAGGTACTTCTGTTTGGTGATCAACCTGATTACCCAACGGAATACTCTACTATGGCTGTCTTTGAGATTCTCACCTGGATGGGTTATGAGGGTACTTATGCTCTAGCAATCAAGAAGTTATTTCACTCATACTGGAGGTTTTTGATACACACGTTCTTCACATGCGTGTCGGGAAGAAAGGGGGGATCTGACGAGATAAGTCATACTCAGATGTCTGCTAGTTTTGCTCTGATCATGGATTGGAATTACAACTATTCCAAGTTTATTTTCAATGATATGATGTGTAATCTGAAAGGGAAGAAGAAGGAGATGTTTCTCATGTATCCAAGATTTCTACAGATAATTTTTGATTCACACTACACCAAGCTCATCAAATCCGTTGATACCTTGGATATGAAATCAATGGGACCCAACTCCTTTGGGTTAATGAAACAGTCCAGGAAAGGCTCCAAGATAGACTATCAGGGCCTTCATGCTCTCGAAAAGTTTGGTAGATTTGCTGAAACTAAAGCTGTACAAGTTATAGCTCAAGTTGCCGATGAACATGTCACACCAGTTCAAAGGCGTGATGTTGCCTTTGAGATCAGTTCAGATGAAGAAGAAGAGATAGAACATCGAGAGACAGATACTGCTCCGACTGCTGAGCAATTAAGTGATTTACAAGCTTTTAAAGAATTACTATAGCCAACTGCATTGAAGCATCCTCAATCAGCTGCTGTAAATGAAGAAAATGATGATATCCTCAAGGAACCAGCCGCCGACCTCATTCCACGCAAACGAAAGAAGAAAGATCCGAGGTCTGGCGTCCTGGTCAGTGAACATGAAACAATCACACCAACAACAACCACAACCACTAGCCTGCAACCACATACTCATAAACCTGAGTCACATGCTCCTGAGACTCAAGTTAAACTAAGTGCATCCACTGCTGAGCCACTGATTCAAGATCAGGTGTTTGATGACTTTGCTCATGATTTTGATTTTGAGTCAGATATTCCACACACAGATGAGACTAATATACCATTCAATGCTGCTCCCTCCGGCTCATCGGGTCCAGAAAATCAAGGTCAGTCAAGTTCAAATATTCCTGATAAGGTTGCCCAGATTCTTGCCATGCAAGAAAAATTTCTGCATAACAAAGGCAAGGGCATTGTCTAGAAGATACTCCGGTTGACGTACAAGCTCTCCAACGTCGAGTCTTTGAGCTCGAACAAGATTCTGTTGTTAAAGATGTACGTATTTAAGAATTGGAAGCTAGCAACACTATAAAGATTCCAAAATTAAAGAGCTTCAATCTAGCATGGGTGAACTAACTGCTATCTATCTAGATCTCCAACAAAACTTGTTCCAAAATTTGGAGATGAGTTCAAAAGCAGTACTGATAAGGTGTCCAACGTTGATCAAGGTGGTAGCTCTACCGCCCGTCCAGTAGAAAACATAGATGAGTCGGAGACACTAAAACAGTATATGTCTGCACCTCCAATCACCAAAGAGAAGTCAGATAGAGTTCAAAAGAAGCTGTTGGTTATGAAAAACTCAAATCAAAATGTCGTATCATCAGATCATCCATATAGGTTCGTTGTTACTTTTCCAAAGGGTTTTTCAGATAAATATGTTGATCGTTCGGGAGTTGTGTCATGGGGCTTCGACGCTAAAAAGAACATGTGGTGGGTTAAAAGGAAGTCCGGGACCACTGAGTATTATAAGAAGATGAAAGACTTTGGTTCTTGGAACAAAATAGATCTCAGTGATTTGATAAACTCTCCATTCCACAATCCAACCAATGACAAACGCGGTAGGGATTTCTGGAACTTTCTGAAAAATCAAGTTGATTGAGGCTTTCCGACAATGCCAACTGCTAAGACATTCTTGAAGAAAGCAAAGGGGGTTGTGGATCCGAGAACAGGAAAGACAATTGTTAACGTCATGTGGCCTGCCACAAAGAAAACCACTTATATTCCTGTACCTAAAGCAATTCCAGATGGCACTTTGGACAACATGAGGTTCTCGATGTATGATAGTGTAACTGCCACAGTTGTTAAATTAGAAAAGGGCAAAGGGCAATATAGATTTGTTGAAGTTTGGAGACAAGGATATCAAGACCCTCAGCACTTTTCAGATAATAGATGACCCGATATTTTAAGCGGCCGCAAAAGAATACCAAGCATGGTGGCTTCTATTATCAAGTACAGGTTTTAGGCTGGTGCATTGAAAGATGCTGACATTGATTACATGGAACATGATTAAAGACCAAGCTATAAACCAAGGGGGAGATTGTTGGGCCTAGATTGGAATGGTTTGTACTTAGTCTAGATGGAATTGGGCTGAGTATGTAATATGTGTTTGGGCCGTGTATGTAAACCGAGATCCTAAGGGATCTCGGTGGGCTTTTGGTTATCGTTGGGTTATTGGGCTAGTTTGGTTTGGTTCCCTTATATAGAACACTTTGTATAGGGTTTAGGGTTGTTCATTCACTTGTAAGTTTTGGCCGTCTAAGTGTTTACTAGACGAGGTTGTAATCGTTGTGCTTAAGCACCCGACGTATAATAATGCGTGTGTTTTAAAGCAATAATCTTTTTACTTGTTTGTGATATTTTGTATTCTTGAATCACCGAGTATTGGATTTCCGCACCAATACCTGGTTTATTGATATCATACTAGTAGTGATCCAGATTCGGGACTTACAGCTTCACAGCCACCAGATGAGTCACTCGGGGACTCTCTTGATACCTAACACAAAGACAAACAACAAACATTATATCAGGGTGCGATGCAGTCAAATACATTAACGAACCAATATTTGCTATGTACAGGGTCGGATCAATGGTATCCTCCAATTTGTCTGGTTACAAATTGTGAGCCCGGGAAGAGGAGTAGAATGGAATTTTCTGGCAGTTATCTTGAATCGGCTTAATACATCGTTCATATATTTTGTCTGATGAATAAAAATCCCATCGTCAGACCGATGAACCTGCAACCCTAAACATAAACTCATCTCTCCCATCGAGCTCATCTAGAACTTTGTTTGCATCGTCTTCTCAAAGTCCTTACATAACATTTCATTTGTTGAGCCAAGTATGATGTCATCAACATAAAGCTGGACAAGGAGCAAACCATTTGCGATCGTCTTGTAAAAGAGAGTACAATCAATAGTTCCTCGTTTGAAGTCGCTATCGATCAAATGGTCAGCTAGTGTGCTATACCAAGCTCTAGGGGCTTGGTGAATACCATATAGAGCCTTGTTTAATTGGTAAACACGCTCGGGATAGTCAGGATCTTCAAAACCAAGAGGTTGCTTCACATACACCTCTGAAGTTCCCTATTAAGAAACGCACTCATAACATCCATTTGATAAAGTTTGAAATTCTTAAAGGCTGCGTAGGCTAAACATACGTATAGCCTCCAGTCTCACAACCGGAGCATATACTTCTATATAATCCACACCCTCTTGCTGGTTAAAACCTTGCACCACCGATTGTGCTTTGTTACGAACGATGACCCCACGATCATCCTTTTTACATATAAAAACCCACTTTGTCGGGATAGACTTTTTAACACGATCCGGTTTATCAGTGAGATCCCAAATACCCGGTCGCACAAACTGCTGTAACTCTTCTTGAATTGCTTCTACCCACGAAGAATATGGAAGAGCAATAAGAACACTTGCCGATTAAACTTGAGATAAAAAGCAGGTGTATCGAGTGATACTAATGTTTCCCGAAGCATGCATATCCGTGTATGCACACAATACTTTATCTTCGCATACGTTAGCAACTTGTCGTCGCGTTCGAACACTGCAGTTGACATCACATATTATATTGTCCTGAGGATGATACAAATTAATCCGAAAGGTCGGATTCTCAGGAACTGCAACATTTTTTATAGATTGGTGACATTTTCTTCAGCCGATTGATCATTCAAAGGTTAAGAAGATTCTCCGACATGTAGCTCATAAATATCTTGAGTTTCAATTAATGGAGCAGATGAAGAATCTTCAAAGTCGGCATCGTCTGAAGAAATAGAAACATCATCAGATGTCTCAGTTTGATCGTATACCACATCATCATCATAAATAGAAGACATTGGTATGGAAAACATTTGTTCTTCCAAATACGCATGAACCATTTCTTCGGTTGGTACCTCAATCGACGAAATAAACGACTTAAATATACCCTCATAATCGAACATCTAATCAGGTCCCTTGCCAGCAAGTGTTGTAGTGTATCTTTGACAATCAACATGATACCATTCTTCTACACACCAGAAGAAAAGTTAAAGCCATGTTTCTTGGGTGACGCTTAACCAATAAAGTAACCTTCAATCGCCTTTTCTTTAAATTTACCCGCCTCACGTTTAAGCATCGTACAAGGACACCCAAATGGTTCAAGAAACTATAGGTTAGGCTTACGATTATTAAGCGGAACATAACTCGTCTTCTTGAGCTTTTTAACCGTTATAACACGATTCAAAGTATAGCAAGAAGTGTTCACAGCTTTATTCCAGAATTGGACAAGAAGCTTTGAATCCGCTAACATTGTTCTTGCTGCTTCAATCAGTGTTTTGTTCTTTCTCTCAACTACACAATTCTGTTATGGCACATACAGAACACTGTATTCCCGATGGATTCTCTTTTGAATACAGAAAAAGTTTAACATTATTCTTGAAATCCTTGCCATTAAAACTTCGAATTCATCTCACTTTATGTTTGTAAAGTGATTCGGTCTTGATGATCATATTCTTTACGAGAATAGGTGTATGATCCTTGGAACTCATAAATAACACCCATGAGAATATTGAATAGTCACCGATTATGACTAGACAATACAAATCTCCAGCAATTCTCAAATGATTCACTGGACCGAACAAACCAATATGAAGACGTTCCAAAGGAGTATCAATGGAATTAATCTGCTTCAACGGGTGTGACTTCTTCTTCATTGTTCCCTTCTTGCATGCAATACAGTGATCAGGCAATTTGAAATGTTTTAGTGAAACAACGTCCACTAAATCATTCGCCATTAAGTAATTTATCTTGTGAATATGAATATGACCCTTACGATTGTGCCACAATATTGAGTCTTTCTCTGTTGCTTTCGAGACAAAATATGTTTCAATAGAAGAAGAAGAAGAAGAAGAAGAAGAAGAAGAAGAAGAAAATACATTAGAACTCATATTGAGTACATAAATATCATTCAATCGAGGAGATCTCACGAAAATTATATCTTCAGGAATGACGAAACTCGATTTATGGATAACACATTCCTTTTCGGTGAATAAAGTGGTAAACTTCTAATCACAAATATGTGACACGTTTAACAGATTGTGATCCACTATAGCACAATAATTAACCCGCTCAGATGTAATACGCCCATTTGAGACTTCACCCTCTTTTGTTATCATCTCGCCTTGATTACCAGCAAATGCTACGTACCCTCCTTGAATGTCCTTAACATTCGAAAGAAGATCAAGGTTTCTAGTGATGTGTAAAGAACATCCACTATTCATTATCCATTTATCACCAAATATAATCCTTGACGAACTCCGTATAACAAGGTAATTGACTAGTTCAAAATAGTCTTGGGCACCTCTTTTGTTTCTTTCACATGATTGATAATGTTATACTTCACTTGTGATTGATGAACTTGAGTATAAGTCATAGGTTTCCTTGACTTTCTTCTAAGATAAGCATCTTTAATCATATTTGAATCCTTATTATAAAAAATCGGTTTAACATGGTCAAACGATTTGTTCTTTACTTTAGACTTATTTATATTAACATGACCCATCTTTCATGGATTCACATCATGAAACATGATATAAGTGTCATCAAGCTTGACTTGAGGTGGTTGTCTTTTCAAAAAAAAATTACCATAGGAACCTTAGGTGATTGTTGCTTGGTTAAAGGCTTTTCAGTCTTTTTTACCCTAGATCCACATTGTCGTGCAACGTGACCACGTTCACCACATGAGAAATAAGTTATCATATCCACAAAGGTATGTTGTGAGTCAAAATCAGTGTGTGAAACTTCGGGTTGAAAAGATACAATAAATACTTTAGAATCGTTCTATTGTTTAGAAAGTTTGTTCTTGTAAAATTCAAGATTTGAACAATTTAAAATACTTTGTAGTATGTCTGTTCCAGTTGAATTAACAAATTTCACAGGTTCCAGAAATTTTACTTGATTTTTTTACTTAAGACTTAGAAACTGTCTTGTTAATCTACTTGGATTTTTCAAAAGCTTTTTCAAAGTCATTCAATCTTGACGTCTCATTATGAAAGACACTTTCAATCAATTCTTGTTTGGTCAAGTGCAAAGGGATGTTATTTTTATCAAATACTTTATTGACACCTTTTAACTTATAAACCCTCCCATTTTTTTCATCTCATTTGGATTGATGAATCCCATTAAATCCTCATCAGAAATGATTGGTTTTGTGATTTCTTTTCACTCACTTTTGACATGTTTGAACCGTAGACCGCTTCTTCAAACTCATGATGTTCACAAAGAATGTGATTAGAACGAGGAATGGTTCGTTTTTTTGTACCACTTCGGGTTCAAACATATCCTCAATGACCACACGATCAGCAGATCTAGCAAATACTTTATCACTTCAAATATGAGTTTCAGGAGTCGACTTTTTAGAGACTGGTTTTTCTTGTTTGACTTGCTAATGTTCCTCCTTTTTGGTTATATGCTAAACAATCACGGGAGGATCAAAAGTCAATGTGTAACATCCCGAAATTTCCAAAATAATAGTAACTATATTATTTAATATTGGAGGGAAAGTTTACTCGGGTTAGCGGAAAATAATTAAATAGAATAGGATTTGGTATGGGTCGGGCTAGTGTTGGGTTATGGATTTGGGTTATGAAGGAAAGAGGGAAGGACCATGGGCCTAAGCCCATGTTCCATAATTATATAAACCTTAAATCACCATTTATCCTTCATTTCTCATATTCCATACACCACCAAAACACACACTTAGCTCTCTCTCATCCTACTCTCTCTCTCTCTAAGCCGAAACCTAGAAGAGGAAGAAGGAGAATCAGTTTACGACCCAAGGTAATGATAGTATTATGTTGTATGAACTCAATCCCATTAGATTTAGTCACAAAATGACGAGCCGACACCGTTAAACCGTTGAAGTCATGAGATCCAGGTTGAATCGGGTATAAACCGAACCTAAGATGAGCTTAGGGATCACCCTAGCTTAGATCTAGATCGAACGGGACGAAAAACGGTGAAAACGGTGGTGAAATGGCTAAGATCTCGTTTTTCTGGCGAGATCCCGGATTTCCGGCGATGACGGCGCCGGAAATGTTGTGCGAGGTTAAGAGAATGTTAGAGAACATTCTGACATTCCCTGACCTAAACCTAGTTCGCTAACGGATACTTAACGAACTAGAAGGTAATTCGTTATGTGATTCGCCAAGGGGAGATAACGAAGCAGACACAATTTGTTAAGTAGTTCGTTAAGGAAGAACTAACGAATGAGCCCCAGTCCGTTAAGGGTTCAGTTCATTAAGGGTTCAGTTCGTTAAGGGATCAGTTCGTTATAAAGGTCCAACTCGTTATGGAAGATGACGAACCAGAATAACGAACCAGCTAACGAATTAGAATAATGAATTGCATGATGTTCAGATAACGAATCAGATGCTGATTAGAGGACGAATTAGTTAACAAACCAGATCACTTAAGACAACGAATTGGTTAACGAATTACGCTTAATTCGTTATAAGGAATGAGACGGCGAATTAGATAATAACTTAAAATCCTAATGGAAAATGTGATAAGACAGTTAATAGAAATAAAAATTTTCCAAGCTGACCTGGCAGCTCGACCCCAGCCAGGGGCTCTGCCCCTTGGACCCTGCTAGGGGCTGCCGTCCCTAGACACCGCTGCTAGGGGCGTTGCCCCCGGATCCCCGTTCATTGAGGGTTGTAAATAGACTAGAAATGTGATATGGATAGTAATAGTTAATTGATATGTATAATTGTTATACAGTTAGTCACGCTCAGCTAAAGAAGGAGTAACTGTTAACCGAGTTCAGGTGAGTTTCTAACCCCATTCCTTGTTATATTTTCAGGGCTGTGTGCATACTCGATGTGAAGTGTGAATACATTTACCTTAAGTGGTAAATGTATGCTATAATGTTTGAAGCGATATATTTATGTATGTTATGAATGGATGTCTGTTGGTGCGTGAACGATCTTCGGATATTGCACGCGTAGACAGGGATGGTTAGTCGATGTGCGAACGATCTTCAGATATTGCGCGTACCGTCATTTGGGGATGATCCCCAAGGGGTTATTAGTGTGTAAATAAAGGTTGTGATGTAACTTGATTATTATATGAATGGCGTGATGATATAAAGTGTGTTGTAGACAAGCAGAAGTAAGGTGTGATAGAAGTGGCAAGGGTCTAGTAATAGTGTTAGTGGCATGGCGATAGTACGTGGTAGGGTAAGCCTATGCGTGACTTCGTTATTAAAGTGGCAAAGTGGCATAACATTATTCGTTATTAAAGTGGCATAAAGTGGCATAAGTGGCCAAGCTGTAGGGGTAATTAAGAGGCTAAGTTGTAGGGGTAACTAGGTGGTTAAGCAGTAGTAGGTTAGACAGTGGATTATCTGTCTTCGATACGTATATATTGTATGTAGTGGTTGTATGACAAGTTGCTTGATTAACTAGAACTCACTCAGCGTAGCTGACTTTTAGTATGCACGCAGGTGAGCAGATTAAAGAACTAGCATGAGCTTGGCACATGGCATGGATTGAACGACTGGCATCTGAAGATGGAAGAAAAGGTGTTTTAAATATATTGTTTTGTTTTATGGTATCAAAGAAGAGATTGAATGTTTTGTAACGAATGCTTTAAGTTAACGATTCCGCGAAAGTTTTAATTAACTCTGATTGTAAGAACTGCGTTTATGAGTACATCCGATGCTAAAGTAGGGCTACCGGGAACGGGGCCTTACACAATGGACTATCGATATGAACTTTTTCACGGTCTCCCATAAATAAATTGTTGGTATAATCATTTTGAAATGGCAGAGGAACTTCAACAAAGCATAAACCATTTTTAGTTTCTTTTTGTTTACCAGTCACTTCGATTATCTCATTTAATAAAAATGAAGAATTTCTAAACTTTTCAAGTTTGTTTTTCAACTCAAGGACCTCATTTTCGAGTTAAGTGATCTTAATTCTAGATTTTAAAATCTCTTGAAACTGTCAATAAATAATTACCAACTTTCTTGAAACTTCAGCTTTAAGATCATGATTACTATTAGACAAAGCCTTAACTTTTACTTTAGATTTTTTTTCAAGATCTATGGCTTTTTAATAGTTATCATGAACTATAGCTAAATCATTCACCAATGTCTCATTATGATAACGAATCAATTCAGTTTAGACTTGCTTTCATCACATTGAGAGCATTGTGAAATCGTAGTTTCATTCACAACTTCTTGATTTACATTAACAGGTTCAACTATAGCATGAGTAGAAGAGTTAGAACTAACATCTTCGATTTTAGCCATACAAGCAAAAGAATCTTGTGGCTCCAGGCTTAAAATATCAGAATTAGTCTCAGTTTCTGATTCATCACTTTCTTCAGTTAACCCATCACAGCTCGCATCCTCAAACTTTTTAATTGTCTCAACATGGCCAGGTTCGCTTGATTACCATTAGGTGAATTACCTAACAACCTTTGATTCCAATCAATACCATCAGCAACAACCAAAGCTTGTGACCCACCAGTTTTAACTGGTTCACCCCCAGAAGTCTTTTCTCTTTTGACTCAGTAAACTTTTTGCTTGAACTTTTGTCTTGAGTTCGGGGGTCCCAAATACTCTTTCTTCGGCTTTTCACATTCTTTAGCAAAGTGACCATATTCCTGACAGTTATAACATCAGACCTATAACTTATCGAAACCAACCCTCTTGTTCAAAGTTGGCAAGTACTTCCCCGTTTTATGTATAAACTTCTACTTTTCTCACGGTCATAGCCATATTTCACTTCAAAACCATTAACTCCAAATCATCTAGATCAATCTGGTCATAGTCTTCATCAGTCAACTCACTTGTAGCAAGTTTTCCACCCACCAACTGTTCATAAGACGTCAAAAAAGCACACATGAAAGCAAAATGTTGTTCTACTTCTTTCATGTTTACTTGTGGTGGTTGAGGAATCTGAGAACTTGACCCAGCAGATGGATTACTAGAACCAGATACCATAAAGCATACATTAGGCATGGAATCTCCACCTTGTGGAATCTCTTGGCTGTTTTGTGAATAGAAAGCAGTGATAGAATCTAAACTGCTACTCATGAGATAAAAACCACCATACAAGGTAGGGTCTTAATTATCCTTTGATGAGTTTTGACACCTCAAGTCATATTCCCTTTCTTCAATATTTTGCATGACTTCCATAGTAGTAAGATCATCATTCTTGAAGAAATTATTCTCTTTTAGTACAAGCCTGAAAGTAGAATATGAACTTGGTAAAGCATTCTTGATAGTGTCAATTTGATCACGTTGATTCGGTTTCATCTTTTTATTTGTCATCTCAGCAAATAAATGACAAAACCTTGTCAACATCTCCTCAACAGTTTCTCCTTTCAATAAACTAAATTTTTGGAATTGAAACTTAAGCATGACCTTCTTGCTCTCTTAAGTATTCCCCATACCCCTCTTTCGCAAATGCTGAAACAATGCAGCACAAATCTTGATACTAGCCACTTGATGAAAAATATTTTCGGGTAATGCCATAGTAAAGGTTGAGCAAGCTCATGTCTTAATTTCCAAAGCTTTCTTTTCATCATTTGAATAAGATTTAAATGGTTTCTCAGTATAACTTCTAGTAGGATCACCGAGCATTGGGGGAGTATACACAATATCTAAGCTACGAGTACAATCAGGATGAACAGATCCCAAATGTGCTCGAAACCTTGCTTCCCACTTTGAAAAGTCACACAACTTCATAAGCCTTGGGTATTTGGAATGAGACCCGATCTCAGCATCCAAGTGTAGCATCTGTTTCATAAGAGCGTTTTGAGAAGCTAAAGCATAGAAATTAGCCATCTTTGAAAGTTTAAGGTGAAAAACTGTTATGATTTGAAATTTATGGGTTGAAACTGTCAAAATGTAAAAGTTAAGGTAACGAATAGGAATACTTTATGAACGAATGAGACTGTTTGGCTAACGAATGTATTAGCCTTGGGTAATAAATGTGTGATAAATGATGATATGACGAATGTTACTGTTCAAGCGAATGAATAATAACGAATAAGTAATATTATTCAAACGAATGAACAATGCGTATGAATGTGATAACGAATAGGGTTTTAAATTAATGAATGTTGTAATTTTGTGATGAATGGGTTGTTAGATCTGAATGACAACGGGCATACACGGTTACAACCGTTTCATAATGAACAGTTTAGAATGACGAATAAGCATTCATAATGTAGCGAATGTGCCTTCAAATTTTCATCCAGTTTCCGAATTTAAACCAAAACCAAACCAAATCCAGACCACACTAAAACCTATATAACTCGTCCAAAACTAAACCAAAATCCACAAATAACCAGTCTAAACACTCATCTACTGAATCCGAACACACTCACACCAATCCGAACATCAAATTCAGTCCAAAACTCAATCAATTTGGACCAAATTCAGTCAAAACAACACTTTGTTCCCGCCAATACAATTAACTTCCACAGATGATTAAACTTCCATTATGAACTATATCAAACTAATATAATTAAACATCCACAGATGATCAGAACACCATTATGAACAATCTGAACATCAAACTGATATCAATTATCATGTTTCCAGTGATTAATTGATCAACTTGAAAGTCTGTACAGTCTAAATTCAACTTCAATACGATTAACAATCAAGTACTGCATCAATTGATTTGCATAATCTTCCTAATCGTCAATCAATTAGACACAAGCTCTGATTCCACTTGAGAAACCAGTGTACGATTGATTATGATATCAATACGATTACGGATCTAGTCATAGATATGATTTACGACTAGTGTTATGTTACTGTGTGCACTGTGTGTTGAGAGATCAGTTGGACAGCATGACAGTACACAAACGATTAATAATAAGAACTTGTTAATTACTCAATACATTACATGGTATTTATAGACGATGACCTCATTCATTATACAAGCCATAAGGAATTAGCGTCATTCGCTATCATACGTTAACACATATACTTTATCCTAACGAATAAGCACATTCCTAGTCTTCATTCGTTAACATTCCTAACGAATGGACACGAATAAACATGCGTGGACGCATTCGTTATTAGCCACTCTAACGAATGTGTCATACACTAGTGAATGTACTTTATAGAATTACCAAAATACCCTTTAAACTTTAAACAAATACCAATTATGTTAATCAAAGACCAAGACACACAAACGTGTACCAACATGTGCTTAGTAATCCTAACCACATTTAAATCTTGCATAAGATTCCCTCATAATCTTCTAATCTATCTTCTCCTTAGTCCATGCTATCCATAGGTCATGGATGAAAATGATTTAACCCATGAGTTACAACATTTTCAATATATTTTAATGACCATTTACTACAATTTAATACCTAGAATATATGCATGCTTAATGTATATCTTACTTTTTATTAAAGAATTCGACATTTTTTTTAACAATAGGGACTTCTAAATTCAATTTGAATCTTTAATTTAATTTTCTAAACATAATCATTCTAAGAAACTTTTAAACATTAAAATCATGATTAATTATACCTAAAAAATTTGGAGTCCCACAATTCATGGTTTTTGCTAAAAAATAATAAATCCGAGTTGTATGGTTTGTTGAAATCGCCAACTCTGGGTTTTTTTGTACTTCATAAACACTTATCACATAATCAATTCAAACAAAAAAAATATAATTATATACAAAAACAACTTTTCATGACAATTATTTTTATATGACATGTACCTAAATCATTCTATGTACTTCTAATTTTTTGTTTATTATTGTTGTGAATATGTTTATACTGCTTCTTCGGACTCATAGTATTATTGAACTCGTAGTAATATTTAATCTGTTTCTTTGTTTTCCATATGAATGTAAATTTGAGATTTTTCACTTATTGTTAGTACTATATATTTCATTTTTTATCTTTAGTTTTGTGTCTTTATTTCAGATAATGGACTTTATTAATTTTTTATTTGGAAAATCCCGTGTAATACACGGTTTTAAAAGTTAGTACTATATATAAAGAAAACCTATTGCTACAATAAAGATAATATAGGTCCAATCATTGGTTGACATGTGACAACCATTAAATTTCTTTTTTTATAATATTACAAAGTCTGTTTTTGTATTTATAGTCTTGAAACTAATGAATGTTACAAATAATTAAAGATGACGTGGTGGTAAGTCTATTGTGTGCAAGCTGGCAAACTAGAATTTGAACCTTACTATATACATTTTTAGTGTTTTTTCCTAGTGTTTTTCCTTAAAAAACAGCCTTCCTTTTTGTATTTACACATTTTGAAACTAAATCAATCATAAAAAATGTATGGTGGTGTCGTGGCAAAATATTAATGATGTTCTATTACAATTTCTTTGGGTTCTAGATTCAAATCTTACTTGCAGGTTATTGTTTTTTTTTTTTTTCGTTTTTTGTTTTTTTAGTTGGATCGTTTAGATTTTTTTTTGTTTTTTTAGTTAAGTACGTTTAGATAAAATAAAACATCGGCGCAACGCGCCGGAGCAACCCCTAGTTAAGTTAAAAGGAACACCAAATTTGACCACGAAATCGATTTAAACTTCGACCAATTGTTAAACCATAAGAACCAAATCTCAAAAGATATCTTCTATCTTGACCTATTTTCCTTCAAAAACCTTCTCGTTTCTATCTTTCTAAAGTTTCAACAAGCAATAATCACAATACCTTGAAACACATCCTTTTTCTTGATACCCCAAACCCACCTAGACATGTAACTTCAACAAATCTCTTACCAAAAGGCGAAAATTGAAGACACCTTACACCACGGACTCACAAAATATATGATATGCCAATTCGATGCCCGAATCACCAAGAAAACATAGATGAGTAGGTGGAAAACTAGGTGAGAGTTTTTCCCGGATTAAAAGACGAGTAGGTGGGAGACTAGACGAGTAGATGGTTTTCACTAGTTGGATCCTTAAACTGAACGAGTTTTATTTCACCGCATTGTCATGCCATCAGACGAGTGTTCATGTGTGTTGGCCTTAGGTGAGAGTTTTTCCCGGATCAAAATTTTGATATGGTCAATTTAATTTTTTTAACGACCAACTAAGTAACGCCGGTACTCCGTACGCAGCCCCCATTGGCTAAAGGTAGTCCGAGCCGGCCACTAGTCCGGACAGACGGAGCCCCTAGCGGTCCACCTATTGAGGGATTCATCGGATAAAACCTGACCCCACACCCGCCAAATGCACGACAGCGAGGAGCCGGTAAAACCGGGTGAGATCAGGACTCGAACCCTGGCAAGTCAGGGTAATCCTCATAACTCCCATATAAATTGGTGACAGTGAGGTTTGAACCCTTTACCTCTCACTTGTAAAGTAAGTGCTCTACCATTGAGCTGCATCCAATTTAACATGGTCAATTTAATAAGTAGTCCATTTGATAAAAAAAAAAGGTAATAATAAAATAACAAAGTATTAATATCCCACGAGACCTATAGTAATGGAGTAATTATTAAGCAGCAAGAAACCGAATAGGCCTTTGTGTGTCGTATTAACGAGTGATTATATCTTTTTGATCAGAGAACTAAACTAAACCCTAGAATTCAATTCAATCGAATCGAATTGAATCGCAGGCATGGCGTTTTTTGGATCAAATTTGCCGACTGAGGTAATCCAACGTCTTCAGTAGCTATCTAATTTCTTGAATTTATCAGTCGAGTATGTAAGTTGCTTAACTTCTTATAATTAACAGAGAGAGTTTGAATGTTTAAGTGTTAATTGTGAGTACCTATTAGGAACCAATTTTAATTACTCTAATAATAGCTACTTTAGGGTTTGTATTGGATTAAGTTTGACTGTTTATTACTTTGTATAATATGCGTGGTTGAAGGAAATCACTCATTTCATTGATTATATCTAGTATCTATCTACCTTTTCTAAGGGATTCAGTTTTTTTTTTTAATTTCAGGTTGGTTTGAAGTTACTTCTTGTCCCCCTTGATTCCAACATTGTAATCCGAACAGCATGGTAAGCTTTGAAATGAGGCCCTTTGATCATTCTCCACTAATGTTTTTCTTCTATCTTCAGTTCTGGATAACATGTATCATTTATTCATTCATAACAATTCCTCTGCAGCTGTTCTGTGGGAATTGCTTTACCTGTTTACTCCACATTCAAAGCGATAGAGACAAGAGATCAAAATGAGCAACAAAAATGGCTTCTGTACTGGGCAGGTAATCAAAGCTATGAAAGCTGTTATTATATATAATATGCATATACACCCACACAGTATTCACAGTGATAAGGATATTAATTGTTGCAGTGTATGGATCATTTACTGTTGTAGAAATATTTGCGGACAAACTTATATCCTGGTATAATCTTTTACACTTTTTTTTTCCAGATTAATCAGTCGCACTATATATTTTTTTGATATCTAAACAGACTCCTTGTCTACTTTTTAGGTCCCCACTTTACTATCACTTGAAACTTGCATTTCTAGTTTGGCTTCAGCTTCCGACCACCAATGTAAGCAACCTTGTTTTACCATCGCAGTACCTTGATAAATGGTTTTAAGTGTGACACATCACAAATATTGTATGAAACCAAGTTATTTTATTTCAGCAACAATATAAGTTTTAGGGTGAAATGATTTTTGAGATTTTTTTCATTTAAAGTACTACACTTTGGTGGTGACTTTCAGTCTGTTTCCTTAAAAAAAATTATTTGGTTCTACGCATCTGACCCGCTAGAGGTCAAACGTAAATTGAGTTGAACTTTTCATAAGTAAATGGGGGTGAAATTGCACTTATGTTTTTTCTATTATACCTTTTCACCTAATTTTTCACTGTCACTCTATTTTGATTCTTTGGTTTTCATGCTAAATATGCTTTAATAACAGGGAGCTAAGCAATTATACATGAATCATCTACGCCCATTCTTTTTGAGGCATCAAGCTAGACTTGATCAAGTTGCAGGGTGGTTCTACAGTGAGGCGGTAAAGTTTCATCTTTAAAAATAACTGAAATGAATGTTTTTGCGACTATTTGAGGTTTTAAATATTCGTTTATATATCTCATCATTGTGTTAACCCAGCCTAGTCACACATTAACAAGGAAACATTTTCAGGGTAAATTCATTAGTGCTCACCAAGGTGAATTTCAATTTGTAAAGTCGGTTATGATGAAGATTCTGATGTCAGGTATGGCACGCTGTGGTTATTTGTTATAAAAGTGGATTATAGAACATACTTTTCTTCAAAGAGTTATAACCAATCATTGATCTTTTGAAAATGCAAAAGTACAATGTAGTTTTGGCAAAAATTTACAGTTTTGGACAAATAATGGAAATGTGATGCATATTTTAAATCATTTATTTGTGCAAATTATAGCATTTCTTTATGCTTTTAACTCACAATGATAACATAAACCCTTTTAAAAATCTGATTTAGGAGTTTTCATGCATTTGAAATCATTGAGATGACTATTCACTCGTTTGACCCGCTCGAGTCTGATTCACATTTTTTTAATGATGAAAGACTCAAATCGACCCGTTTGCATGTAACTGGGTTGAAATTACTACTTTCAAATTAAGTAGCCAATAATTCTTCGTTGATACTTCATATGTATATGTTTCTGTCTGTTTTTCATCAGTGAAGCAATTGGTCAACGGAGACGGTCAACCTACCACAACCCAAGGGAGAAGAGCAGTCACCGCCCCAAGAGATCAAGCGGAGAACTCTGATTCCGAGGATGCCAGTGACGATGCTGCTGATAATGATGATGATGACGATTATGTTTCTGTCTCGGCATCCTCTTGATTCTTGCTCATGAGAAACTTAAAATTATTATGTAAATTAGTTTCCAGAAAGTCACTCGAACAATAGATGATATGTGAAACATGCTATGAAAAACCAGTGGCAGTAGTAATGATGTTTTTATTCTAAACGCCCTTGAGAAACTGTGACCGATGGCTAAAACCTTGACTGGACCAGACCGAGTTTGGATCTGAAGATTGATCACAGTGGTCAGAACCAGTCCTAAGTGGTTATGCCTGGTAAATGGTGTGATACACGTTCATGCTCGTTGTGTTGATTGGGTAATTAATATTTTATTTTAACAATTCAAACGTGATGTTATATCATGAAAAAGCATCTGAGTTTCGTAAATTCAACAAGTTTTAAATGTAATATGAAATTTTGTTAAGTTTTAACATTCAAATCAAGCTTAAGTGTTCAACAAATTAGTCAGATATGAAACGATAAATGTGCTTATGTTATGGTTCTGCTTCCCCCTCTTTCTCACCCTCTTCACTCTTTGAGTTTGTCCATTCGTTGGGTGATCCCTTGCTCCCTTTGAAGTGTTTGCTCGTCGTTTAGGCTGGTGAGTGAGATTTGTGCTCATTGGCCATTGTAATCACCTTTGGGCATCCTCGCACCTAGATGTACACCCTTGTGCCCTGGCCCTTGATCGGATAAAACTGGCAATCGAATCAAATTTTGTGTACTTTATTGTAGACGCATCTTGTAACTTGTGTAATAAAAGCATTTCAAGCACATTCTCATCTTCTACCTCATTTACATACTTTAGATCATTCTCATTCACAAACCAAACCCAACCCAAATTTTATTATAGAATTAATTTATCTCTCTTATACTTACCCAATCCAATCAAACCAAACTTTTCACACTATTTTTTATTAAATAAATATAATTTATAATTGTTATTTTTTGTGTGTAGAAATATAAAATATAATTTCTTTATTTAAAAATAAACTATATATATTTAATTTAAAAGAATTTAAAAAATATTTATATTCACCAAACATACTTAATAAAATAGATAACAAAATTACAATCGTAGCATTAAATATAAAAGAATTAATTATGATTTGCCTCTCTGTGTAATATGAGCTGGAGACACTCTTAAATTGCGCGCATTGACCCCTAGTAAATTCTCGGCGGGCACACAACGCCCCTGCCGATAGTATTGGGGAATGATTGATTGAGACTTGCACAAGCATTACACACATACCAAATACCGCTTTGACCACTCCGACAATAAAAACGATTTTCCGGTGAAGGGTTTCTGGCGAGCTAATTTGATCCGTTGTCGTCTTCGGTGTCTCCGTTGTCGTCGGGGTAGACGGTGGTGAGGTGAGTGTCTGTGGTTCGTCTGGTTTGAGGGTGAGGTGATGTGGGTTGTAGAGGTGGTGGCGGAGGGTAGCATAGGAAGAGAATACACCTTAGATATGGACGGTGGTGCGATGGTGCTTGGTTATAGGCTTTGGGGTTTATGGGTTTAATGGTGGTGGAGGGGGTACGGTGGTGGTGGTGGTTTGGAGTACCCGATCCAATATAAAATTTACATTCTCGTCTTCTACATTATCTCCATACTTAGACCATTCTCATTCACAAACCAACACAACCCAATCTTTATTATAAAATTAATTTCTCTCTTTTCCACATACCCGATCCAACCAAAACAAATTTTCACACTCATTAGCAAACCAAGTTTCACTATTTTTTTATTAAATACATATAACTTATAATTGTTGTTTTTTAATTAAAAGTGTTTAGACTTACAAAAAATAATTTCTTTATTTAAATATAAACAATATATTTAATTTAAAAATATTTATATTCATCAAACATACTTAATAAAGTAGATAACAAAGCATTAAATATAAAATTACACTTACAAATGATACAAACTATATAATTATTCAGCATTGTCAAATTTTTGCCAAATATGCTCAATTAAATAGTTTTTTAAGGCGATATGAGATTCTATATTGCGAAATTGTTCCCTATCGGTCATTAACTAGATAAGCTTCCAATTCACTGAGTAGAGTGTTGAAGAATTTGTTCATCATCTTCACTTGAGCTTCTTCATTGCCGGTTAACAAGTCTATCATTTAGAAATCCAGATGGGTCATAATAGTTAAGGTATATGTCTCGTTCATTCTCAACGATCCTATTATGCATAATAATACATTGCAATCATAATTATCCCCATCATATCGTTATCCCACACATGACGTGGGTGTCGCAAAAATGCAAAACGAGCTTGTAAAATTCCAAATGCGCGTTCAACATCTTTTCGAGCGGCTTCTTGATGTCGAGCGAACAACTTGTGTTTCCATTACTGCGGAGAAGTTATTGACTTGAAAAAGGCAGCCCATGAAGGATATATGTAACATTCGTTAATTTTTAAACCCGAAAACCCGACCCATTTTAAAATTTTGGTTTTGTTTATATATATATATATATAGAAAAGAGTTCAAATAAAAAACAAGTATTTTGTGAGAAGTGTGAGAAGAGCTTTAAAATAAAACAAACCACCTAAATATAACACTATATAATGTAAATATGAAACAATACAATTATTTAGAAACTACCAATCTTAACCACTAGATCATAGATTCAAGGGCCTAGATCTATTCTTATTATTCTCACAAAAATATTGTTTTTTACATTAACTCTACCATATATATATATATATATATATATATATATATAGTGTTTGGATCAAATCCAAATGGAATTAACGTGTTAAACGTGAGAATCAAGTTACTGTAACTATTTATACAAGTAGAGCCAATATTAATCATGAAGAACATGGTGACCTATGATTCGAAATTATATTTTCTGATTGTTTCTCACAATCATTTCCAATACAAAGCCTCTTGCTGATGGAATCAAAGAACATAATTTATTAAAGATCAGAAACAACGATCGCCACTAGATTGCAAATCCGATTGGAAAAGAAAAATTGACTCTGATGCCAATTATTGCCCAGGAATGAATTGAGAATGATAAATAACAACAACAATCGAATTGTAAAAGGGTTATGATTTCATTAATTTCTTGAAGTATTTATAGATGTTAATGGGGTACAATGAGACGACGCATTTATTCATAAACATTGATTCAATCTAACCTAATTTAATGTTGTACATGTTTGACCCTTTTAAATTACATAAATATTAAAACCAGCTAAAACAAAGTTTGACACTTTGGCATACTAACCCTTAAACTTTACACGGAAGGGATTAATGTCTAACAAAACCGATAGAGCAAATACACTTTGTTGAAATTAAAGACAATGTCTTGTTTTCTGCATGCATTTTTGTTAATGAGTGTTATTATTTTTATTTGTTTATTTCTAGGTTTGTGGTATATGTGTGTAACATCCTACTTTTGATAATAATAAATAAAAGAATTTAGTTTACTTAATTGTGTGTTATTATGCAGTTAAGTTAAATACAAATAATAGAGTGTGGGCTTGGACAATAAAATAAGGAATAAAGGGTGGTGATAAGCCTTAGGCCCATGAGCTTAAGGGTATATAAACACCCTTAAACCTCCCTAAACCCTAAAACCCTTATTGCATTCATTTAGCCTCATCCACACACTCATCCACACACACATACACACTCATCATTTCAGACTTAGATCCGAGCTAAAGAAAGGTTGGATTTCATTCACAAGCATCATCAAACAATAAGAAATCCATCTAAGATCACGTTTTGGTCCATATCTGAACCGAACCAAACCGAAACACTAACAGGTACGTTATATATGTAAAGGTTAAGTTTTTGAGGTCGGTTTGTGTAACATCCCCAAATTTCGATCCAAATTTGACAACTTAGTAAAGTTGAAGGATTAAAATTATTCTCCAAAATAAGAAATGAGAAAATTTAAATAAGGAAATCAAAATTATTTCATAAGGAAATAAAAATATTCCATGAATAAGTTCAACCCATGTTAAGGATATGAAAAAAGAAAATCCATCCCACATGGAAAGGAGGAAGAAAGTGGAAGAATTCCACATGGGTATAAATAAAGAAAATAAAACCCATCTCACATGGAAAGTTAAAAAGAAATGGAAACTCTTTATAAGGAAGAAAGTTTCCATAGTAATATTCTTTTATGTCAAGCATGCACTTAGTGGTCCTAGCGGAGGGTGTGGAGCACCCGACGCGCACGCGCATGGGCTTGGGCGAGGATGATGGCGAAGGGAGATGGGCGCAATGTGGTTCTTTGATGGTGCACTTTTGTATCCAGGAACCCATCGCGATACGCGATGAGTCCAAAAATAAGGCCATCACGATACGCGATGGTCCATTATGACTCAGCGACACGTGTCGCATCCGGGTGAAACGTGGTAGATGTTAGGGATGATTCAGCATGCCACGCGTCATTTACATGCCATCGCGATACGCGACGGATAAGGAAGAGGGTCCATCGTGTATCGTGATGGGACCCAATTTCAGCTCTTAATAGAAGGGGTCACTCTCACACCAAAATCATTTTCTCTCTCTAGAATACATTCTCTCTCTACCTCGTTTTTCGTGCCGACAAATTCCAACGACTGGAGAACATTATTTTTGAGTGCTGAACCTCAAAGTGTGTGCCAAGCCTCTAAGTTCTAACAATATAAACTCTCATACGTGATATAGAATAGAAGTGTTGCTCGTACAATGACAAGAACTGAGCCCCGGTGCGGAAGCGTGTACATAAACTATTATATTATAAACGAGTTCGGTTCAGGATCGATCTACAACATGTATTCACTCTTGAACGAGCTAATGGACGGATGAGATGTATTGGAAGAGAGCCTGATTCGATTAACAATAATCAATAAAGTAGGATGAAACACGATAGATAGAATTGGCAGTATGATATTATAAGCCGAATGATTCTCATAAAGATGAACCACTCATACATACATTAATACATACACAAGAAATATCATCCATTCCGGGAGATCTCAACTCGGGGAGGAGACTCTCTCAAAGGGATAAAACCTTAGATCTCACTCAATACACAATTCACTCAATCATACTAGACAAATGAATAAAAACATCTATTTATACTAGTCTAGCATGACTTGGTCTTCAAGTCATTCACCCTTGGTTGAGACCAAACAATGTATTTTTCACCCACATATTAATTCGATGCCTCGGTCTAAAATATAAGACCCAAAAATCCCCCCTTAGACTGATGCCATCGAATTACTTCCATGATTACTTCATAACCCGTTGTCTTTCATTTAAATTCTCCCCTCACTTTAAGCGGCTTTGAACTTCAATGATCAACATCAAGCAACAAGGTCATCATAAAAGGAAATACACTCAATGCGATCATCAAAGAATCTTCAATTTTTCCCGTTTATGGTGTGGACGTTGAGACTGCAGAGTCCATCTGATTACGTCATCAAGATCTCCACATCTTTGAAAAACTTTGGATTATTGATCTTGATCAATTTTTCCTTAACTTAAGCCTTTTACTTGATTTGAAGCAATCAATTTGCAATGAAATTCAAAGATTTTTTCTCCCCCAATTTCGTTGCAATTATCTTTAACAACGTGTCTTCAAATCAAATGCGGGTGAAAACATGAAACTCTTCAATTTCAACAATCTTTGACTTGGTCAACTCATGAAATGATACGAAAATCAACCATCTTGTTCTTGTAAGCACCTTGTTGAAGTTGTGAATTTTTGGTGAATTTTGCCCAATTTTTGCTCAAAAATGACCTAAATACCCCTCGTGGACCCGACATAGTCAACAATCGAGTTGACCAGAAAAATCAATTCCAAAAAGTCAGTTATACTTGGACAAACATCTTTCGTTTAGAGCGCATTGTCAAAAAGTCAACAAATAAGCAACTATACATTCGTTTCTTCATTTTGGCCCGTTTGACTTTTGAAAGTCAACCCACAAATTCTCTACATATCAACAAATAAACAACAACGAGTTGACAAATCTGCCGCTTTCAGCATCATAATCAATAGATGCACGTTATCAATTACTACAACTCTGCTCGTTAACTAAGATCAACATCATTAAAACTTGTGAACACTTCAATTGCAGCTGCAATACATACTAAAGTTTTCGAACACATAACATAATCTCTTCGTAAATGTTCGAGACTTATCAAACTGTTTGTGAATAAAATTATGCAGCAACTGATTTTACCATAATACCCGTCTATCCTTTGCTGCAACATATAGTAAATTGACAAATCATCAGCTGCAGCAATCGTAAACAGCTAGATCAGCAGCATTCAACTCGCATATACGCATATTAGCAAGATGAATACTCAAATATGCACCAGCAGTTGTTGTACATTTAGAAGAAGCTTCTCATAAACTGATCATATATGCTAAATTAACATCAAACTCACGTGACCTGCAGTAGCAATATCTCCCTTGAAAACATAAATCGGCCCGAGACACGCATATTGGCAGCACAAGATCATGTGAGCAGCATCAGCAACAAATTTATCAGCAAATACAAATTTCAAATACTAATCTGCTCGTGAAATCTGTTCTTTTGCATCAGCATTTGTTAATTGATTGGGCAAGATAATCAGCTAACTGCAGCCCTGCTGCAACAACGAGTTGACTCATCCTCATGCAGCAACTATTGTTTCAACTAAGAAAATGGTTAACTCCGTCACATAAATCCCAAAACTGCCCCTGGTTCATTTCCAATCTGCATCAACAAAAAGCCCCATTCACCCTCTGCTACACATCCGAATCTGAGTTACTGCAGTAGCTTGTATTTCCTACATAAAATCCGGTATCATTGCTTTAATTACAATTCTGCCCCTGCGCATAATCAGTTATCAAAATGTGAAGACCTGCTGTAGTGTTCATACATAAACATATCAACATCATTCTACTCATGAAGACGCATATCAGCAGCAAAATGACAGTTCTGCCCATTCATCTTAACATTCTGATTTGTGAACAAGATTAAATTTTAAACGAATGTGCAGCAGCAGCAAGTTGACTCAGTCCCAAACCGTTTAACTGTTCGATCATACAACAAGCAATATAGTTGTATAACATATACCAACAGCAAAATAACCTTGACGTCCACGCGATTCAGCAGCAACACTTAACTGTTCGAGAAAAGTAGAACATTCAAAATACCAAACAACAGCATAATCATCTTGTAAATAACCATATCGTCATCTCATATCAACAATAGATCAGCAGCTGTTCTAGTAATCAAATATGCAGCGAACGTCATCTGTTTGTGTACAGGTTCTTATAAAATTCGTGTAGCGACTGCAGATTAAGTGTTCAGGAATAAACAGAGCAGCAACTTTCAGCCCTTAAGAATCTCCATATCTCATCTGTTAACAACTGAATTAACTATTCGTGATAGCTACATCATCTGCCCGTGAACTCAGCCAACCCCTCTGGTTTATTTGCATCGGAAATGTGGCTGAACTTCATATAGTAACAGTTCGTTAAGAATATCAATTCCTGAAATAAGCTGCTATTAATACAATTGTTCGAAAACTTTATTTTCATATTTACTCGAACACAATTAATATTCCATGTGCAAACTTGTTCGAACCAGCAACATATCAGCAAACTACTAATGAATCACAATCTACTCGTGAACAAATGTTTAACCAGCAAGTACACGAACACGTAATAGTCGTTTCCACCAAATTTCAACGTACGAACCCTAACATTTTGGATCCGAAATTAAACAGTTGATACATGAAATTAACCATTGAAATCAACCCTTATCATCTAGAAATCATCATTCTATCATCAATCATTCATCAATTTCACCAAACAATGAAGTTAGAACATCAAACATAAACGAGTTAGATAAAAAACGAACCGAAAACAATAGATCTGGACGAATTTGAACTTATAAAAGTGAAATTGATGTTGAATCTCCGAACTAATCATCAACCCAAACATCAATTCACATAAATCATCTCCGATTCATCAAATTTAATCCAAATACTTGCAAAAAGCCACAAAAAATTCAACGAACTTCATAGTTTAACGTCCATGGCGGATTCAAGAGCGGGTTGAATCAAATTCAGCGGTTAGTCTGAACAATTTAGTAACCCTCTCTGATACCAATTGACAAGAACTGAGCCTCGGTGCAGAAGCGTGTACATAAACGTTGATAAACGAGCTCGGTTCAGGATCGATCTACAACATGTATTCACTCTTGAACGATCTAATGGACGGATGAGATGTATTGGGAGAGAGCCTGATTCGATTAACAATAATCAATAAAGTAGGATTAACACATATATGTAACCGAAACACGATAGATAGAACTGGCAGTATGATTTTATAAGCCGAATGATTCTCATAAAGATGAACCACTCATACATACATTCATACATACACAAGAAATATCATCCATTCAGGGAGATCTCATCCCGGGGAGGAGACCCTCTCAAAGGGATAAAACCATAGATCTCACTCAATACACAATTCACTCAATCATACTAGACAAATGAATAAAAACATCTATTTATACTAGTCTAGCATGACTTGGTCTTCAAGCCATCCACCCTTGGTTGAGACCAAACAATGTATTTTTCACCCACATATTAATTCGATGCGTCGGTCTAAAATATAAGGCCCAAAATACAAGCTTAGGTATATTAACTCCGAATACCCGTGTAAGGTGCCTAAGTTATTATTTTATTATTATGGCTTAGACCCTAGTCGGGGGTATAACCTAGACCTTGATTAGATTAGAAAGGAAATAATTAAAATAATAATTCTTTATGATTAAGAAATACAAAATTATATATACAAAAGTTATAGCTAAAATATAGTTTCTTCATGATTAAGAAACCTAAGCTTTTACATACAAATGGTATAGTTGAAATGTTTAAGAAAAGTATAAGTTTACATACAAAGGTTATAGTCAAAATAGTGTTTCTTTATGATTAAGAAACATAAGACTTTATATACAAAGGTTATAGACAAATGATGTTTCTTCTTGAAGAAGGAATCTATATTATAGATATTTGTTCATGAAGAAAAAACTTAGGACATGATTGGCAAATAAAGAGAAAGATTTCATATCATAATATTTTATTCAAACAAATGATCAATCAAGGTTTAAAGCTATCAAAACCAGACTAAAGGTTTGTAGCCAAATTAAGAGATAATCCAGACATTTATATAAACCTATTTTATTATAGGTTAATCAATCATTCATTCATAAAGGTTTTCAAACGAGAGATCACCACATCATTCAGAACAGACAATCACAAGTGAATACGTTAAACCTTTTAAATCAGTCATGATAAATGGGTTGTTTATCTTACAAAGTCAGTCAAACATTTTATGAGATTACATGATCTCTACCATAAAGATTTAAGGGATTACGTGATCCCTAATTTACAAGATAGAAAATCAAAGCAACTCAGACTGAGTACACATGTGCCTGGATTCAAACATAATTTTTCTAGTCTTTCAATCAAGGCTACGTGGCCGTAGACTAGAGATCATAATAAAAGTTTTCCAATGGGTGTCAGTTCTTGGAGAACCGTAATTGTGTGTGTATGGCAGTGGCACAAATCCCAGAAATAAGAGACGTTTCTGCTGAGTTTGTTCAAGAAAACTATCTTGTCAGTCAAAGAAAACTTTATTAAATGTTTTTAGAGTAAACGATTCACCAGCATATCGCTGGCATATTTTCCCCCAACATTTCAGGAAATAAAGTTAGCACAGGTAGCAAGGAATTATAGCCACTCATGGAGTTAGATCCTCGCAAGGTATAGATGACTTAGTTTTTAATTATTAAAATATT
This sequence comes from Bidens hawaiensis, assembly GCF_021521415.1. NCBI lineage: Eukaryota > Viridiplantae > Streptophyta > Magnoliopsida > Asterales > Asteraceae > Bidens > Bidens hawaiensis. The sequence continues at coordinate 208,329 of NW_027491181.1, forward strand.
GCAACCAATAAGTAAAGAAGTTCTATAAATTAAAGATTCAGGTATTTATTATCTGAAAAGCATTCCTAATAATTTAAACATTTTATTAAGTTGTTGTTTCAAAAAGTATATTAATATTTTATTATAAATTAAAGACTTCCGCTAAATAACTCGCAAACTATGATATATTTACAAAACAGGTACCAACTATTGGTCACACGCCTAGGCCTTAAGTAGGGGTGTATTAGTTTTCCCTAGGAATTGATATTATTATGAAAAAAAATGTAAGCTTGAACGTAAACAAGATATTTTGAATGAAACGGGACAAACGAGTGGCGTTTGGACTGTGTAAGAGTGAGAAAATGAAGTTGTTATGGCCTGGAAATCATTTTATTAGTAAAACGGGCATAACGGGATGTAAGGATGCGATTAGAATGGAAATACACGAAAACCCATGTTTGAATCGTGTTCTGGAGAAACTCGATTCGTTTGGAAAACGAATCGAATCGAACTGAAACGTATCAAATCGAATTGGAAGAACGAATCGAATAGAATTGAAAGTGAGTCGAATCCAATTGAAACTCGCTCCAATTGGTTTTTAAACTCAATGTGATTGGTCTGGAAACTCGATTTGTTGGTTTAAAAACTCGATTCGATTAGTTTGAAAACTAGATTCGATTGGTTAAAACTTCAGTTTTCTGATGAGGTCTAAACTTTAGCTCAACCCCAGCCAGGAGCTCTGCCCCTTGGACCCTGCTAGGGGCTGTCGCCCCTAGACCCCCCTGCCAGGGGCGCTGCCCCGGACCCCTGTTAGCTAGGGGTTTCACTCACCTGGACGTATGATATAGTAGAAGTAGTTAATTGATACATATAATTATTACACAAATAGTCGTGCACATCTAAGGAGGGGTATTACCGTTAACTCAAAAAAGAAACAGGACAAAGGTGAGTTTCCAGTCCTATTTCCTTGTTATGCTTTCGTGATTGTGTGCATTATCGATGTGATTAGTTAGTAAAATTACCTTAAGTGGTAAGTGTATGATATGTGAATGTGTTACGAATGATATAGAAAAGGTTAAGAGTATGTATGAAAGTATATATATATATATATATATATATAAATATGTGTATAATGAAATGTATGTTTGGTTGTACAGAAAGGAAGGGACCAGACCCTACTAATATCTAAGATAGGAGGGAGCAGACCCTGCTAATATCTGAGATAAAAGGGACCATACCCTACTAATATATTAGATGGTAAAGATAGTTATGCATGTAGTATGAAAGAAGGTGTGTATGTAAGAAGGAATGTGTGAATGTATGTATGTATGTACGAAAGAAAGGTAAACAGGTTAACTACACAATATGTATCTTCGGATTCGTACATGCAAGTATGTGTATGAAATATATGTTACCTGATTAATTAGAACTCACTCAGCGTAACTGACTTTTAGTATGCACACAGGTAAACAGTTAAAGGAGTTGGCTTGATGATGGCACGTGGTATGGACTAAATGGCTGGCATCTAAAGAAGGAAGACATGATGCTATAATTTTATATTTTATGTTGAGACAATTTGTGATGTTTAAAGACAAGTATCGTATGGTTTGTAAGAAATGGTAGAATTTTATTATTCCGCAAAAAAGGCTTTAATTCGCGCTGATGTTTAGAAATGTTTTTATGAGTAAATCTACCAGGACTAGGGCCTTACAATGTGTTTGTGGCAATGATGGAATAGCAACTTCATCAAGGGACCAAATGACTGGGTTTTGTTCTTTGGATCAGACTAAGAATGTTGCTTACACTTCTTCTAAGATACTACTTGCGCATACTAGCTTTGCTAGACTGCTGGCTTGGATTCCCGTGAATGAACAGTTTTCCAGAAGGTGCCCTAATATGTAGTGGTATTGATACACTTGTTTTGGTATGGAATACAGCGACCAGAGAGAAAGTTCAGAAGTTGAGAGGTCATATAATGCAAGTCACGGGAGTCACTTTGGATGGTTTAGACATCGTGTCATCTTCTATGGATTGGTTAGTTACCTGTTTTGACTATGTGTATGACGTTATTTATTTGTCGCTAGATTATCATGAAATGTGTTTTATGTTGTATAGTTGTATATGATGTGTTTTCTGAGACATGCAAATCAATATAAAGGAAGTCAAGTACTTTAAATCACAATGTTTCGAAAATAGGAATGATGGATGTTTAACTTATAGTGCTAGAGTACATGCAAACTGAGGCAAAATTACCTTTGAAACTATTGATTTATGGTTATTATATGTGGTTGGTGGATCCATAGTAATTCATGTCATATATAAACACTAGAACTCAAAAATTAAAATAATAACATTGAAATATGTATACCATGATTAAAACACTAGAAATCAAAAATTCATAGTTGTGATTTTACATATATATAAGAAAAAGAAAAGAAAAGTGGTGTTTGTCAAGCTTGGTTCATGAGGTTGATTTTAACCATTTTTATTTAATTTTAGCAATGCAACTTTTTGAAAATAGGAGTTGCATTTAAGTTTTTCAATGCAACTTTTCTAACAATTCAAGAGAAAGGTTGCAATTTTCATCAAAATTCGTAACTTTCTAATAAAAAGGTTGAAAAATCAAATTTAATTTGCAACTATTTATGAGTAAGGTTGCATTAGAAGATCTGATGCAACCTTTATATTCAATAAAGTGGCATTATATTCTAATGGATATCACTTGAAAAAGGTTATAACTAAAAAGTGGCATTAGGCCTATTTTCTAGTAGTGTATGATGTTCCTTGTAGTGAATTTTCTCTCTTATTGTCTTAATATATGGTATGGTTCATGAGTTTTAACTTCACCTCTAAAATACATTTCATTCATTCTGTCAAGGACTTTTGGATGTTTACTTATGGCATATGCAATAAATGATACTTGATAGTTAATACATGGACACTTAATCATTTCTATAAAATGTAGTCACCACTTTCCTTTTATTTTTCTTATTTATATGTACAATCACAACTAATTTTCAATAAATGTATTCTTCAAATTAACTAGTAACATTTTGGTATATAAATATCAGTTCAATCAGATTATGGGCGCTTAGTGATGAAATTTTATTGGATATGATTGGTTGTAACATTCCCAAAATTTCGATCCAAATTTGACAACTTAGGAAAGTTGAGGATAAAAAATAATCTCAAAATAAGTAATGAGAAAACTTAGATAAATAAAATATAATCATTTATGTTAAGGAAATAAGGAAATAAAAGCATTCCATAAAGAAAGTCATCTCATGTTAAAGATATGGAAAAAGGAAATTCCATCCCACATGGAATGATGTAAGAAAATGGAAGCATTCCACTTGGGTATAAATAAAAAAAATGGAATCCATCCCACATGAAAAGTGGTAAAGAAAAAGAAGCACTTTATAAGGAAGAAAGTTATCATAGTAATATTCTTTTATGCCAAGCATGCACCAAGTGGTCCTACTGGAGTGTGCGGAGCACCCGACACACACGCACAAGCACATGGGCTCGGGCGAGTACGATGGTGATGACGACGGCGAAGGCGACAGTGAAGAGCGCAATGTGGCGCTTTGATGGCGCACTTTGCACTTCGCACGCTCGCATCGCCGCTTGAGAGCCGCCTTATTATTTTTGGAAAGTGGAAGCTAGAACAAGACATGACAAGTTAGTAAAGTAAAAGGACTAAAAATAAAAATTCTAAGATATCAACCCATCGCGATACGCGACGGGCTTAGCCAATAAGCCTTCGCAATACGCGATGGGAACATCACAGAAATCTAAAAAGGTCGGTGTCGCGATACGCAATTACCAACACCCACTAAGTCATCGCGTACCGTGATGACTTGGTCTGACAGTTAATGACGCGTGTCCCCCACGTGGCAGATGTGTCAGTCCACGTGGTGACACGTAGCACTCTCTGAGCTATATGAGTCATCGTGATACGCGATGACCATAAGAAAGGGTCCATCTTGTATCGCGATGGGACCCAATTTCGGCTATAAATAGGAAGGGTCACGACATTTCTTCATTCACACCAAATTACTCTCTCTAAAATCTTTCTCTCTCTACCTCGGTTTTCGTGCACTCGACCCGATAATTATATTCTCGTAAACCGATCATCACGAAGTACGTGCTCACAAATTCCAACGACCAGCAAACCTCTTTTTGTGTGCCAACCTCGTAATGCGTGTTGACCTCGTAATCCGAGTCAAGCTACGAAGTTCCGCCAATTAAAGTCTTAGTACGTGACATAGAGTAGAAGTGCTGCTCGTACAAGTTTAGGCATTTAAACTCCATATACCCGCGTAACGTAGGGCATTTGCCTAAGTTATTATTTTATATATTTAAAGGCTTAGGCCTTAATTTGGGGTATAGCCTAGACCTTCATCAAGATTTATAAATACAAAGGTTAAGATAAAATAATGTTTCTCTAAATTACGAAATATAATATACATGAAGGTATAGCCATAATAAGAAACATAAGATTTTATCAAGGTTATAGACAAATAACGCTTCTTCTTGAAGAAGAAACATATCATAGATATTTTTCTTGGAGAAGAAACATAGCACATTATTGGCAAATAAAGAGAAAGATTGCATATCAAAATATTTTATTCAAACAAAAGATCAATCAAGGTTTAAAGCTATCAAAACCAGACTAAAGGTCTGTAGCCGGATTAAAAGACAATTCAGATATTTATATAAACCTATTTTATTATAGGTTAAGCAATCATTCTGTTGGTACACGGTTTTGCGTCTTGAGTCTTTGTATTTATCGTTAATGTATTTGTCATTTTATTTATGTAATAAACAATTAAGTTATCTTTGTAGTTCGTTAAAGTATTGTCTAGTTCGCTAAGGATGTTTAGCGAACTAGATCTAAGTCAATATCCCTCCTGATTCGTTAAGGATGTTTAACAAATCAGGGGGTGATTCGTTAAGTTATTTTCTTTAAGTTTATGTAACGAAGTGGAGTCTAGTTCGTTACGGAATGTTAACGAACTAGATCCATCCTCTATATATAGTGGCTTCTGTCCACTGTTAATTTAAGTTTTGAGATTACATTAACGAATTGCTGTACAATTCTCTCTCAATCTTCATCTTCATATTAATATTATCGTTCACATACATACACCTAATATATGCATATATAACATATAATCAAGAGTAACAATGAACTAGATCCTTAGGTTAATTATTTATATACATATCAAATCTGTAATCTGTGTGTGTTAGGATTAACCACCGAGTTCAAGTGGTATCAGAGCTTTCGGTGCTCTTGTTTACGCTTGATTTGATTGTTAAGTTGAGGTTATTAGATTCATAATTGATAGTTTTTGTGTTAAGTTTTGGTTTAGTTTGATTTGGATCAAATTGAGGTTTAATTGGATGAATTATGGATGGTTTGGATTAGATTTGAGTACGGTAATGTATTTGGAAGTTGTTATGTACTGGAATTGAATTTTGGTGTGAATTTGAGTGTTTATTGGTTAAGATCTGGTTAGTCTAAAACAGAGGTTTGGTTTTGGTCAAATCGGATACGAACTGATTGTTTACTGATTACGAGATGAATTGTAGTGTATTCGTGATGTGGTTACGAGTAATTTGGTAGGCTAAGTGTGCGATTTGGTTGAGTATTGGTTAAGTATTACGGATTTGTTTTCTGGGTTTGTGTTCTTGAGATTTCCAGAATTCTGGAAAAATACGTTTGAAGGTTTGAAGATTTGAAGATTCAAATCAATTCGTTACCCTTTAAGTTTGATTCGTTAACATTTAAGTCTGCTTCGTTAATCATTCAGCTTAATTCATTAATATTTTAAGCTCATTCGTTATGGGTATTGATTGATTCGTTAATCAATTCGTTACAAGTTCTGATTCGTTTCCACTGATCTGTGTGACACGTGTCTCACCTCGTTAATTGTTTTATAACAACTTTTGCCACGTGGCATTTGTTGTCAGAGGTTTGTTATAACAATTGTAGCTACCTAATTCGCTATCAGTTTGATTCGTTATCAACTGTAGCCAATTCGTTACTTAATTCGCTTAGTCTACACTTCGTGATTCGTTATAGAGAATCACCTGATTCGTTGACAACTTGATTCGTTATTTGTGAACCAGTTCATTATAAACTATTTCTAATTCATCAAAGTTACTGTTCTCTGATTCGTTGACACCAGTCCTGTTCACAGTTCGTTACTACTGTTCACAGATCGTTACTACTGTTCACAGTTCGTTAATTAAATTTTCAATTTTAACCCTTGGAGTTTGAAAACATTTTCATTTAACAAACATGGCTGGTATGTATGCACTAGCTTCACAGAATATGTTAATGCAACAAATGTTGCAACTTGATAATGAGATAAGCTCACATTCGAAATGTCCAAGGTTGATGAAATTTAGCGATTTTGCTAAATGGGAACCCCGTTTTCGTGCTCATTTGGGTTCTGTTCATCCTGACTGCTCGTATTGCTTAGATGAGGTATATGTTGTTCCAATGATTGGAGATGACACTATTGGTTACACTCCTAAAGCTATTTCTCAATATTCACAAGAAGAGAAGAAAGCATTAGAGATTGAGACAAAGGCTTATTCTACTCTTACTATGGCTTTACCCGAAAACATCTTTCACCAAGTGGGTAGCATAAATATCTGTGCTTCCTTATTTCAACATATTCGTATGAGGAGTAGGGGGAATACAGCTGAGAGTAAGAAGGTAATGCTTAAGTTTCAATTTCGAAACTTTAACTTATTGAAGGGTGAAACAGTTGAGGAGATAACTACGAGGTTTAATCACTTGATTGCTGAGATAGACAAAATGAAACTGGAAACTTCTAAGGTTGACAATATTGACACTATCAAGAGTGCACTACCAAGTTCTTATTCTACGTTTTTAATGGTTCTGAAAGAGAATAACTATTTCACGAATGAAGACTTTACTGCAACTGAATTCTTGCAAAAGATTTAAGCAAGAGAATATGATCTTAAATGTTAGAAGTCTTCCAAGGAAAGTCAAGATCCTGCTTTCTATGGTGGTAGTATGCCTCTAAGTTCAACTATTTCTCCAATCACTGCATTTCTTACACAGCATGCAAGTGAAAATGAAACAACTGTTTATAATGATCCAAGAGCATGTTTTTACACTGTTGGTAATTCTGGATCACATGGTGTTTCTGTTGGATCTGGAAATTCATCTACTACAAATCCATTTGCTTCACCACTAAGTGTAAACATGAAGGAAGCTGAACAAAATTTTGCTTTTCTGACAGCCTTCATGTCTTCATATGAAAATTTGGTGAGTAGTAAGATAGCCACAAGTGATCTGACTGATGAAGATTATGATCAGATTGATCCAGATGATTTAGAGATCATGGACTAGAAGTGGAACATGGCTATGATTGTTCGTAAGGTTAAGAGATTCATGCAAAGGACTGGCAAAGATCTTCCTGCCTTGAACAAGAAATTGGGATTTGATAAGTTAAAAGTGAAATGTTACAATTGTCAAGAGTTCGGGCATTTTGCAAAAGAATGTGACAAGCCGAAAAAGGAGTATACTGGTCTTCGTGGTCAAAATAAAAATTCTTCTACACCACGAGGTAATGATGCTGAAAAGAAACCATCTACTTCTGGGTCACAAGCAATGTTAGCTGATGGAAATGATTGGTCACAACGACTGCTGTGTAATGATAATCAAACTAATTTGGCTATGTTTGGGCTAACTAAAGACTTTCAAGATGCAAGTGGAAGTGAGCTGTCCTCTGACAATGATTCTGACGACTCTTGTGACAAGCCTACAACTGTTTTTGCTTGCATGGCTAAGATCATTGAGGTTAGTCATTCTATCTCTGCTATTTCATCTGTTAAAGTAATGTGTGTTGAATGTGAAACAAACAAACCTAAGTTAGAGTCTTTAAAGAATCATAATGATAATTTAGTGAGAGAAATTGCTTCACTAAAGGATACTTATCGACAATCTCTTGAATCTCAAATGAGATCTTGTGAGAAGATTGAAGCATTGTCGACAAGTAACCATGATCTCAAAGCCGAGTTATCTGTGAAAATGACAATTAATGACCAAAAGTTTCAAGAAATCTTGAAACATCGTTCAAAGATAACTGAGCTTGAGAATGAGGTTCTTGAGTTGAAGAACAAATTGAGTAAATTTCGAAATTCTTCCTTTTTGCTAAACGAAATAATTGAAGTGTCTGGAAAGCAAAAAGAATCGAAAACGGGTATAGGTTTTGTTGAAATTCCGCCACCGTTTCACAATGACTATAAAATTAATCCTTTTGCTAAAAGAGAAGAAGATGTGATTGTGAAAAAACCTGTGATTTCAGAAAATGCTAAACCTGTTAAAACTGAAACTGTTAAAACCCAATTTGCACCTCAAAAACCTCATGTTGAAAGCAACAAAGTCTTTGTTGAAAATGTTGACAAAGTAATTATTGAGGATGTGTTTGAACCCAAGGTTATACACAAGAACAAGAACATCCCCAGTTCTAATCATATTCTTTGCGAGCCTCATGAATTTGGGGAAGTTGTGCATGGTTCACACAAGCCTCATGTGAAAAAGGAAAATCAGGTGAAAGTCAAACCTGTGAAGGCAAGGAAATCAGAAAAACCAAAAATTTCTGATAAGAAATTGATGCGTTTCATCAATCCTACTACTTCTAAGCCATCATATGCTCGTGTGTTTAAGTTAAAGGGAATGAACACGATGTTCACTGAAAAAGATATCCCGATTAGTATAATTAAACTAGAACTAATTGAGAGTGTCTTTTACAATGAAACAGACAAGTTGAAAGAGTTGGAACGTCAATATGTTTGTGCCAAAACATCGAACTTATCAGACCTGGTAATTAAAGCAAAAAAATTGCTAAAACATGCTAAAAAGGTTCAGTTTTTCAAATAAACTGGAACAGATACATTGAAAAGTTTTTCCAATTGTTCTAACCTTGACTTTTATATGAAAAAGAAGTCTGTCACTTCTGATGATTTGACCAAACGTTTCACTGAAAATGTAAGTTATCAACCTTCGGTTGCATATGTTTCTGCCAAACATCAACATGATCATGTTGACATGCGAAGTTGCTTTTTGTGTGGTCAACAAGGTCATGTGGTGAGAAACTGTGGTCAACAGAAATCTCAATATCTCCATCCTTTTGTCAAGAACCTTTCAAAACCGGTTTCTGTGATAAAGGAGATCTTGAAGCGACCTATGTCGTGTGAGGATGATACACATATCATGTTTTCAAACGTGAATCCTCGAAAGGTTTCATGTGAATGAAACTCATGGTCAAGTGAAACCAAAATTTATCCAACTGAGCCCATATGTAAGAACACAAATTCAAACATTGTTCAAGCTTCTTATCTAAGACGAAAGTATAAGAAACCAATAACTTATTCTCAAGTTGCTGAACAACAGTTGAATTTGGCTAAGTTTAAAATTTCTCAAGAAAACCAAAAGGTGCCTAAGACTGAGGCCTGGGCTGCTTTTTTGAACTAATCATTTTATTTTGTGTGTAGGGTACATCCAAGACCATTTCTGGTGAAAACTAGATAATGGATAGTGGACGTTCTCGTCATATTACTGGAAATATCAACCTCTTAACAAATGTGAGAAATATTCAAGGGGGTTATGTAGCATTTGCTGGGAAATGTAGGGGCATGATCACACAAGAAAGTGAAGTTTCAAATGGTCATATTACTTTTGAAAAGGTCAATTATTGTGACAAAGTGGACCATAATTTATTAAGTGTGTCGCAAATCTGCGATAAAAAGTACACCACGGTATTTACTGATAAAGAGTGTCTTATCTTGAAACCGGGATACGTGATTCCCGAGGACATGGTTATCATGCGATCACCATGATCAAATGATATTTATGTCTTAAATATGAGTTCTAAAGTATCAAAGTCTATCGAAACATGTTTTGTCTCCAAAGCAACCGAGAATGACTCTATTCTATCGCATCGTAGAATGGGTCACATACATGTTCGTAAGATGAATTATTTAATGGCTAATGACTTAGTTGAGGGTTTCTCGTTGAAGAACTTTAAGTTATCTGATCACTGCATTGCATGCAAGAAGGGCAAGCAGAAGAAAAAGTCTCATCCTTCTAAGTTATTGAATTCCATTGATACTCCTCTTCAACGACTTCATATGGATCTGTTTGGTCCTGTGAAACGTGCGAGTATCTATGGGGATTGGTATTGTCTTGTTGTCACTGATGATTATTCAAGATACTCATTGGTGTTATTTATGAGTTCTAAAGATCAAACGCCTGTTTTGTACAAAACCTTATCACTAAGATCGAATCACTATACAAACACAAGGTGAGGAGAATTCGAAGTGATAATGGTACTGAATTCAAAAAAACTATATTGGTTTTCTTTTGCGTTCAAAAAGAAATTCATCGAGAATATAGTGCACCCAATGTACCCCAACAAAACGGTGTTGCTGAATGAAAGAATAAAACCTTGATTGAAGATGCAAGAACTATGCTTTCTTATTCTAAGCTTCCTGTCCAATTCTAGATTGAAGCGGTGAATACAGCTTGCTATACGCTTAATCGGGTTTTAACTGTTAAACGACTCAAGAAGAAAAGTTACGAGCTTTTAAACAACCGAAAGCCTAACTTAAAGTACCTGGAACCTTTTGGGTGTCCTTGTACAATGTTGAAGAAGGATGCGAGTAAATTTGATGAAAAAGCTATCGAAAGGCATTTCTTGGGATATGTGTCTCCAAAGAAACGAGTATTTAATTTCACTTCTGGTTGTGTTGAGGAATGGTATCATGTGGACTGTCAAAAGTACACCACTCCTCCTCAAGGGAAAGGTCCCGACTGGATGTTTGACTATGATGGCTTATTTAATTCATTTACTCCATCGACTGGAAACATAGACGAAGATCTGGTTCGAGCATACTTTGAAGATCATTTGGCCATTCCAAGATTTTCAACTTCTAATGATGTTGAAGCTCAAATTTCTGCTCCAACTGAAGATCCATGTGATGATAATCAGGTTGATAATGTATCTACTTCTTCAGATGACAATCAAGCTGATGATACGGTTATTGAACTTGACAGTGATAGTGTTTCATCTCCTGAAGTTGGTGAACATTACACCAACTTATTTGATAATGTTGTTGTTCCTGAGAATCCCACTCTTCGGATTCATGGATATCATCCATAGGAAAAAATCATTGGAGAACTTGATGTGGGCGTACAAACACGTCATCAAGTTGCTTCGTCAAGTGAGAATAACGCATTGTGTGCATATGCTGATTTACATTCATCGGGGAATTGTAAATCTCGCAAAATTCACTTGATTTATATCTCAAGTAGAACCGAAAACAACTCGTAAGGCACTTGAAGATCCTTCTTGGGTAGAAGCTATGCAAGAAGAATTACAACAATTTGCATGTTTGGGTGTTTGGGATTTAATCGACAAACCTGCTAGAGTCAAGAAATCTATTCTGACTAAGTGGGTATTTAAGTGTAAAAAAGACGACCGTGGGGTGATCGTAACAAACAAGGCACGTTTAGTAGTGCAAGTTTTTCATCAGCAAGAGGGCATTGATTATACTGAAGTGTATGCACCAGTTGCAAGATTAGAGTCGATTCGAATCTTTCTGGCGTATGCTGCTTATAAGAATATCAAGGTCTATCAAATGGATGTTAAAAGTGTTTTTCTTAATGGTGAACTACACGAGGAAGTGTTTGTCCTATAGCCTCCTGGTTTTGAAGATCCTGATAATCCGGACCAAGTTTACTGATTAAACAAGGCCCTGTATGGTTTACATAAAGCCCCGAGAGCTTGGTATGACATGCTCGCCGACCATCTGACTGATAATGGCTTCAAACGAGGGACTGTTGACTGCACTTTATTTCATAAGATTGTTGGTGATGATCTTCTCCTAGTTCAAATTTATGTCGACGACATTATCTTTGGGCCTACAAATGACACGTTATGTAAGGAGTTCGAGAAGTCCATGCAAACAAAGTTCGAGATGAGCTCGATTGGAGAGATGAATTTCTTTTTAGGGTTGCAAGTTAACTAGTCTGCAAACAGAATCTTTATTCACTAGACCAAGTATGTGAACGATGTCTTGAGCCGATTCAAGATATCTTTCGGAAAAATCCCTTCAACTCCTCTCCTCGTGGGTCACAATTTATCACCGGATGAATTGGAGGATACCGTTGATCCTACCCTCTATCGTGCCATGATCGGTTCTTTAATATATCTAACGGCTTCTCGCTCCGACATTATGTTTGCTATTTGTCTTTGTGCTAGGTTTCAAGCAAGTCCTCGAGTGACTCACCTAGCTGCGGTTAAGCGAATACTTCAGTATCTGAGGGGAAATCCAGTCATCGGGTTGTGGTACCCCAAGGACGATAACTTTGAGCTTACTGCCTTTTCAGACTCGGACTACGGAGGTTGCAAGATCAACTTCAAATCAACGACGGCAGGGTGTCAATTTTTAGGAAACCGGCTTGTTTCCTGGCAGTGTAAGAAGCAGACAACGGTCTCCACTTCAACCGCCGAAACTGAGTATGTTGTAGTCTCAAGTTGCTGTTCCCAGGTTCTGTGGATACAACAACATCTTCGCGACTACGGTTGAAGTTTCTTACTACTCCTATTTTGATTGATAAATCTGCTGCAATATCTATCACAAAGAATCCCGTACAACATTCTAAAACAAAACATATCGAAATTCGATATCATTTTATACGGGATTGCTTTGAGAAGAAATTAATCGACCTTGAGAAAGTACATATTGACTTTCAGAAAGCCGGTCTATTTACCAAAGCCTTTGATAAAGCGCGTTTTCAATTTTTGCTTGGGTTAAATGGATTGAAGACCCTCACTGATATCCTGAAACAAGGATGACTATCTTTATTTTCTGTTAATGTTATTTTAAAATTTATTTTGGTTTTAGGTTTTTGGGGGTGAAAAATTAGATAAAACCCAAAAATGTTGTGCTTTTCGTTTGTATAGATAAAACCTAAAAACATTAAAAATTTTAAAATCCAAAAACATTAGAAAATCCTGAAAAATCAAAAATATTGTGATTTCTTTTCTTTACTATTTTTCTTAAAATATTTTGAAAATCCAAAAACATTTTAAAATTTGAAAAGTCAAAAAGATTGTGTTTTTCCAGTTTGGACAGAAAAATCCGAAAAAAAAAACCAAAAAGATTGTGAAGTTTATTTTGTTTATAAGAAAAGTGAAAAAGACAAAAAGATTGTGTTTTTAATGTATGTATAGAGAAAAACAAAAAAGATTTTTGCATGCGTTCGCTGAAAATTATGTCAATTATCCATATTTGAAGGACATGTACTTGTATATGTTTGGTCCTGATATTTACTCGTAAATGTTCAGGATAGCCATTCACCTGATAATGGAAGATAGTTGGGGTGTTCGTTATGCGTTTTAGATTATTTTCTCGCTGAAAATTATGTCGGTTATTTAAGTTTGTGAAGCATGCTTGCTTGTCTTGGTCCTATTATTCACCTGTTGAATTGATAGGTTAGCCATTTATTTATAGACTTATGTTAACTGGGGTGATTAAATTTATCTTTATCTTGTTTTATGCTCCTTCAAATTTTGAGTTTTTGAAACAAAAAGAGAAAATGATAGTACATTGACTGTCTTGACCCCAAATCCAGCAAGAAATAAGCTTAAAAGACTGTGTGCTTAATTGCATTGGTAGGTCTTAAAACAAACAAGTAGAGTAAAGTATGTGATATAAGCATAAAGAAACGGAAAATTGAAAGAGGTGTTAGTCTCTAGAAAAAGTCTCGGTGAGGATGGCAGAAATGTAATAACATGTCATACTCAAGCCTTATATTTATTTGATCACCCAAAAATAAAATAAAGCAAATAACAAGCTTTGAGGTTCTGGACACTGTGAGTCTTTATGCGGCTTAATCATCTGGGTATTCATATGCATGAATATTTCACTCGCTTTTAGAGCAAACCCAAAGTCATTAAACTTGATCACTGTCGTACCTTGTACAATCAAAATTACTGACTTGATCAAAATCCGCTGTTAATCATACATTGTTCCTTCCTTGCGCGGGTCTCAATACCATTAAGAAACGGACCCCAGGGGATACAATCTATCTAAGCCGATAGATGGACTCGTGCATATTCACTCATAGTAAAAGAAAATCAATGCATTGCTTATAAACTTCTATAAAAATCAAATTTTGATCAACAATATAATGGTTTAAGTCAAGTTGGGGTGATATGGCAAAAATCAAATTAAGCTTGAACCGAGATTAGAGGTTGACAGTTTCTGATATTCTGTGCTTTAATTGAACTGTTAATCATATCACAAAAACGCTTGAAAGTTTGTTATTAGATTTAAGTGGACAACAATACCAATGACCGACTTAACACCAGTCACAATATCGCTGAAATATAAAGCTGTGATGGAAGGGCAATTTGGTCAATATTATTCTCTGCTCAAACTCAACAAAAATCCAAAAAAAAAAAATATGCACTGCTTGTGGAAAATAAAAAGAAATATTTTTCTTGTTTTAAATTTTCGGATAATTTTCTGGTAAATATTTAGTTTTATGTCAAAAATTTAAATATATATATATATATATATATATATCAAAAAGATTTTACGTTTTTATTTTTACATATTATTTAATTCTTTTAAGTTATCGGTTTCAAAACGTGAAACGGTTTAAGGTATTTGATTATCAAGGTATGGGATCTTGGTAATTCTTTTAATTTAAAAGGGTTATTTAATGAATTCTTTATTAAATTATTATTATATATTTAAATTCATTAATTTAATTATTCATTTAAAATTAAATAAAAAGTAATTCGTTAATTATAAATAACGAATCAGGTCATTCTAACGAATTACAGTCTAATTCGTTATCCTAATTCGCTTCCGCACTCTGTAACGAATGACTTTAATTCGTTATACATATTTAACGAATTAGACAATAAATTGAATCTAATTTGTTATGACACGTGTTAAATAAATCAAACGATTCAGCCGATTCGTTAATTCAAATTTCAAACGAATCATCTGATTCGTTACATTGGAAAACGTATAATGTCAGATTATATAGGGAACTGTGAAGGTGGTTCGTTTCACTATTCACCTTCATCTTCCTTATTTGCAAAGTTACTCTGCTCAAATTTTTCAGATTATTTGATATTCATTTTTCTGTGTTTTGATCATATATTAGTGCTCGTAAGGTAATACTGATCACAACGTAATCATTTTTGTCAAATCTTATAAGGGTTTGATGGGTTAATTATAAGGTTCTGTTATCGGTTGTTTGAGGTTTCTTTGAACTTTAATGTATACGTTGTAATGGACCATGAATCTGTTACCATAATCATCGGACTCGGCTTCCGAGATCCATGGTGATCTTTGATCATGTTTCAATTACTGTTTGATGGGATAATTTGTTAATGTGTATTATCGGGTTTTGAAGCTTCGTTCAAACCCTAACTTACTTAATCTATTCCATATTGTGAAACCTCAAATCAGTACCATTTGGGTCGCTGTGGGTTTCCGAGACCTTTATGGTCGTTTGTTTGGCTACTCATCGATAATTATGGAGTAATCGATTTCCGATTTGCAATCTTAACTTTCAGTGTTCTTGTCAATTTTGACCTTGATCAAGAAAGTCAAAGATTAAGTCATTGTTTGGCCATTCGTTATACTTAGCAAATTGGAACTCATTTGTGTCCAATTCGTTAAGTAATTCACACGAACTAGAATAGCGACTCATTTTCATAACGAATCAAATGGACATTCGATAAATCATAACGAATTAGTTATTAATTCGTTCTCTTTCAATTTTACTTCGCTAATTCTAATTCATTAATAATTTACTTGATAGCGAATTAGCTGATTCGTTATAATTTTTTCAACGAATCAAACTGATTCTTTAACGAATGACATTTTAAATATGTTTATAATTGTCTTAAAATTATTTAAATATACAACATTTATTTTATCATATTGATGTTTACTTATTCTGGACCTTATTTATACAGTATTATGGCTGATCAAATGGACCAAGACCCACCAGTTGCTAAGCAACAAGAGCAACAACAACAACAACAGCAACAACATTTTCCTTAACTACCATATGACAAGAAACACAATATTTGTGCCTTCGTTGGTACAAATTTTGCAGATGAAAATCTAATTGGAGGATTATTAGAGTTTCTCCGTCGTTCGCGTATTCACTACTCTATCACTGATGATCCTGAAGTCCGTCTCAGTATTATTCGTCAATTCTTGAGTACAACAAGATACATTGACGTAGAGAACCATATCACTGCCACAATCAACCAAACACCTATTACTGTTGATATTAGTGTGATACGACGAGTTCTTCGTTTTGGTGATACTGATGATCATCCATATGAATTTGATAAAGAGCTGATCAAAGGACTGTTTCGTCGTGTATTTTATGGTGGTGACATTGGAGAATCTATGTACAACAAGAATGGGTTGTGTCCCACTTACAAGTATCTCTTACATGTGTTAATCCATTGCTTGGGAGGACGTAAAGGCGGGTTTTTTGAATGCCGTGTCATGTTGCAGTGAGCTTTTGTGGCACTCGTTCTTAATATGCAGTTTAATTTTTTAGAGACGATCTTCTATCATCTTAAAAAACAGTGTCTGCAAACGGTCCAGAAGAAGAAATTCCTGATGTATCCAAGGTTCCTTCAGCTGATTATTCAAGACCTGATTCCAGATTTGGTCATCGATCAAACATTGGTAGATGACGTGCTGGAACTAGATCACATGACGGCTGACACTGAAGCAGAATGAAGATCTATCGAAAGGAGAGACCAAGGACCAAGCGTTTGATTGGTCATATTGTGAATCCAGACTATGTATTTCCTGATAATGATCGCTGGATCCATGACGATTCGGATTCTGAGCGTGGGGAGGGACCAGGTGGGAATGATGGAAGTGATGATGGTGATGAAGGTGGTAATGGTGGAAATGGGGTGATGGTAATGTTATTGGTGATGCTCCCATTTTATAACCTGCTGAGGTTGATGCTGCTTTAGCTGGTGCTATTGCCGCTCATCACAAACGAAAGGGAAAGGCATTGGTGAAAGAAGGCTCTTCAAATCATCGAGTGTCGGCTGGGGTTGGCATCTCGTTTAGAGTTCAACCTCCAAGGTCGTCCACACCTCAACTCCCGGCGGTGCCGCTCACTACTAGCACCCCGGAGGTTACATTGACGACTACGCTTACGTCGGATCCACAACTTGGTATGATTCCTCACGCTGTATTATCTACTATACCAAGGCCGACGACCGCTACTTCGGTGGTTTCTCCTACACCAACAATGATGCCTCCACCAGATATTTCTTTTCTGAGGCTCAGTCGACCTATGGGTCCAGTTCAGCCAGTTCCTCTTTTGCTGCATCACCTCACGATCAGTAGATGAGCATGGTATTGAGTCTCCTACATTTGTATGAAAATTAAATGTCTGCGGATCGTATGACTCAGGAACGTATGATAGAGAACCAGAAGAAGCTGCTCAGCTATGTTTCCTTCTGTCAAAAGGAAACAAAGGCCCTTAGTGAGATTGTTGAGTCTCAGGGGGTGAAAATTAAAGAACAAGAGGAGCTTATTTTGCAACTTACATGCAAAAATGACGCGCTGAAAAAGCTCAAGAATGATGATGAGGATCCGGATGAGTCTGGTGCTGGTGGTGAGACTAAACAAACTCAAGACCCAGCTTCTGGTGCAGGTACGAGTTCTGTTGACGATTCAGGCAAGCAGGTTATTGTTTATCGTGATTATTCGGCTGCCAAAACGATTGAGATGATCGAGGCCAATATAGTAATTTTTATTGATGGCAAGGGGGTGATTAGAAGCATGGTTAATGCTGATGAGATAGCCGTGGGGCTGTTTGTTGAGAAGTCATTGACACGAGAGCATATTACTATCTTGCTTGGTCTGAATGAAGACGAATTGACCGTGTTAGAGGCCGAGGAGGACATTGAGGTAATTAATGATGATGAGATCTTAAATGATCCAAAAATTGTGATGAATACGGGTTTTATTTATGAGAATGAGGAGGTTGAGGTAGAGAATGTGACTGCTGAGGAATACCCTGATATGTTTCAACACACCAATGTTGATCAGGGTGCTCCTGTATTTAATGAAGAAACCTTCAAAGAAGCAGAAGATCATCTTGAGAAGACGTCCAAAGGAAAGAATGTCGTTGATACAAGATTTGACTCGCTTGAAAAGCCAACCGATGATGACATTCTTAGATGGTTCAGACACAAGAAAGCCAGTAAGATCATTGAGGCATTTCGGTATGTGGATCAGGAATAGAAAGAAGAAGCTGTTGCACGTGCCAAAGACAATCAGAAGACTACATTCAAGGCCGTTTCGAAAGTGCAAGGTGATATTATTTCTTGGCTTTATGATTCTGAACTGAAAGTATGTATTGTTAAATGGGAGAAGGGTGTTCAGTACTATGAACGAATGTCTGATCTTCTCACATTTTCGAGATGGGATGTACGCACTCTGGCGTATCGTCCATTTATTAATCGTGGCGAGGACTACCATGCAAAACGTTTTCACCAACATTTGTTATTTGAGGTGAACAACGAGTTTAAGTATTTTAAACCACAAATTCCCATCCGTAAGCGTATCGATGAGATCGATCCAAAAACAGGATGGAAAAAGCTGGTCCTTAAGGTAAAACTGCCAAAGTAGATGAAGCGTGTACCGGTGAAGACGATGAACCAACACATGTATCTATCTTTCAACTGCTGGTACTACGACAATCATACTGGCGAGGCCGTCATTGTCCTGGGTAAGGGGTTAAAGACCGAGCTAATCAAGATCATCGATCCGATGTGTCTTGTTAACTTAACTGAGACCGACAACGACGTGCTATACAAGAATAAGATATTGATCGAGCGCAATGAAGACTATGATCTGGCTATGCAGTTCCAACGCGTTGTGCGTCTATGTTATGAGAACGGGATTCATAGTTGCAGAGATTGGCGGTCCAAGCGTTTCAAGTAAAGTAAAGACAAAGAGCTCAAGACGAGGGGGTATCTGTTAGTAAACGGTTTTGCGTCTTTGCGTATCGAGTCTTTGTATTTATCGTTAATGTATTTGTCGTTTTATTTATGTAATAAACAATTAAGTTATCTTTGTAGTTCGTTAAAGTATTGTCTAGTTCGCTAAGGATGTTTAGCGAACTAGATCTAAGTCAATATCCCTTCTGATTCGTTAAGGATGTTTAACGAATCAGGGGGTGATTCGTTAAGTTATTTCCTTTAAGTTTATGTAACGAAGTGGAGTCTAGTTCGTTATGGAATGTTAATGAACTAGATCCATCCTCTATATATAGTGTCATCTGTCCACTGTTAATTTAAGTTTTGAGATTACACTAACGAATTGCTGTCCAATTCTCTCTCAATCTTCATCTTCATATTAATATTATCGTTCACATACATACAACTAATATATACATATATAACATATAATCAAGAGTAAGAATGAACTAGATCCTTAGGTTAATTATTTATATATATATATATATATATCAGATCTGTAATCTGTGTGTGTTAGGATTAACCACCGAGTTCAAACACATTCATTCATAAAGGTTTTCAAACGAGATCACCACATCATTCAGAACAGACAATCACAGGTGCATACGTTAAACCTTTTACAGTCAAGATAAACAGGTTGTTTATCTTAAACAAAGTCAGTCAAATATTTTTATACATTACGTGATCTCTAACAAAAAGATTTAAGGGATTACGTGATCCCTAATTTAAAAGATGGAAAATAAAAGCAACTCAGACCGAGTACACATGTGTCTGGATCCAAACATAATTAATATAGTCTTTCAGTCAAGGTTACGTGGCCGCATACTAGAGATCATAATAAAACTTCTCCAATTGGCGTCAATTCCCGGAGAACCATAATTTTTTGTGTATGGCGGTGGCACAAATCCGAGAAATAAGAGACGTTTCTGCTGAGATTGTTCAAGAAAACTATATTGTCAGTCAAAGAAAGATTTATTAAATGTTTTTAGAGCCAACGATTCACTAACATATCGCTGACGTATTTTTCCCAACATTTCAGGAAATAAAGTTACACATGTAGCAAGGATTTATAGCCACTCATGGAGTTAGACGCTCGCAAGGTAGAGTTGGCTCAGTTTTTTATTATTAAAATATTGCAAACAATATTTAAACAAGATTTATAAAGTAAACACTCAGATATTTATTATCCGAGAAACTTTCCAAATAAATTGAATATTTTAATATTATAAATAAAGGTTTACAATTAAATTGTTGTTTCAAAAGTATATTAATATTTTATTTTAAATTAAAGAATTCCTATTTACAAAATAGGAACCAACTATTGGTCACACGCCTAGGCCCTAAGTTTGGGTGTGACATTGGTCATATAGATATTATCTATTCTGTTGATGAACACAAATCAAAGTTACTTGTTAGTGGTAGCGAGGATGGATCTGCCAAGATATCAAAAGGTAACGTCTTGTCCTCTGCATAGTTGATATTAGTACCAAACTTTAATATCCAAGCAAACATAATTTTCCGGTACTGCGTGGAGATGAGACACTCATAATGAATGGGTTGTTGGTTAATAACAATCATTGAAGTTAAGATCCACAAAGATTGCGTCATTTAGAAGTACTCAACTTTAGTTGGAGCCATATTTAAGATTCGAACTTAAATTGGATTCATCTTTCACGGTACTGCTACTCTGACATGTCCTACAATAGATTTGATAAACAATTTTGATTCTTGGATTATTTTGTTGTCAATCGTTGATAGTATGTGATTGGCTTCTAGATGGAATTTGTGCCCAAAGCATAGAGCATCCTGGCTGTGTTTGGGATGTCCAATTCTTGGAAAGTGGCGATATCATAACTGCATGTTCAGATGGCGCGACACGTGTTTGGACTGTACACCCGGATAAGATTGTTGGGACACCTGAACTTGAGGCATATGCATCTCTAGTTTCTCGTTACAAGGGAAGCATGTATCTACCACTATCTTTTAGAAAGTATGTTTTGACGTTTGTGTTGGATCTCTATTTAAATAAAATGAAGTAAAACCATGTATGGTCATTAATATTTACACCAATTCTTCACACTGCACTAACAGTTGCATAATTAGATCATTTTTATTACAACAACTAACCTTAAAATCAAAATAAATCACTGCATAAAAGCTTCAAATCATGTAATCTAATGATGAACGTGTCAATCAGCTATTTAATTTAAATAAATAATAACACCTATGTAACAAGCAACAAAAAAATTAGAATTGCATAATTAAACCCTAGCTACAGGTTGATGATAACAATAAAACCTAGATCAAACTGAATCACAAGCTAAAAGCTTCAAATCAAATTTCAATCCAAATCATTTAACCTATTGATAAAGGTATTAATCAGCTACCTTATGTTATTATCTATAACACACACATAACAAGCAACGTTAAAAAAACACTTCAATTGCATAATTAAATCCTAACTACAAGTTCATAATAACATTAAACCCTAGATCAAACTAAAACCTTCAAATCATGTATCATTTCTAACGAAACATATACCTAAACAAAATTTGAACAAATCGATGAAAGAATCAATTAAAACAACGATAAAGTTCATTATTCATGAAATTAAACTGAAACGAAAAATTAATAATATGATCGAAGAATAAAATTCAAAGTGTACGGAGATGAATGAAAAGACGTGGTTTTTATGATACTAAAGTGTATTACAATGATCAAGATGTTGTAATAGCTCACCTATCGCCGCACCATAATATTCTCCTCTTCAATCTCTCTACTTTTTTCGCCCATAAGTTGAGTGTTTTGGAGATCCATAAATGCAACTTATTTAAAAGCAAAACTTTCATATTTTGAACTTAGTAGACAAATATGTGTACCTTGTACCTTGTCCCTTTGAGATGGACAACACCTCGTAGAAAAACAAAGTTCACAGCGGAAAATTTGTAAGAGATAGAAAACACAATCCTTGTAGTAAGTCATGATTGGTCAATGATGACACATGGCATTACTACAAACATTCAACTTTTGAAAAAAATTATATAAGTCTTGCAAGTCTTACAAACTTTATAAAACATTATGCTATAAAATTTAAATAATCTAATATTTCTATAACATAAATTTAGTTGCAACAACGTATAAAATATATGTCACACAACTGACAATACTTACGATGAACTCATGGCACAAACGGATTTTTGGTGAGAAATTTAGTTGACATTTATATTCATAACTAGTGTTTTACCCTGCGCGCGTCGGGTCAGTTGTGACATTTCAATGAAGTTTGCTGGAAATGTGGCTATTTGTGTATCGTGTGCCCGTCAGTAAAGAGTTGTTCATGGTATTCGAAGGAATTGCAAACATATGAGCATAAGGTAGTTAAGAGTTTTGCATGACTGTTAGCAAAGATAAAGTGGCATTAAAGTAGTATTTTATATTATTTAGGATAGCGGCTTACATTAGTTAGGATTTGGGCCTTGGTGAGTAATTAATTTGATTTGACCTGGATATGGAACCATATCTCTACAAGTTCATTCCTGACAGTGATGTTACTGATTTTTCTGCAACTAGTTAGTTATTCCAAAAGATGGCTCTATATGGGCTTTTATCTATGGTTGCGTTCGTCTATATCCAGTGGCATGGTTGACAAAAGTTTTTTTATGACAAAATTGCAGTCGTGTGTCGGGTGAGCGTTCCTAATTAGAAGCTACTCCTTGGTAAGATTTTCATATAATTATAACAAGAATTGCTGCAAGTTTTCAAGGACGAATTAATATAACTCACCAACTCGTAAATTCACACAAACTAGTTTTGAATAACTCTTAATATATTATAGAGGAAATAACTCAAAAAGCCCTATTATACATAACTCGTGTTGGTCTTAGTGAACCCTAACTCAGTTGCATCTCATTTCTTATTTAATGTCTAACCGTAACTCGGTTTATATAGAATAACCATAACTAGCTAGCCAAGACATTACCAATTATAATTACAAAATACTTAAGAAACATATTGTAATTAGAAAACATAACCAACTATGACCTAATTGTTAATATTATTAACATTGGTCCCTCAAGTTCACCGACTTGTGACTTTGAATCTGAAATTACCAACAAGTTTTGGGATTTTTCCGTATGTGGGTTTAATGTTTGTTCTTACCTTTGGATACCAAAAAAATAGACTTTTGTTGGGGACGATTACTCATTAGCCTACTTACGAGGATACGATTCATTTTCTGCAATTTGTGTTTAATGTTTATGTTAGTTCAACTAGTGATGAAGCTTGGGCTAAGTCATAGGGGTGACCGAATTCACTGAGGGGTAACTACGATCAATACATATAAGAATTTTTGGACAAAATCTCAGAAAATATACTCTACAAAGTGAAAAAATGGGGATGGCCGGGACACCCCCGCCCCCCTCATAAGTTGCACCCCTGAGTACAGCTTAAATTAATTTTTGGTTTTGTAGTGTGGTTACCTATGACGTCTAGGCAGTCCTCTTTTTTGGATTCTAAAGCATGTGTTGTTGTAGGTAGCAGTGTATGTGCCATCTAGATGCTGAGTGAAGTCGTTGGTGAGTCTGACATACGTGTGATAACAATGGTGTTTGGACGCGTTCGGAGTAGCCATTCTTTTTAATGAGATTTTCATAGATTTCATCTACTAAGGTAGCCATTGTCCCGTCGGAGAAGGAGTTTCTTTGGCTACTTTCGTCCTCGATCCTTGCTGAGATGCAATACTTGCATAGATGGGAAGATATGTTATTTGTTTTGGCCAGCAAAGGATGAGAATAGGAAACGGATGTTTAGGAACAATAAATCACAATATGAATTTGACATAATTATTTATTTTTACATGTAAATGATTTCTTGTAATATTTTTTGTTATTGTTAAACTAGCTTTGAACTCGTGTGTTACACGGATTTTGTCAAATGGAAAAAATAAATAAGGTCTATTATTTGAAATAAAGAAACAATATTAAAGGTAAAAAAAGAAATCTAATACTATTTAAACAAGGCAAGTTGTTCATATGACATTTAACTAAGTACTCCACATATGATGCCAAATAGATGTCATGTCATTATTCCCTATTATATCATGACCCACGACTCATTTTCCTATTATAACCCATGACCCATAAGACTTTATAAAATTTTGAAAAATGAATTATTGTATAATACTATTAAAACAAGGCAAGTTGTTCATATGACATTTAACTAAGTACTCCACATATGATGCCAAATAGATGGCATGTCATTATTCCCTATTATATCATGACCCACGACTCATTTTCCTATTATAACCCATGACCCATAAGACTTTATAAAATTTTGAAAAATGAATTATTGTGTGATAGCGGGTTTCGAACCCAAGACCTCATCTTTCAAACCAAATGTACTTATCAACTACACTAAAATTGTGTTAGATTTTTTTAGTTAACATATACAAATGTAGTTTTCTTCAAGTATAAAACCAAAATTATATTTAGTTAACATTTTCCTAATTCACAATATCACATTGTTTTCTCATATCTTTTAACACAGTCATTTAAGATTGTTCATCACCTTTATATTTTAGAAAAATAATATATTTTTTATAGCCTAACGTTAGTGTTTGTAAATTTAGTTTTTAAATTTGCGACAACATTTTGTTATAAATATCATTTTTATACACACAATATTTAATAAAACAGTATCGGTATGAATGTTTTATTTTTTAAATAAATCAAACACCAGCGTTTGGTTTTCAACTTAAAATTATAGTGCATAATATTTCGAAAACTTATTAAAAAAAGTTATAAATAAAAATTATTATATGAAATAACCGAATTTAAGTATTAAATACAATATTTTTATATTTTTATTAAACGTTCTACCCGTGTGAAACACGGTCTCGAATCTAGTGTAATATATAGTACAAACAATAGGACGTTTAGATACTTAAATTTGTAAATTTGAGAAAATCTTTTTATATACAACATTTTATGTTTTATCATAGTGTTATCATCGTCATCCAATATTAATAATTTTAGATCATGTCTGCTAGTTACCCTGGATAATGTAACATACATGTTCATGTGAAATAACCAGACATTGAAGGAACAAACCAACCCAAGAAAATGATTGTTCTTGGCTATTTTCTACATGTTTAACTTTCACATTTCTACTTGTTTTATTTAATTTTAATTTTCTAACTATTTTATAACCCAAATTCCAAAATGGTTTTGCCTCGTGACTCATAGATAACTTTGATGAATCAGATGAGAGATTAGAAAAAAATGGTTATGACTTGTGTCCTATGGATAGCTAAGATAAATGAAATGAGATATTAGAATATTATGAGAGAAAATAAATCTTGTTATCTAAGCTTTATTATTTTACTTTACTATGTTACCATCCCGTGTGATACACGGGTTGAATAGATAATATTTTGATTTTAACTGATTTTAATAAATGTATATAAAGATTTAAAAAAGGGGACTCCCTTTATAAAGTTGAATAAATTACAAATTACAGAAGGAAAAAAGAATCATGATGAAGTTATCATAAATCTTAAAAAATTTATTTATATATACTTGTGCATGCCTAGCTAATAACACCTAAATTATATAAGAAAAGAATATCATTAATCAAATATTTTCATTCAAAAATAGCATTAAAAATGTATTAACATGTTTTTCATATAAAGTCTTGCAGGATACATCACAACTCAAAAGAAACTTGGTCCTATTGAAAAGTTTATAGAGGTGTATCTGCTTATGCTAGTAACGTTAACTTATATATTTTTGATTACAAACAAAATAAACTACCAAAATGATGATCAGATGATTACGATAAATGGACAAACCAATATAATCTTAACAAAAAAGTTATTCATGCTACACTATGAAACACATATGATTATCCATAAATGAATACATCTATTTATTTTACTTATATACTTTTTACAAGAAATAATGTACGTTAACTTTGTAGATAAGTTAGTTACACAAATAAGAAATAATATATAGATTTGTAACACCGTTTAGTTTATAATATAAAAAAGACAAATTATTACACGGTTCATTAGTTATATCAACAAAGTAGACATGTTCTACAAATGCATCATTATCGGTTCTCAAAATTAGTCATAAGCATAACATTTATATTAAATTTATTAAGTTTGTAAAGTCTAATCAAAATTTTCCCCAATTTGAAAATTACATGGGAACAAAGATCCATTGATATGAGCAAATGTAACATAATCATCAATAAAAACACATATATAGTGATAGAAATTAGAAACTACTATTTAACAAATTCAATAGTATTGTAAAAAATTTAAGAAGTTAACTCAGATTATCATAAATTTAACCAAAATCAAACAGATACACAAATCATAAACCTTAGAGATTTATTATCGAGTTTTGGAGAAATGATGAAAATATTTATAGATAAAGCGACATAATTGAGATTTGATAGATGGAATAGCTTGAGATTATATGATTAATTTCTTTTTCCGACATCTTTTAGGGAGAAAGTCAATTACGTTAGATATGATTTAGGGAGGCACGGAAATTCATAATGTGTGTTATAAATTATACGAAAATCAATATAATTTTTTTATAACAAAGGGTTGGTTATGGGATACCCGTTTACCAACTTTGATTATTTTTTTTTATAACAAAGGGTCGGTTAATGATTGAAAATAAAAACTTGCAAAATGGCACAAATATAGACATATATACTCTCTTTCACTGCATGTGATTACATTTTTATTGCATTACGTATAAGTGTTTATGCGATTCTCACAATTTTCTACTTCACATTAGTTTTGAACTTGACACTTGTATATTTAATATGATTAATTATAAAGATTACAGTAATATTGAAATGATAAAACCGAGCACTGATTCTTTATTCTAAGTCCTTTAATTTTGTTTTTGAAATGATGATGATGATGATGATGATGATGATGATGATGATGATGATCATTGAAGAAAATATGCACTAATGTGAGTCATGTCCGGTGGAGATACTTCCATTCATGGGTTCTCAAAAATCTTACAATATTATTAAAGCAATACAATGTTCCACATGGCGTTCAACTAGGGTGTCCACATCAATGCCATATCATTTCCAAGTCACTTATTTCCTTTCCAATTATTGTCAAATCATCTCATACACCATATTTAAACCTTAAGATTTTCCAACCCTAATCACTTTAATCTCTCTCTCTCTCTCTATCTATCGGCTCATTACCTCCACCATCTCCTATATTCGGGTAATGTAGATGAGAATTAATCGTTTTTCGGTATGGTTATATTTTATACTCTAATAGCCAAATATGTTACATGATTTTCCGGTAAGGTTTTATATATATTTTAATTGTTATATGATTTTTTTTATAATCTCTTTAGGTTGTATATCAAAATTCAAGATTGAATTGATATATTGAAGTTATTACGGTTTTCCGGTAAGGTTTTATTTGCTACTCTAATGTCCGATTATCATATTATTCCTTATTTCATTTATAATTGTTTTCGTTTTTGTTTGTATTTATTTTAATTATTATATGATTTTCTTATCATTTCTTTAGGTTCTATATCAAAATCGAAAATACAATGGAGATTTTCCTAATTTCGTTTTTTCAGTAACGTGATTCAAATATTCCGGTTATCAATTAGAACATCAATTTTTACATTTTTTACATAATTAAAACCTTCCATAATTGGTAATTTATTTATTATGTGATATTAATATTTAATTTTCTCATTTCAGGTTATTTCCCCAACTTGATATAGCTAATTTCATGGATTGAGGATTTTTTGATAAGATTTCTTATTTTTTGTTTAATATTGATGTATATTTTGTTATTATTCATGCATTGTAAGATTTTTCACAATTCATGTAATTTATATGATTTTTATATCATCATTCATATACTGTTATTGGTCAAAGTCCATTTAATATATTTTAATCATTTTGATTCATTTGAAATTTAATATCATACTCATTAAATCACCAATGTCAACGGAATTTAAAACATTATTATGCTTTCCAATATTATCGTACTTTACATATAATACACATTTAATATGATATTTTAGAAACCAATTTCACCATTCAAATTCGGATTCTCGCCATTTATATGAATTTACAAAAATATGTTATATAGTTTGACTTTCACCGATTATTCAAAAACTGAATTTTAATGAATTTGACCATTTCATAATTTTTCAATATTCTTACGTTAAATAAAAAAAATTATTTTAATAACTGTTAGTGCACGGAAATTTGACACTGTGGATATGTTATCCTGGCATATAATATGGATCAATTATCCTTAGAATATGTTGCAGATCTTGTCAGGATCAAAGATCCTTAGTACTTATTATTTATTAACGACTTTCCTTTGTTATGTTGATATTTTTGGTAGGTACAACGGCTAGTAACCAAGTCCAACCTATAATCTCGCAATCAAGTCAATAAACCGCGTGGCTAATGAAGGAAACAGCTACAATGAAGCATTGGCTTGATTGGAGGCTAGAAAATAAGGATATTTATTATCTTATTCTTGTATATAATGAAGATATGATCAGCTAGGTTAGACACAGCACATCATACACGACTTACAGACTTTTTTCTGTAATTCTAGCAGTAGACACATACACTTAGCAATCTTTGTAATCGCTTATCATAGCTTCCAACCTTTGTAGCCTTGTTTTTTGATTAATAAAGTGGTGATAGACGATTTGTCATCACCCGAGGTTTTTATGTCGGCGATCCTCTAAAGATCAAGGGCTTTTCCTCGTATAAATCTCTATGTTCATCAATATATTACATATACAATCACAAGAACCAAGTCCCACAATTACTAATTTGGTTACATTATCCTTGATTAATTTTTTTACCAAAACAATTTGGCGCCCACCGTGGGGAAATTGGTGCTATAATCCAGAAAATACCCTATCAATATTCAACCTTTCATACCCATATCACCAGCAATGGCCTCTCAACAATCTTCTGCTTCATCAACCATGCCTTCATCAGTTTCACTCCCACCGAGATCCTCACTACCAATGCCTCCTCCACTTCCGGGAGCACCAAGGGCTACTGCTGCTGGAAACAAGACGCAACTACCAGTCTTCCAGAGCTCAAAAACCACTGTTGCCACTTCGGTGGTTAACTCTAACAATGATGTTTCTGCTATTTTTCACAGGTTAAGGTATACATGGAGCAGCAGAACAAAACCAACCTAAGGATCCTACATAAAATTGAAGATCTCAAGAAAAGAAAGAGGCCAGCGGAGGATCGGACTACCTTGATGCCTAGGGTGCTGGATTTCTCTACTCCAAGATCCGTGTCTCAACATGCTCAAGGATCCTCCATCCTTCAGCATGGATCATCCATCCTTCAACCAGGGTCCGTGGGTCAGCATACTCAGGGATCCTCGATCTTCCAGCAAGGATCATCCATCCTGTAACAAGGGTCCATGGGTCAGCAAGCTCAGAGATTTGCGTTCCTCTAGCCAGGATCATCTATCCTCCAACAAGGGTCCATGGATCAGCAAGCACAAGGATCCTCCATCCTTCAACCGGGATCCTCTGGATTGTATCATCAAGGATCCTTCAACTCCCAACCTCAAGGATCCTTCTTCCAGAATCAAGGATCCTCCGGAACTCAAAGGTCTTTAGAGGTCCATGAAGGAGATATTGTCCCCATGTAAACCATTGCCTCTGGTGGACCAACTCCTGTAGAAGACGCTTCCTACCTCAACTATTCTTCTGGGATGCCAACATTCACGCAACAAAGAGGTAACACTTATAATCGTATATCCTTAGATGCTAATCTTGGATCTATGCAGGATGTAGGTATAAACCAAGCTATGGCTAAGGAACTGCATAAAATAAGCTTAAGGATATGATATCCAACGTACCAGGGGTGGTCCGACAGATCCCTGAAATACCAGAAGGAAGCCACAAGTTGTCCAGATTTGCTCCACCTATTTGTGATGCTGAAGTTCCAAAACGATTTCAGACCCCCAACATGAAGGTGTATGATGGGACAACTGATGCCGAAGAGCATGTGGCACAATAAAGGGAGAGGATGGAAATCAATCCAATTCCTGAAAGACTCAAGGAGGCTTGTCTATGCAAGGGTTTCAGATCCACACTAACAGGATCTACATTAAAATGGCTGCTAAGTCTTCCTCCCTATTCTGTTACTTCTTTTTCGCATTTAGTTAACTTGTTCAACAGCCAATTTTCTTGTAGTAGGAAATTTGAGAAGTTAACTAGTGATTTGTATAGAGTTGTCCAACCTTATAATGAATCCCTTAGGGATTTTGTTACAAGGTTTGGCAGGGAGGCCCTAGAGATCCCTAGTCTTTATATGGCTACGGCTGTTGAAGCATTCAAGATGGGACTTTAAATGGGCTCCCCATTTTATGACGATCTTGTGATGACTCCATGCAGGACTTTAGATGAAGTTAGAAACAGGGCACTCATATTTATAAGGCTAGAGGATGACAAGAAGATCCAAGAACGGTTAGGAGCTCCAACAAAACAAGAGTCATCTAATGAAAAACAAGGATCCTCATTCAGGAACAACGACTCAAATCCGTACTCTAAATTCAGCAATCAAAATGTCCGGGCAGTTCAAGAAGGAGAGGATGATGAGGACTACCAAAGTATTTCTGAGTATTGCTTCTCTGTTGATACCCATGGTTTGATTTGTGCCATGAAGGATCTTGGAGAGAAAGCAAGGTGGCCTCGAAAAAATGAGAAAACAACATCATTCAAAGGCAAGTCCAAGTGGTGTGTATTCCATGAAGACTTTGGCCATCAGACAGAAGCTTGTATTGGTTTAAGGAGGGAAATTGGATACCTCCTGAGCAAGGGCCATTTCAAAGAGCTCTTGGGAAGAAAAAAGTCTAGGATCCAGGATCCAGGATCCTGAAGATGTACCACAAAAAGCAACTTCCCCCCCCCCCCCACCAGACTCACAAGTAATCAACTTCATCTCTGGTGGCTCAAATATATGCGGTACTTCTTTCTCCTCGGCAAAAAGATACGCCAAAGAAACCAAGTTGGAGAACGGAGAACGACCAGTCATATCTACTACTTTGACGACTGACAAAAGAATCTTCTTTGATGAAGAAGATAAGACAAGCATCCAGGATCCTCAAAAGGACGGTTTGATTGTAACTTTATTTATTGCTAACCATTATGTGCGCAGGATCCTAGTCGATGGTGGAAGCTCGGTCAACATCATCCAACATGACGTGCTGCAGAAAATGAACATCCCAGACTCAGAAATCATCTCGAGAATGTCGGTGCAAGTGGGTTTCAGTGGTGAAACCAAGAAAACATTGGGGGACATCAAACTCCCAATATACATCGAAGGGCTAAACTCTTACCAAAAGTTTTGTGTTATTGACAATCTTTCTTGTTACAATGTTATTCTTGGCAGGCCTTGGATACATGGAATGAAGGTTGTAGCCTCTACTTACCATCAGTGCATCAAACTACCAACTCCTTGGGGAGTAGTAAGTATAGATGGTGACCAAGTGGAAGCCAAGAATTATTATTCTTCATCCATGAAGCCGACAACTAAACAAACGATAGCATAGCAATTACAGCAACATCCTAGGGACGTGCTGGAAGCTCGGGAGCGAGACATAAAAGAAGTATCTTTAGATCCTGAAGACCCAGACATGAAGGTGTTCCTAGGATCCTTTACCCCTGAAGAGATCTAGGAGGATATAATATCCTTCCTAAAGCGACAAAAATCAACGTTTGCCTTCGGGCATTCAGACATGACAGGCATTTCTAAGGAGGTAATTACTCATAAATTAGGCCTTGATCATTCTATTAAACCCGTCCATCATAAGCGAAGGAAATTCACTCCTGAGAGGAACGCGATCATACAAGAAGAAGTTGAAAAACTTCTTAAGGACGGTATGATCAGAGAGGTTAAGTATCCTCGATAGTTGGCTAATGTGGTTGTTGTTTCTAAAAAGAATGGAAAGTGGAGGGTGTGTGTCAATTTCACCAATTTAAACAAGGCATGCCCAAAGGATCCTTTCCTTTACCAATATAGACTCCATGATGGATGCAACGGCAGGACATGAGATGCTTACCTTTATGGATGCTTCCTCTGGATTTCAACAAATTCAGATGGAACCATCTGATCAAGAGGATACAGCATTCATGACTCCTACCGGCATATATTGTTATATTGCTATGCCGTTCGGACTAAGAAATGCATGGGCAACATATCAAAGATTGGTCAACATGATGTTCAAGGATCACTTAGGCAAAACCATGGAAGTCTACATAGATGACATGGTAGTGAAGTCGAAGAGGGCTGAGGATCACCTCAGAGATCTTGAAGAAGCATTCAATATCCTGGATCAGTACAATATGAAGCTGAACCCATCAAAATGCCATTTTGGTGTTAAGGATGGGAAGTTTCTAGGATACATGGTGACCAAAAGGAAAACAGAAGCGAGCCCCTAGCATATAGAAGCCATCATTAATTTAAAGTCTCATGTGAATGCTAAAGATGTCCAAAGACTGACGGGAAGAATAGCTGCTCTCAACAGATTCATTTTCAGATCCTCAGAGAAGTGCAAAGACTTCTATGGTATCTTGAGGAAAAATAAAAAGTTTGAATGGACTCAAAGGCATGAAGATGCACTAAAGGCTCTTAAGGATTATCTATCCTCAGCGCCTGCTTTGACGAAGCCAATAGATGGTGAACCGCTGTCCATGTACTTAACTGTGTCTAGTAATGCAATTAGTGTTGTTCTGCCCAAGGATCATGAAGGACAATAGCACCCGGTATATTATGTAAGTAAAAGCCTGTTAAATGCAGAGGTCAGGTATTCTCACCTTGAAAAATTAATTCTTTCTTTAATTATGGCCTCAACCAAGTTGAGACACTATTTTGAAACACATACTATTATTTTAAGAACTAATTATCCTGTTAAGAGTATTCTTAGAAAACCAGAATTGTCAGGAAGGATAGCCAAATGGGTTGTGATATTGAGTGCATATGATATTCAGTATGAGCCCAAAACAACCATTAAGTCACAAGCGCATGCAGACTTTGTGGCTGATTTCAGTAGTGACATGCAAGAGGAATCTGATTTGGAGGTTCGACAACTGGAAGAAACCAAGGATCCTTGGATCCTCTTTACTGATGGAGCATCCAACGTAAGAGGAACATGATTGGGTATCCTACTGAAATCACCACAGGGGGACATAATACCCCAGTCCATTGCGTGTGCATTCCAAGCCACCAATAATGAAGCAGAATAAGAAGCTCTGATCGCAGGTTTGTAATTAGCTAAACATATGAGGATCAGGTATCTTCAAGTATATGTAGATTCGTTATTGATAGCTAACCAATTTAATGGCTCATATGCTGTTAAAGGTGAAAAACTAATCAAATAACTAGATGTTATGAAGGAACTATCAAAGTTCTTCGATTCTTTTAGTATTATACAGGTACCAAGAGAAGAGAATGTTGGGGCAGATGCCTTAGCAAATTTAACTTCATCATTGAAGATTCCAGAAGATATGAAGATCCCAATCATCCATATACACTCACTAGAAATAGGAGAACAAGAAGTTGGGAAGATAACAACTGACAAAGAGAGTGTGCCTTGGGATCCATTATCCTCAAGTAATCAAAGATCTTGGATCCTCCCTATCAAGAAGATCATTCAAAATGGAGAGATTCTAGCCACAGAGAATCCTAAGTCCTTCAAACTTAAGGTATCACAATACATTTTATTAAAAAAATATTCTATATAGGAAATCTCTTGCAGGTCCATACTTGAGATGTATCGAAGATCCTGAAATTCAAGAGGTGCTCAAAGACTTTCACGAAGGAGATTGCGATAATCACACTGGAGGTAGAGCCCTATTCTCTAGGATTATGAGAACAGGATACTTCTTGCCTACTATGAAGAGAGATGCTATGGAGTATTTGTTGGGCCTAGATTATAGTGGTTTGTACTTAGTCTATCTTGTTTTTGGTTTTGGCTTGTATGTTGGGCTTGGGCTACAAGAAACTATGTAAACCGAGATCCCTTTAGGATCTCGGTGGGCTTTTGGTTAATTTTTGGGCTAGGTGTTTGGCTCCCTATATATAGAATATTCATTGTATAGGGTTTAGTTATTAGTTCACTTGTGATTTGTCCGTCTACGAGTTTGCTAGACGTGCGTGTATTGTTAGTGCTTAAGCACCCGATGTATATCAGTAATACGTGTGTTTTGAAGCAATCCCCGTGTTACGTATTTGTGTTTGTTTGTGTTCTTGAGTCACCAAGTGTTGGTATTTCGCACCAATACTTGTTTGTTGATATCATAATTGTAGTGATCCAGATTCGGGACTTACAATTGGTATCAGAGCCTTAGACCTTATTCAGGCTCGTTATTGTGATATCAAAGATTCAAGAATTTTATTCCTTGGTGTCTTGGTTGTTTTTCCGGCGTGTTACTGTTCGGAGAAGAAGATAGGAGATTTTTTTGTAAAGATTGGTTTTGGTTTGGAAAGGAAATCAAATCCCATTTTTCTTGTAAGATTGTTGCATATTAGGTTGACTGTTGGTGAAAAACAGGGTTCTCGGATGCCTTTGATCTCGACCATAATCAGTTCTCGGCTGATTTTGGTTTTCGGCTTCACTCAGTTCTCTGTCAAAATCTGGTCAACTCAGGGTTTCGGTCAATAAGTGTTTTCGGTCAATAAGTGTTTTTCGGTCAAGAACAGTTTACGGCCAAGCTTAGTTTTCGGTTAACATTGATAGTTCTCGGTCAAAGTTTGGTCAACATTTGCTGTTCTCGGTCAAAGCTTGGTCAACTTTAGTCGTTCTCGGTCAACATTAGTTGTTCTCGGTCAACCTTGAGTTCTCGGTTATACTCGGTCAACAGTGTGACTTTTGCTCCCAGCCCAGTAAACTGTTTGGGCTTGTCTGATTTTAACTTGGGCTTATTACTTGGACAATTAAACTTTTAGACTTTAATCAACTATTGATATGGATCAGTTAACAATTAGTAATGGATCAAACAACAACACTTCACTCCATCAAGAACTTGACTCCATCATGGGGACCGCCACTCGTATACCCCGTCTCTTGTCTCATGAGGGGTTTAGTGAATGGAAGTTTCATTTTGAAAAATATGTCAAGATGAAAGATGCAAAATTTTGGAGAAGTATCGTTAGGGGACCTCAAAGAATCACCTATCAAAAGGATAACTCTACTGAACTCCTTGTGAAACCAGTTGCACAGTATGACGATGATGATTTTGCTAAAGTGGAGGAAGATGAAAAGGCTCTCTCTACTATAACCATGGCACTCTCACCCGAGATTGCCCTTCAATTTAGAGAGCTTTAGTCTGCTAAAGAGTTATGGGAGGCACTGATTAAAGTGTATAAGGGAAATGAAGATATCAAAAGAAGTCGCAAGACTTGCTGCGACAAAAGTTCAACATGTTTAATCATGTTCTGGGAGAAACGTTGGAGACCCAACTTCAAAGGTTCATATCACTGGTGACTGAAATGAGATCAGCAAGTATCTATCTGCAGACTTCTGAAATAAACAACAAACTGGTGAACTCATTGCCAAAGAGTTGAGACATGAATGTTGCAGTTACCAAAAAGACTAAAGATCTCAATAGAATGGCTATGAGTGAAATGCTAGCCACTATTAAGTCATGTGATATGGATGATAAGCAACGTGCAATAAATCATGCAAGATCTTACAGTGCGGCTGGATACAACGTTGCCACCAATAGTGCTCTTATTTAACAAGACAGTTTCTCACTGTTCAAGGCTACTCAACAACCACCTCAAGGTAACTTCCATATATTCTCAGGTCAATCATCATCATCCACCATCCCACCCCAACCAGCTCCGGTATTCTTCACTAAGTCTGGACAGTCTTCAAATGATACTGGAAAAACTGCTCACTCAGGGGCTACTCCCAGTCAGAACTTTAGTCAAATCCCTACCATACCAAAAGAGGCTCAAGAGAATATAGCTCTAATGGCGGGATTCATGAATTGTTATAATGCATTTTTGGCTGGAGACTTGGTTCAACCTGTGGTTGCTGCTGAACTTGATCAGATCCATCCTGATGATGTTGAAGAAATGGACATCTCGTGGCAAATCGCCATGGCAGTATTTCATGCGAAGAAGTTCACTAAGAGGACGGGTAGAAATAATTGGAACATGCCTAATAATCAAAAGGTGGGTTTTAACAAAGAAACTCTTAGGTGCTACAACTGTCATGAGCCGGGCCATTTTGCTCGTGAATGTACTAACCCAGCGAAGGATGGAAACACGGAAAGGGCATTGGTTCCAGTTGGGAATGCCAGAGGTGAGGATTGAGGTAGTTCAGGTAACTACGAAAGAGGTATGGTTTCTCAGCAGTTCTCTTGGGAAGGTCAGATGGCTGCGCTCAACATTGGAAATCAGACTGCAAACTTTGCCAATATTGAAGACACTGGAGAAGAAAATGCTACTGAAAAGAAGATCAAGGAACTTCAATTTGTGTATATGGCATTCACTTCTCCAAATTCATCTGAGGTAAGTTTCCAACCATGCTCTTTAGATTGTGTTGAAAAAATAGAAATGTATAAGCTTCATAACGATAACCTAATTAAAGATACGGAGAGAATAAAATCAGAAAATTTCAAACTTAAGAAAAATGAAAAAGGTTTTCTAGATAAAATAGAAGCTCAGAAGAAGGACATTTCTAAGCTTAAATCTGATTTTAGTGTAAAGTCTTGTCATCATCTTGATGCCAAACAAGAAATTGCTGAATTAACTGCTAAACTGAAAGCCTCCGAGTTAGAATTCTTGAATCTAACTAGTAAGTTTGAAAGGGCTGAACTTGATTTTAAAAAATTCGATGGTTCCAGTAAGGTAGTTAATTCAATGATTGAAAACCAATTGTGGTGGAAGGAGAATGAAGGTGAGGGAATAGGATTCAGTCAAGTTCCCCCACCCTACAACCACAATTATGTCCCTACCCATGTTACCAAAGAATAGGAGGAAAAGGTAAAGGACATGAAGTACGGTAAACAAGACAAAGGTGATGGAACCAGTTCTGTGAATGCTGGTCCGTCTTCTCCATATATAAACGATTCTAATGTGTCTACTTCATGTGCAGAAAAGGTAATTGTGAAGGAATGGACTGATGAGGATGACGATCCTTGTTTTGAATTTGATAATGAGATTGTTTCTGATGTTTCTTTAAAACATCTTGTTTTAAATTCTGTTATTCCGACTGTTTGTGTGGGCTCTGTTTTAAAGAGCAAGGATTCTTGTATAGTTGATTGGGTTGAAACTTTGAACTCTAATAATGTGGTTTCTAATAAAACTAAAAATTCAAAAAATTTTAAAAAATACGTTGCACCTAAATTTGTCAAAGAGGGATGCTCTAATGACAAACAAGGTGATAAGCTTACTGAAGCTAAAAAGGGGTCTCGCAGTTCTAAGCAAACTGGTCCGCACAACCAGTCCAGACGAGGAGTTGCCCAAAATGATTTTTACATAAAACGTCAAACCTGTTTTAACTGTGGCACTCCTGGTCATATTGCCAGAAATTGTCCACATCGTCCATATGTCCCTTATTATGGATTTTATCAGAGGAACATGCCCTATATGCTTCATAACTCGTACAGGTAGAGATTCAGGTACAATCAGGCTAGTCCCTCTGACAATGACTGGAATCGAAACAAACCTGGCAGGTTTAGTCCTCATCAGACCAAACCTAACATGTTTCGTGAAAGGGTTAGAAAAGGTTTTTCAAATTCAAATATAAACACTAAGTCTAAACCAAAACAGGAGGAAAGGACAAATTCGTCTTCTTCCAAATCCAATACACCGAAGGTTACGACAATCATTCGTACTTATAATGCCAAGTCATACAGACATAAATGGTTGCCTAAACCTCCGGAAAAAGCATCTACAAAATCTATGTTTAACGATCAAAAGGACATGTCATGGCAATCCGTGACAACTGTAGATGAGTCAGGGTCACCCAGTGTAACTATGGACTGGGTACCAAAATCTAACTAATCCCGCGCTTTGTGCAGGGACAGCTATGGAGGAATATCATCTGACCTTGGTATGTTGATAGTGGCTGTTCCAGGCACATGACAGGGGACATTACCCAACTACATGACATTCAGACATTTAATGGTGGGTATGTGTCCTTTGCGGGAGGAGAAAAGGGAAAGATCACTCAAAAGGGTACTGTAAGTAACGGTGTTCTAAAATTTGAAAATGTTAATTTTGTTCTAGAATTGAAGCATAGATTATTGAGCGTGTCACAAATCAGTGACAAAAATTTTTCAACTCATTTTACTAAGAAAGAGTGTCTGATTTTGAAACCTGGTATAATTATACCAGACTGGATTCTTGTTAGATCATAACGAAAAGATAATGCTTATCTGATTGACATGAACAAAAATGTTCTTGATGAAATAACTTGTTTGTTTTCAAAAGTGTCAGAACACAACGCCATGGTATGGTATCGTCATCTTGGTCATGAAAATTCTAAAAACCTTAATCGTCTTGCTAAAAATGGTTTGGTACGTGGTTTACCCATTAAGGATTTTGTAACTATTGAAAAATGTGTGGCTTGTGCTTTGGGTAAACATCATCGAAAATCTCACAAGCCGAAGTTGATTAATTCTATTTCATTTGTTTTTTAACTGCTTCATATGGACCTTTTTGGACCAGTCCATGTTTTGAGCCTTTCTCATAGTTCTTATTGTCTCGTTATTATTGATGACTACTCACATTTCACTTGGGTGTTCTTCTTGTCAAATAAGAGTGAAACTGTAGATCTAATCAAGAAGTTTGTGGTGCTGATGGAGAATCAACTTAACTTGAAGCTGAAGGCAATTCATTGTGATAATGGAACAGAGTGAAACTGCAGATCTAATCAAGAAGTTTGTGGTGCTGATGGAGAATCAACTTAACTTGAAGCTGAAGGCAATTCGTTGTGATAATGGAACAGAGTTCAAAAATGCATCATTGAATCATTTCTGTTCAGAAAAGGGGGTGTTGCGTCGGTACAATGCCGTAAGAACTCCACAACAAAATGGTGTAGCTGAAAGAAGAAACAGAACCCTTATCGAAGCGGCAAGGACCATGTTGTGCGATTCTAAACTGCCTCTGTTCTTCTAGGCAGAAGCTATTAATACGGCCTGTTACGTTTAGTATCGGGTGATAATTAACAAATCCAATATGAAGACCCCATACGAGATTGTTTATGGTCATAAACCCACTGTTGCTCATTTCAGAGCTTTCGGGTGTCCGTGCACATTGCTGAATCTCAAGACTACTCCAAAATTCAGGGCCGCGACCGATGAGTGTTATTTTGTTGGGTATGCGGGCAATACAACTTACAGGATCTACAACAAGTCAACCAAGCAGATTCTAGAGTCCTATGAAGTTCGCTGGCAGGAAGAAAATGAGACCGATGCTCGTGTCGGTCCGGAGTTGTTATTTGATTATAATGAACTCTTCAAACCATTTAATGTGTTTCCAGTCCTCAACACAGATGTAACACCCCGGCTAGAGCGGAATACGCCCGAGTGTGACGTACAGATTGCTCAAAACACATGTGACACTATTAAGTGAAAATATTACCATTAATTGATTTACACATCAATTGCACAAGTTTTTAACAAAGAATACAAGGAAAATACAAGAACAATTAACAACTTGTCCATTTATTAATATAACCTAAGTACTAATGTCTTCTTCTCGTGATATCTTCTAATCATTGTGCCTGTAGCATATATATAAAATAAAGTCAACTAATTGAATAGTTGGTGAGTTCACACAAGTTTTGACATAACTATATAAAAATTATACAATTCCATGAACAAGGGTAAATGAGCAAGTAAAGTCCTTTCCAGTTGGGATTGTGCACCAACGTACTCGGATAATAGCGCAAGTAAGTGTCTTTTCTGTTGGTAACAACCAACATACTCGGATCGGGGGTCCCTATTCCATTCATAACATCGAGGTACTGAGTGCATAGGGGGGGCGTATGATCATACTTAATGAGGACACCATGAGCACGTAATCTTTGACCAAGTAAGTAAGTAAACACACGAGTCCATGTAACGAATTGTAGTTTGTAGATAATAGATAAACGAAATTGAATAGTTGATAGGATATATATGCTACCCCAAAAATAGTTAAAAAGGGTAAAAGGGGGTGTGAGAAACTCACCTTGATGTTGCAGACAAACTTGAAATAAAACCGAAAGTACGTAAATGAAATCGAAGCAATTGAACATCACGAACTAGAATTAAAAGCATAAAAATAAATATTAACTGACGACTTATAAAATGTAGATATTCATACAAGCACTATAAGTATTTTCTAAGCGATTCCTAGAATCCTTAGTATCCAAACAATCCCACGGATTATTAAAAGTTTGACCAAAGTTTGACTTTCCGTTGACTTTGACCAAAAGGTCCAAGTTGTTGACCGTTGACTAAAAATAATGACCGTTGACCAAAATATTGACCGTTGACCGACGACCCGTTGGTGGCTTTTGACCAATTATATAGACTTAAAATAATCATAAAATATTCATAGTCGCAACCTAACAATCGATCATGTAATTTGCAGTTAATCATTTTTCATGCAACCCTATGACTAAGTCACACTTTTACCAATTTCATTTCTCATAAGTAAGTCCAAGCATTTAGTCAAATAATTTCAAGTTGACCAATAAAGTCAAATTCCAATATAACACAACAATCTTTGTACAAACTACAACTATTTACCAAACATCATGCTGGATAAATTTGGGCAGGTTTTAAGTCACCAAAACCTATTTTTCTAACCAGTCAAAACATGAAAATAATTTACCAAATAATTCCCACAGATACTTTCACGTATTAGGAACAACACAAAATTTTCTTGTAATATTTCAACACTCACAAACATCATGAAAATTCATACACTACAAAAACCTATTTTCAGCTACCTTATCAGCACAACAGAATGTAAATATTTTCTAAATATTCCATATATGTCCAATTGATGCAAGACCAATTGGATTTCTAATTCAATTTATAACACTCCAGAAGTGGAATAACACCCATATCTATTTTCAATCTCAAATTATGCAATTTACAACACAGCTCAGAAAATTTCTCTTTCAATCAGGATTGCAACCCGATTTTGTAAATTAATAAAAACTAGTCAAACAAAGTCCAAAAATTATGATTCTTGACATTTTGAAAACTAGATTAAAAGTACTTAATCATAGTATCACAAATAAATCAGAAACACCAACATATCATCAAGTTACACAATCTACAATCTAAAACATAGAATCTGTCAACAAGAAGATTCAAACCAAAAGTCACAAAAATCATGATTCTTATATCCTTATGATATTTAATCATCAAGGAACCATTTTTTTATAACCAAATCTCATGTATTTAATTATTTGACTTATTTATAAAATAATATTTTTGTACAAAAGGTTTCCATATTTTCTTTTATAACAAGACACACAATTTCTTTTAAGACCATCAACTTGATCATCTTTTTTTTTCTTATGATTACAGGTGTTTGGATACTCAATCCCACAATCCCAAATCAAAGAAACAAAAACAAAATATATATTAACCATGCTTACTTACTTACTTGATTAATGCTATATCACTATTGTTTCCAAGAATCACCCAACTTGATTATGATATTTTGAGAGTGTTTTAGAAAAATAAAATGTATGTGTGTGTGATGTGATATGGATGGCCAAAATGAAGAAAAAGAAAAATTATAACCTTAATTGTTATTTACTCATCATTAACACAATCATTAAGACATAATTAATTTTATTAAACTTTAGGTTATGCTAGTGTTTATTACATGTGACATGTTACAATCTATTATAAACATTTTCTAGTAACCATATGTTGTGTACTAGTCTTTTTGTTACTTGTCATGTAATATATCATAGGTTATATTATTTTAATTATTAACTTCTCCTACAACATATAAGTATACAACAACTAATCATGTAGCATGTAACACAATTTCACCCACCACATATAATACATGTAATATATCATGTGTGACAAATTTATTATAACCTATCATATATAATAACATGTGTGACAAGTTTATTATTCTAGTTATCAATAACCAGTTACTCTCACTTAGGTCACCAACAACACCACTGACTCAATGTATGCATACATGACACTATATGCATGGGAGTTCATTAACTTAGTTAATAGAACTAACTGGGTTTGCTAACATAGTCAACAGGATTTAACTGAAAATGTCGAGTGTCACATCGGGGATTAGAAATATTGAATGTATATTTTATTATGGAGTTGGATACTATAATATGTTTTTATACATATATTTATAAATAAAAACCAAAAATTTAAAACGGGTCGGATTTTTGGGTTTGAAAAGTAACGAATGTTACAACAGAACCTTCTGGTGGTTCTACCGTGGAAGCTGCAAAAGATGACCCACAAGCAGTATCTCACATCTCTCCACTCCTGGATGATGATGTCACTGAATTAAGTAATGACTCACCCACAACCGACGCTCAGCCAAAAGAAACTCCTGACACGGAAAGCTCGCCGAATTCGTCTGAAAGTGCTGCTACAATTGAGGGGGGGAGAGTTCTATCCGTTAGATCTTCGGGAGCACACTTTTTCCCGATGATATTCCAAAGGAATATGTCGCCAATACCTCGTACTCTCACAGTACAACGACATCTGGATGGAAGAATCCTCTTGTTGATGCTAATGAAAATTTGTCTAAATTTAATCTACCGGTGATGTTTCTGATCAGTTAATTCCATCAAGAATTCAGAAATATCATCCAATTGAAAACATCATTGGTCCTCTTGAAACGGGTGTGTCCACCAGAAGTCAGACTGGACACATAAATAGCTGTTTGTTCTCCTGTTTCATTTCTCAAATAGAGCCAATGACGGTAGAAATGGCGCTTCAATAACCGAGTTGGGTTGATGCTATGCACGAAGAGTTGAATCAGTTTGATAAGCTAAAATTTTTGAGATTGGTTAAGTTACCATGAGGAAATAAAGCACTCGATACAAGATGGGTTTTCCGAAATAAGCAAGACGATACCGGGGTAATTGTTCGGAACAAGGCACGGTTGGTAGTTCATGGTTTTTGTCAGGTTGAGGGACTAGACTACACTGAAGTTTATGCACCAGTGGCTAGATTTGAGGCCATTAGAATCTTTCTGGCCTATGCATCATTCATGGGATTTACAGTGTATCAGATGGATGTCAAAACCGCTTTCTTGTATGGTGACGTTAAAGAAGAGATTTATGTGGATCAGCCACCAGGTTTTGTTGACTCTAAGAAACCAAATCATGTTTACAAGCTAGACAAGGCACTTTATGGGTTACATCAGGCTCCTCGAGCGTGGTATGCTACTCTGACTGCACATCTTCTAGATCATGGCTACAAGCGAGGGACCATTGATCAAACCTTGTTCTGGAAAACTGTCGGAAAGGATTTAATTCTCGTCCAGATCTATGTAGATGACATTATTTTTGGATCCACCAGCTCTGAGTTGTGCACAAAATTTGAAGGTGTAATGAAGAAAAGGTTTGAGATGAGTTCGTTGGGTGAAATGACTACTTTTCTGGGGCTACAGGTTCGACAAAGCTCGGTAGGTATCTTACTGCATCAAGGGAAGTACGTTGAGGATATGCTGGCAAAGTTTGAACTTCAAGATTCCAATAGTGCCAACACTCCCATGGTAGAAAGGCCACTACTGTCATCTGATCCTGAAGGGAGTCCTGTAGATCAAACATACTATCGATCGATGATCGGGTCTCTGATGTACCTCACTGCCAGTCGTCCTGACATCATGTTTGCAGTCTGCCAATGTGCTCATTTCCAGGCTAATCATAAACTCTCCCATCTAACTGTTGTTAAACGTATTTTTAGATATCTGAAGGGACAACTAAAGTTAGGTCTTTGGTATAACAAAAAATCAGAATTTGATCTTTATGCTTTTGCTTATAGCAATTATGGTGGAGATGACATTGAAAGGAAATCCACATCTGCTGGATGCCAGTTCTTAGGAGATCGTCTAATTTCATGGCAGTGTAAGAAACAACAGATGGTGTCCACTTCAACCACCGAAGCGGAATATGTTGCTGCATCAGCTTGCTGTTCTAAGGTCATCTGGATGCAAAACCAATTGCTGGATTACGGTTTGGAATTTCTTGATACTCCCATTTTTTGTGATAATGATGATGCCATTGCTATTATGAAAAATCCTGTTCAGCACTCTAAAACCTAGCACATCGATATCAAAATTCATTTTATTCGTGACTGTTTCGATCGTAAATTGATTCACCTTGAACAAGTTCACACTAACAACAATGTGGCGGACTTATTTACAAAACCGGTCGGAACAGCCAAATTTAATGTGCTTGTGAGTTTTCTTAAAATGCTTCGTTTCGAGGATCGAGTCTTTTTTAGTATAAATTTGTACATATTTGTTTAATTTTGCACAAATTTAGGGGGAGAAAAATCAAAAAGTCAAAAATAATGTGTGTGCGTTGTTTTTATAATTAAAAATAAAAAAAACAAAAAATAGTGTGTGTGCGTTGTTTTTATTATTAAATTTTGTTTTGTTTGGTCTCACGATTCATTCTCGCTAATTATGTCGGTTGCTCAAGTTGAATGACATATACTTGTATATGGTTGGTCCGGTGCTCTACTCGTATAGTCACAGGATAGCCATTTACCTAAAGGCTGAAAG
Source organism: Bidens hawaiensis (assembly GCF_021521415.1). Lineage (NCBI taxonomy): Eukaryota > Viridiplantae > Streptophyta > Magnoliopsida > Asterales > Asteraceae > Bidens > Bidens hawaiensis. The sequence goes on from NW_027491181.1 coordinate 253,220, forward strand.
CACCCGGGGCAATTATGATGTGTTTTGTGTTTCGTATTCTTTCATTTAAAATTATGTCGGTAACTCTGGGCTGGAAGGACGGTGTTTTCATACATGTTTGGTCCGGTTAACCACTTGTGGTCATACTGGATAGGCATTTACCTGAAAGCTTAAAGTGATCGGGGTGACTGAATTCTTAACACGTGTGTCTTATGTAACTCCCTAGGAAGTGATATTACTATTCAGTTAACAGCTTTTAAGAAGCTTCAAAATATTTTCAAATGAAATTGATCCAACCTTTGGAAAATGATAGATAAATTGTTTTTGTGTGCCTAACGGGTGAAGTTATTAAGCTTAAAAGGCTTTAGAACAGTCATTGATTTTTATGGTAGCTTTCCATGATGCGTAAAAGTTGAAGTGATATAAAGTAAGGTGTTGTTTGTTTTTCCTCAAAAGCACTTATGCACCTCTTTTGTTTGCACTGAGAAGAGGACACGCAGACGTTGGGCTCTGCAGTGTGTTTGTTTTTCCGAAGACGTTTCATTAAAAAACGTCTGCGCGTCCTCTTCTCCTATAAGCATTGTTCAAACCACTTCCCACCACTTCTCCTCTTTTTCTTATTTTTTCATCAGGTTCCTTCTCCTCAAACCCTAGCTCCACCCTCCACTCCTCCACCCGCCTCCTCCACCCTCCACTTCCGGCCACCATCCACCGCCGCATCTCTCTCTCTCCACCACAGATCCGCGGCTTCTCTCTCTCTCCACCACAGATCCGCTGCCAATTTTCTCTCCAACAAGGTTTGCTCCTCCTGTCACCCCCTCTCCTCACCTCCGATGCCGCCCTCAGCCACCGCCCTCCACCCACCTCCGATGTCGCCCTCCACCCCCACTCTCCTCCTGTCACCCCTCTCCGCACCTCCGGCGCCACCCTCTCCACTCCCACCTCCGGCCCCTGCATTCCAGCCCAGATTATTATTATTATTATTATTATTATTAAGAATTATATTTATATAATAAAAATGACATTTTGATGAGTTACCATGCATTTTGATTATTACCATTAGTTTGTTCGGTTCGGTTTATTTAAAAACATTCTATTTTATTTTATCAGTCTGCAGACGTTAAAAACAAACAGTATATTTCTTGCAGACTGCAGAGGTTTGGTCCACCTCTTTTGCTACAGATGCCTGCAGATGTGGTCCGCAGACCGCAGACGTTTTACCTCTTAAAAGACAAACAACACCAATATTTGCTAAACTTACCGTGGAGAGTCATTTTGAACAAATGTGCATGTCTTCATATACATCTCTCCGAAGGATAGGCGGAAAAGCAATTACCCAGTCATACACGAGCCCGTTAGTGTCTTGATCACCAAAAATATTGTGTTGTTAAGTTATTATTATTATTTAAAAAAAATCTACAAAAGAGTTTATTTTATCCTATTAAAATATTTATTTTAAAAGCTTAGAGGGTCAAACTAGATCTACAGAGATGGGGGCACACAAGTAAGTCCTGTCATGTCTCGAATGTGGCTTGTAAGTCCAACGTTCAACCTTAAAGCTTAAATTATTGTTTATTTATCTATAAAAACCTTTTGATCAAGCACTAGGGGGTTGGAGTCAAATTGGGGTGATCTGGGGAAAGCCAAATACGCTTTGAGAAGAGATATGAGGCATCACAGTTCCATGAGTGATGTCCATCTAAGCTTTATGCCGAACTGAACCTAACTCATATCACTAATATAATGAAAATCATGCTAAGTTTGTTATACCTGCTATCAACCTGCTTCTCTATGTCATAATAACGTTGAACATGAATCCTAGTGACAGCCTCTTAAACGATTTGATTCCATGTTTGGATCTTTTAAAAAAAAAGGCGGCGTTTTTATAGAAACTGAAATTTGATCCCGATCTTACAAAATTCAAGGGAGTTCTTTTGTACGTTAATTTGTATTTATTTTAGTCAGTTCATTTTATTTTACTTTATTTTATAGTGTTTTGTTCGTTTTATCTCGAAACTACTCTCCTCGAAAAGTGTGATTTTATTGGGCCATTTTCAATATGTGTTTTTAAATGAATTGGGTTGTCTGTTGCTTTTGGGCTTACATAATACTGGGTTGACAAATTGTTTTGAGCCTGCTTAGGGTTCTCGGCCCACATTGGTTGGGGTATAAGTTAACTCCAACCTCCATTATTGCCCTTATTCACTCAAAAAAACCTTCATCTCTTTCGAATCTCTCTGCCAGCCGAAAACTCTCTTGCATATATTATTTGATCTAATTGACTTGTTGATACTCATCGACTATTTCACAGGTAAATTAGCAAACAGGCTCAAGCTAATTAGTTTTTCGGTGGGTTCTCGAAAGCATTAATGGTTGATTGACCAGATTTTGAGAATTGTGAAGGGTCATGGATCATTAGGATAAATGATTAAAAACCTAAATTGGTTGTTTAGAGTGTTATGTCGGAGTTTAATATTTTTGTTGTAGGTTTTATGGAGGTTTAATGGAGGTTTCGGTAATTTGGAGAAGACGACACATCTTCCAAGGAGGAACCCAAGGTTTCTCTGTCCTCAGTTGTCAAAGAGTTCTTGGTTGACTTTCGTTGACCGAGAACCCTTTGCCTTGACCGAGAACTCTCGTTCTCGGTTAAACTTTGACCAAAAACTCATGTGTAGGTTCCCAGCCGGATCTACACGGAAGTATCTCGTACTACGTAGGTGCGGAATCCCTACGTACGACGATACGAGCGTAAGATGTAAACTACGTTAATACCGAACACGAACACACGTTACAATACCCAAAAGACACGTTGTATTGCAACCTTTCAACACGTGACAAACAATCACAATTACACGTACTGTAATCACCTCCCAATACAAGCCGTAACATAGGTATATAAAGACTTCGACAACTTCGCCTAACAGACTAGGCGAAGTTGTCAATAACTTCGTTTGTCCACAAGTTCGCTTATATCAGGCGAACCTGTGAGACAATCTATCTAAACCAAAACAAAACAAACTAACACGATTACAGACACTAGATACTGAACTACTGACATAATGCACCAACAGACTCCCCCTTGGCAGTAGCTTCATATCTCTATCTTCAATCACTTGCCTTGTAATCCCAAAAATCTCGAGTCACTCGTCTTCAATCATGAACGCCTTCTCTGACACAAACGGAAACTACTCTCTGATATTTCTTGGCTTCATCTTTCCATGCAGGAATATAGAATATCTTTTTCTCGTCTAGCACCTGCAAGTCAGCTTGAGACAGATTTACCAAGTGCATAGGATCATACACTCTCAGCACCTCTTGTTCATCTTCATCCTCCATAACCGCTTCAGCTGTTTGACTATCGACATACCACCATTTCATATTCTTTAAGACATCCTTGGGCATTTGTTTCATCGGCACTTCTTTTAAACACCGGATAGGCTTATACTTCATTACCATCCAAGGTTTGCCATCAACTCTCATTCCTCTGTCTATATCTTCAACAAGCTTCCCTTTCTGCGGCTTTAACAACTCGAATTTTTCTCTTTTATACTTTCTTTCCACACGATCTTCCCAATAATCCTAGCCATATTATCATCACTCCTGTTTATCAACCCCAACTTGGCCAAATCCTTCACCTCACATTCAGGTAAGGTATTCAACGATCTCAACAACCTCTTAAAGTACTGAATCCCATCAAAGCTTTTACTCACAAATAGCCTCAACTGCTCATCATATAACCAGCATATAATACCTTTTTTCGATTCAGCATACCCTTTGATATTATAACTCTTCTTAATCATAGTTGGAACCGCTGGCTTCTTTGTCTTTACGAACCATTGAGCGTAGACTTCTTTCCATCTCGGCTGCTCTTCCCATTCAGTCTCATCACTTCCCATATCTTGACCCACATTTGACTTATCAACATCTGGAATTTCATGTTCTACATTATCCTCCACAATCTCTCTCTCTTCAATCTCACTGTCAATCACAATCTCGGCTTCTATCTTCTCAATCTCTTCAACCGGTAACACATCGTCGTCACCTACAATATCATCATCCAACATCTCCTCATCATCCACTACCACCACATCATCACCCCTTGATCCACCTGCTGCACCAGCTGACTCCCCCTGAGATGTGGAAGTCCCAAGAGTTTGTTCAGTTCATGGCAACTCACCACCTGCACCTTTCGATGCATTGGGATCATCGTCTCTATCATTACTCTTCTTCGTCCTCAAATCATCGCCCTTGCAGCTCGTCTCCCCCTGAGATGCTAAGAACTGTTTTAAAGCATCAAAAAGTTTACCGTGCTCAACCAGGAGGGACGACTGAATCTGATTTTCTACAACAAGGCGCTGAATAGCGTGAGTCTGGATCAGGTTGATTCTTGATTGTTCTGCCACGACCCTTTCAAGAGCTGCTATCCTGTCTGAGTCAGGTAAAGTTGCATCAAAATCAAATCTCATATGAGAAATGTCTTGAGCATACGGTGGAGAGATTCCCAAGGTAGCCGGAACATCATAAACAGGCTGAAAAGTAACCGCATGTGGTATTGTAATAGATAAACCCGCGGTGGCAACCAAGTCGACTCAACAAATCTTGCCACAACCTCCGATGGAGTAAGAGTAGGAGGTGGCAAGGAAACAATTTCTGGAGCCGAAAACTGAAAAGTAGTGGGTGGAATGCCAAAGGAAGATGATGTAGATATCACGGGAACACCCGAGGTGATCGGTCCTGTCACAGTCATCAAAGCATGGACCATAGTCATACCAGATAAGGCGGGTGGAGAGAAACGAACCACCCTCGAGCTTTCACCAGCTCCCGAGCCTTCACCCGTTCTGACCCTTTTCTATCGACGAATCAACCGATCTAACTCCTCCTCAAAGTCCGATTCACTGTCATCTGTGTCTTTCTTTCTTTTTCCATGAATTCTTTCTTGGGCGACCAGAATCTGTCTTGCTTCAGCAATATCATCAACTGAGGAGTTAGAGTCGGTTCTTTCAGAATCAGCTACAGACGTAGCTACCAGCGACACATCAACACCAGAAACCTCTACAAATGAGACCTGAATGTCTGCCTCAGGATCAACTCGTTCCATATCAAAGAACCCTTGGCCACCAAAAGCAGCTTCAAGGTCTACTTGTTCCTCCGGTGCCACAACAGGAGCAGCAGGCAATGCTTGTTGTACCACAGGTGGTGGTTGAGAAACAACAGCCTGTTGCGGTGCCGGATCCCGAAACTCGTCTCCACGAAGAGCAATATACGCCGGGTTTATCAAATACCCAAATAACGGAGTATGCCGAGGACGAAGCTCTGGTTTACTTCGAGCACTCGACGACCTGCATTGTGCGAATATCCTCTTACTGACACTCTCTACATATCGAATGGGACGGCGCTGAGGTAGCGTAGGAGCCACATGATTCAAGATCATTTGTAAGAATCTTGGATACATCAAGAATCTTTCACGAGCTACCGCACGTCTCTGACGGTCTATTTCATAAAACACCATCTGACTGAAGCTGTAAGGCTTGTTGTAAGTCAATGTTGTCATTGCCGATTGCATCGTCGCACCCATCCCGTCCGTACCAGCCTTACGACCCGACATGCACACGATCATCACATGCATGAGAAAACGCCATTGATCCAACAAAAATCCCTTACGCCTCTGAGTGTCACCCAATGGACCGGAATAGCCCATTCGTAAAAATGCACCATCTCTGAATGGAGCAGTAAAATCTGTAGGATCATCTCTAGTTTCATTCCCGAACTGCAAGGCGACCCTTATCTGCTCAGATGAGAACTGCACCTCCTGATTGTTAACTGTGGCGCGCATGACTGGGGGCTCGACTCTACAATCATATTCTACCATTTGCCAGAAGTCTTCAATGTTCGGCAGAGAAATGGGCAGAGTTGTAGTGATAGCATGGAAGATACGCGAGCGAATAAGGAAAGTGATGATCTCACGATAATCATCAACACCGCTAGCATCCGGATCCAGAGTGATATACATATTGTGACCCGGAAAGAATTAACGGTTGTTATCACCACCTTCGTCACCACCGGCACCACCGGCTCCTGCTACAGCTGCCATATCTGCATAACAACCGGTCTAAGTTAGAAAATCGTCAAAGCATATCACAACTTCGCCTATTACCATGAGCGAAGTTATGATAGCTTCTGGTGTACAGGCGAAGTTAGGGAAAGGGTGAAGTTGAGTACAACTTCGCCTTTACTATAACTTCGCCTGATAACAGATAAGATTTTAAATAATATAAAGAACCGGGCGAAGTTAGGTATAAGGCGAAGTTAATGATAACTTCGCCTAACCATAACTTCGCCCCTTGAACAACTTCGCCCCTGATAAGTTAAAGATTAAAGCAGCAGGCGAAGTTAAGCCTAAGGCGAAGTTGAGAACAACTTCGCCTAAACCTAACTTCGCCTAAACTGAAACGGCGACAGTTCAGTAGGCCAGACGAGGTTTGTTGGTGAAATTGGTGATTGTGGACAATGAAAACATGTTACAAAAGAGATCTAGACGATCAAATTGGTTACGAACACGTCAAAAAGAGTTTGAAAAGTGGATGCGTAATGGTTTGCATGAACGAGGTCCCAAATCGGACCAAAACGACATCTAATTAACATGATTGACAAGAATTATACGTAATATCGACCCTACACACCTTTAACACGGATTGGAAATGAAAAATAACAAGGTTTGATTCGAGGAAATAAGTTCGCCGAGGGTGATTAGAGTATAAGTTCGCCGGGTTTGTGAAAATGTGCAAAGGGTTTGACCAAAAAGTCCTTTATATATGTTTGAAAAAGCTCAGGCGAAGTTATGGTTAAGTTCGCTTATCCATAACTTCGCCCTGTGACAACTTCGCCCTTCAACTTCGCCTCAAATTTACAAAATCAGCCCTCAAACATTTGAACAAAATGCAACTGTCTTTTAAAATCCTCCGTGAAAGATTTAAACTTTATAATCAAAGAACCAAGTAACCAAGCTTTGAAACATAAAACGAAATATACATGAAAATTTTAGTAATTAAGTACACGGGATCAAATTTCAGTCTTGTCGGAGACCAGCATGTTTTAGAAAAGATCCGAAAAGGAATCATGCTAATTAAATGACTGTCACAGAGATCCATGTTCAGCGGTATTACGAACATAAAGAAACAGGTTGTAAACAGGTATACAACTTAGTATGGTTTTCATCGCTTCAGTGATACGGATTAGGTTCAATTAAGCTCAAAATTTAGATGGACATCTCCTCAGAGATTGTGATGCCTCCTATCTATTCTCAAAGCGTATTCGGCTTTCCCCAAGTCACCCCGAGTTGACCTCGACCCGTAGTGTCTGATCAAACAGGTAAGTACATGTTGATCTTTAGAGTCTTCTTCCCGTTCTCTTTCTTGCCTCTTGATTGACAATGACAACACAATAGGCTTCAGAAGGCTTAATTTTTTTATTTTATTATTTTTTTAATAAAGATTTACATATCTTCAAACAGTAGACTGCTGCAAGTCCTGAATCTGGATCACTGCAGGTACTTGACACACTATCTTCTCGGACATCAGAACACTCACGGGCTCGTGTATGACTGGGTAATTTCTTTTCTGCCTATCATTCGGAAAAATGTATATGGATACATACACAACTCTGAACGAGTCTCCACTTTAGATCGAGAAGATTTAGTTAGTATCACTTCTACTTTTACGCACCATAAAAAGCTACCATAACATACAATGACTGTTCTAGAGTCTTTTAGGCCTAATAACTTCACTAGTTAAGCATACAGAAATAGTTTGTGTATCACTTTCCAAGGTTGGATCAATTTTCTTAAAAGCATTGTATTGAAACTTCTTAAGAAGTTATAGACTTGAAGAATTATATCATCTCCCCAAAAAAAAATTTTAGGTTCTATCGCCCCGATCAAGTCAAAGTCTTCAGGTAAACAGCTATCCTGAAGATCCAATGGATCAGCTGGACCGACCACATACGAGTATGTGTCCTTCTAACTAAGTATGAACGACTATTTTTCAGCGATAGAACAAAACCCATCATAAACCGCCCCGATCACTTTCAGTCATCTGGTCAATGGCTATCCTCATAATCTACTATTAGAAGTAACGACCAAACATATCCGAAGATGTGTCCTTCAAACTGAAGCAACCAACATAATTTTAAGCAATAGTGACGTTTTTTTTTTCAATTTGAACAGTGACCAGTAGGCGAAGTTATGCTTAACTTCGCTTAAGCTTAACTTCGCTTGATTCCTTAACTTTGCTGAAACTCTTAACTTCGCTTGCTACTTAACTTCGCTTAAACTCTTAACTTCGCTTGCTACTTAACTTCGCTTGATGACAACTTCGCTTAAACTTATAACTTCGCCTAAACCCTACGAACAGTGACGGCAACTTCGCCTGATGAACACAAGGTTTTTGCAGGTTTTAATTTAATGTATTGCGAGGTATGCGAAGGTGTAATGGGTAATATTTGATAGTGGGAGATGGGTAGGACACAAAAACTCGGTATTTCGACGTAAACTCGTCCCGCGAATAGTCGAACGGAACGATTTCTACACTCGTGTGATAATCCCGAACCACACAATCACGAGCAAATGCTCTGACACCAATTGTAGGTTCCCAGCCGGATCTACACGGAAGTATCTCATACTACGTAGGTGCGGAATCCCTACGTACGACGATACGAGCGTAAGATGTAAACTACGTTAATACCGAACACGAACACACGTTACAATACCCAAAAGACACGTTTTATTGCAACCTTTCAACACGTGACAAACAATCACAATTACACGTACTGGAATCACCACCCAATACAAGCCGTAACATAGGTATATAAAGACTTCGACAACTTCGCCTAACAGACTAGGTGAAGTTGTCAATAACTTCGCTTGTCCACAAGTTCGCTTATATCAGGCGAACTTGTGAGACAATCTATCTAAACCAAAACAAAACAAACTAACACGATTACAGACACTAGATACTGAACTACTGACATAATGCACCAACATCATGTTCTCGGCTAATTTTCGTTGACTTTTCGTTGACCGAAAACTCAGATCATGACAGAGAACACCTCTTTGACCGAGATCTCTTCATTTGGGCTTAAGACTCTCTGTTGGGCCTGACCAATACTGTTATTATTTTCTTATGGGCCAACAAATGAATAATTGGGCTAAAATCTTTAATCCTAAAGCCCAAATCAACTAATGATTTTATTTTTACTAACTTGATTCGTTTGGTGCAGTAATGGCTGATCAGACTCCATTAAAGTTTGTTGATACGCACAATATTGTTGGACACCTATATGATCCACCACTGGCTCACAAAGAATTCAAGTCTATGATTGTCGGTCTCAACACATGCGAGATTTCTCACGCACTACGAGAAAATCCTGTTATATGCAAGAAGATGATCACAGAGTTTTGGAACAATGCCTCAATCAACCAACGAGGGCAAGATGGAGTTGTGTCTATAGACTCCAAAATTCAAAAGAAGCCAGTTAGTATCACCGAGGCTATCGTCAGAGAGGTGTTGCTGTTTGGTGATCAACCTGATTACCCAACAGAATATTCCACTGCTGACGTTACTGAGATCCTCACCGGAATGGGTTACGAGGGCACTTATCCTCCGGCAATCAAGAAGCTATTTCACCCTTACTGGAGATTCTTAATTCACATGTTTTTCACTTGCGTGTCGGGTAGAAAAGGGGGCTCTGATGAGATAAGCCATATCCAGATGTTTGTTGTCACTGCTCTGATTATGGATTGGAATTACAATTATTCCAAGTTTGTTTTCAATGAAATGATGAGCAATCTGAATGGGAAGAAGAAAGAGATGTTCCTTATGTATCCAAGATTCTTGCAGATGATCTTCGATTCTCACTACACCGATCTCGTCAAGTCTGTTGATACTTTGGATATGAAGTCAATGGGACCCAACACTTTTGGGTTAATGCAACAGTCCAGAAAAGGATCCAAGATTGTGTTAAAGGGTCTCAATGCTCTGGTGAAATTTGGACGATTTGTTGAAACAAAAGCTGAGCCAGTTATAGCTCAGGTTGCTGATGAACATGTGGCACCAGTTCAACCACGTGTTACGACCTTTGAAATTTCTGATGATGAAAGTGAAGAGATAGAACATCGTAATTTGGAGACGGCTCCGAGTGCCCAAGAGTTAGAAGATTTTGAAAGATTCAAAGAACAACTTCAGTCAAGTGCTCTGAAGCCTCCTCAGACAGCTGCTAAAACCATTGAAGAAGATATGATTGAAGATCCAGCTGCAGACCTCGGTCCACGCAAATGAAGAAAGAAAGATCTGAGGCCTGGCGTGCGGGTCAGTGAACATGAAACAATTACAACACCAACATCCACTAGCCCACAACAACAAATTCACCAACCAGAGTCTCATGCTCCAGAGACCCATGGTGAACCAAGTGCACCCACTACTGAGCCACTAATTGAAGATCAGACGTTTAATTATTTTGTTCGTTATTTTGATTTTGAGTTAGATATTCCACACACAGATGAGGCTGATGCACCGTTCAATGTTGCTCCCTCCAGATCATTAGGCCCAGAAAATCAAGGTACGATAAGATCAAATGTTTCTGATAAAGTTTCCCAAATTCTTGCCATGCAAGAGAAATTTATGCAGAACAAAGGCAAGGGTTTTCTATTAGAAGATGCTCCGGTTGACGTACAAGCTCTCCAACATCGAGTCTTTGAGCTCGAACAAGATTCTGTCGTCAAAGATGTACGTATTCAAGAACTGGAAGCAGGCAACTCTGATCAAGACACCAAGATTAAAGAATTGCAGTCCAACGTGGGAGAATTAACGGCTTTGTATCTTGACCTCCAACAAAAAATGTTTCAAAAGTATGGAGATGAGTTTAAAGGCAGTGATGATGTGGCCTCTAGAACGCCCAACGTCGATCAAGGTGGCAGCTCTACTACTCGTCCTGTAGAGAACATTGATGAGTCTGAGACATTGAAACAATACATCTGCACCACCAATCTCCAAAGAAAAATTTGATCGAATTCAGAAAAGGCTGCTTGTAATGAAGAACTCAAATCAAAATGTCGAATCCTCATATCATCCAGACATATTCATTGTTACTTTTCCTAAAGGCTTCTCTGATAAGTATGGTGATAATTCAGGAGTTGTGTCATGGGGCTTCGATGCCGAAAAGAACATGTGATGGGTTAAGAGGAAGTCCGGGAACACCGAGTATTACAAGAAGATGAAATACTTTGGTTCTTGGACTAAAGTGGATCTAAGTGACTTGATAAATTCTCCTTTCACCAACCCAACTAATGATAAGCGTGGTACAGATTTTTGGAATTCTTTGAGAAGTCAGGTTGATAGAGGTTTTCCTAATATGACAACTGCTGAATCCTTTTTAAAAAAAATCTAAGGGGGTCAAGGATCCAAGGACAGGGAAGACAGTGGTTAACGTTATGTGGCCTGCTACAAACAAAGCCACTCACATTCCTGTACCTGATGCAATTCCAGACGGCACCTTAGACAACATGAAGTTATGGATGTATGACAGTGTAATTGCCACTGTGGTTGTCAAATTACAAGATGGTAAAAGGCAGTATTTATTTGTTGATCCAAGAGATCTGTTGAAGTTTGGGGAAAAGGATATTAATACTCCCAGCACGTTTCAGATAATCGTTGATCCAATTTTTGAGGTGGCTGCAAAGGAATACACGAGTATGGTTGCGTCTATTATCAGATGCAAGTTTTGGGCCGGTGCGTTGAAAGATGCCGACATTAATTACATGGAGCATGATTGAAGACCAAGCTACAAACCAAAGGGGAGATTGTTGGGCCTAGATTATAGTGGTTTGTACTTAGTCTATCTTGTTTTTGGTTTTGGCTTGTATGTTGGGCTTGGGCTATGGGAAACTATGTAAACTGAGATCCCTTTAGGATCTCGGTGGGCTTTTGGTTAATTTTTGGGCTAGGTGTTTGGCTCCCTATATATAGAATATGCATTTTATAGGGTTTGGTTGTTATTTAACTTGTGTTTTGGCCGTCTACGAGTTTGCTAGACGTGCGTGTATTGTTAGTGCTTAAGCACCCAACGTATATCAATAATACGTGTGTATTGAAGCAATCCCCGTGTTACGTATTTGTGTTTGTTTGTGTTCTTGAATCACCAAGTGTTGGTAATCCGCACAAATACTTGCTTGTTTATATCTTAATTGTAGTGATCCAGATTCGGGACTTACAATATTCAAAGAAGTGTGACTCATGTCAAAGGCATGACAAAATTCTACACCAGCCAGCAGAGCCTATGTATCCTATATCCTCATCATGGCCTTTCATGAAGTGGGCCATGGATATTGTAGGTAAGCTACCTAAAGCACCAGGAGGAAGAGTGTTTATGCTTGCCATGACTGATTACTTCTCGAAGTGGATAGAAGCTGAAGCTTTTGTACAAGTCCGCGAGAAAGCGGTGTTTTATTTCATTAAAAGAAACATTATTACTAGATTTGGTATCCCTTCAGAAATTATTTGTGACAATGGTACCCAGTTATCGGAAAAAGAACCACTAACTTTTGTGACAGTTGGGGCATTAATATGATTACCTCCACATCAATTCATCCTCAAGCTAATGGTCAAGAAGAATCAAGTAACAAGATTATCATCAACAACTTGAAGAAGAAACTAGGATCCAAGAAAGGCAAGTGGGCCGAAGAGCTACCATATGTTCTTTGGGCTGACAGGATAACACCAAAGAATGCGACAGGTCAAACACCTTTCTCATTGGTGTTTGGCTCAGAAGCTATAATCCCTACGGAGATGGTGGTTCCTACTTCCAGAACAAGCATCCGTGATCCTCAAGCCAACAATGAAATCCTTCTCCAAGATCTAGATACTGTTGATGAGCTCAGAGACCTAGCTAAGATCAGAATGGAAGCATATCAACAAAGGGTAGTTGGGGCATACAACAAGAATATCAGGATTCGAAGATTTCAAGAAGTAGATCTAGTTTTGAGGAAAGCCTTCCAAAACACAACAAATCCAGCAGATGGAAAGCTAGCACCTAAGTGGGAAGGCCCTTACTTGATCGAGTCAGAAGCTGGAAAGGGAGTATATCACGTGCTGACTATGGAAGGAAACAGGTTACCAAGAGCATGGAATGATATTCATCTCAAGAAATACTTTTTCTAATCAGGATCAAGTATCCTCAAAAGGATCAAGAATCCTGAAACTAGTAATATCTATCCGATCACTTATTCATTTCAGATTCTTATTAATTTAAGGATAATATATTTTTAACGTTTGTCTTTTTCCAAGTTTTAAATAACAATGCAGATTTTAATAAGAGGTTCAATGTCTAAGAGGTTGGCCACCTCTCCCTCACACTTAAGGTACTTTACTATTTCCCTTGGCTTAGCCCACGATTAAGGTATGACCCCCGATGGTCATATCTTCCAAGGTTTAAAGGTTTTCACATTTCTTATAAATTAGAGTTTCTACACTCTCGCCTGGATCGCACGTTATCCAACGTATAGTTCGGGGCAGCGAGACCAGTACTCGCTTTTTGGTTGACAATTTCGTTGTCTTCGGCTATAGGGAGGATCCTACGATTTATGGTAGACGTACCATACCTAAGGTTTTGGCGTTTTCACGTCACTCACGTTTTGGCTAAACCCCGGTTTGGGTGAGTCCCCAGTTAACATCCGTATCTTTGGGCCAGTCTCCAGTTTGGGCTTGTCCCCAGTTTGGGCTTGTCCCCAGTTCACGGTCTTGTCCCCCGTTCACGGGCTTGTCCCTAGTTGCACGGGCTTGTCCCAAGTTTATTTTATGGGCTTGTCCCCAGTTTGTTGGGTTTAATCCCAGTTAATATCATAAGTTATTTGCATCAGATATCCTAAGTTCAATTACAAGGATCATAGAAGGATCAACACTTATGGTAACTCAGGTCTAGTTATATCATATGGGAGAATAAGAGGTGTTGGATATACAGCCGGAAGTGAAGTTCCCAAGGAAACTCCATAGATATATGACAATTATATCCAGCTTGTCAAATCTCATATGTTTTTCCAGGAAGTTTAAATTCAAAGGCAAAATGACATCCGTGATCTTATCACAACCGCCATTTGGGGGCAATTGTTAGTGCACGGAAATTTAACATTGTGGATATGTTATCCTGGCATATAATCTGGATAAATTATCCTTAGAATATGTTGCAGATCCTGTTAGGATCAAAGATCCTCAGTATTTATTATTTAATAAAGACTTTCCTTTGTTATGTTGATATTTTTGGTAGGTACAATGGCTAGTGACCAAGTCCAACCTATAATCTCGCAATCAAGTCAATAAGCCGCGTGGTTAATGAAGGAAACAACTACAATGAAGGAATGGCTTGATTAGAGGCTAGAAATAGGGATAATTATTATCTTATTCTTGTATATAATGAATATATGATCAGCTAGGTTAGACACAACACATCATACACGACTTACAGACTTTTCTCTGTAATTCTAGCAGTAGACACACACACTTAGCAATCTTTGTAATCGCTGATCATAGCTTCCAACCCTTGTAACCTTGTTTTTGATTAATAAAGTGGTGATAGACGATTTATCATCACCCGAGGTTTTTATGCCGGCGATCCTCTAAAGATCAAGGGTTTTTCCTCGTATAAATCTAGTTGTTCATCAATATATTACATATACAATCACAAGCACCAAGTCCCACAATTACTATATGAAGTTTACAAAATTATGTTATATAGTTTGACTTTCATCGGTTATTCAAAAACTGAATTTTAATGAATTTGACCATTTCATAATTTTTCAATATTCATACCTTAATTAAAAAAAATTATTTTTAATAACCATTTCTAAATATTAATGTCACTTTCAACTAAATTCATTAATATATCTATTCCTAGATGTCAAAAATAAAATATATATATATATATCTAACCGAATATCAAATTTGGATGCTCAAAATAACAAAAATTTAAACTTTAAACCATAAAGTTCATAAACTAATCAATATTTTCTTATTAATCATATTTGATTATTTGTTATTTTGTGAAATATTTTCTTATGAAATTATTCAATATTAGCATATTCCAAAAAAGAAAAAAAAAAGAAAAATATTGTAAAAAATGCAACAATTGAGTCATAAATAAATAATTTTTTTTCTTACCTTCGATTTGTTTATCCATATATCAATCATTTATCAAAACAAACTATTATAAGTATATACAGAATAATGCTTCATGACAATAGGTAAGAAAACATACCTTATCAACCACAAATGATTTATCAGTCATTTTGTTAACTGTGTTAGTAACTGCGTACACTTTCATCTTATTTTCTGCATACACATACATAAGAGGTAAGTTAATATTAAAAAAATTAATTGATATATTAAAAATAAGTTGACCATTTAATTATAGCCTAAAATTATGCTTTTATAAAAAAAAAAAGTTGACCGTTCTATTATAAGCAAAACTCTATATATTTTTAAAAATAAGTTGACCATTTATTTATGGCAAAAAATGAAAGTTTTATTTAAAATAAGTTTATCATTCAACTATAGCAAAAAATTACGTATTTAATAAATCTGTTTTAAATTTAAGTCACAAAAATCAAAAACCTTTATTTTAAACAATTCCTAAAATAAAGTTTTATGTAATAATTATATAGGAATGATATTGAAAATAACGTTTTTACATTAATAAGAATGCTTAATCAGTTAATATTGAAATGTAGTTGACTTAGAATTGATTTTTATTCATAAATAATAAATATTATTAATAAATAATTATTAATTACTAATTATAATTATTAGTAAATAATAATTGGTACTTACTATAGTGATTAACCAATAGAAATATGTCATTTATCCAAAAAGTCTATTGCTTTAATAGTAGATATCTATTTTATTTAATCTTTTGTAATTGTTAACATATGAATCCATTTTGTTTATAACATACTAGCTTTAGAAACCCGTGTATTACACTGGATAAATTAATGTATAAATTACAATGAATACTCTAATACAAATAAAAAATATATAATTAAGTCTCTTTATATTATGTAAAAAAATATATTACAAACATAGTCGTTTTATATCACTGTAAGGCCCCGGTCCCGGTGCCCTACTTTGATGTTGGATTTACTCATAAACACAGGTCTAAATATCAGAGTTAATTAAAACTTTTCACAGAATAAATAAATGTCAACCATTCATTACATAAGTCTCAAATTAAAATAATATAAAACATATCTTTTTAGTTCAAACATTAACAACTAAGTCTTCAGATGCCAGCTTCTTTATTCATCTGCCATGTGTCCCATTCAAGCCAGCTGTCACATCCTACTCACATGCGTGCATACTAAAGGTCAGCTACGCTGAGTGAGTTCTAGTTAAAAAGGAAACATACATTTATACACTCACTTTCATAAACGCATCCGAAGATACATATTATATACTTTACATGTTACCTTTCTTTTGTACATTCATACATTCATAAATACATTCTTTCATACCATCATACTTTCAAACTTTCATACTACATTCATAACTATCTTTACCATCTCAGATATTAGTAGGGTCTGGTCCCTTTCTTTTCTATCTCAGATATTATTAGGGTCTGATCTCTTCTATCTCATATATTATTAGGGTATGTTCCCTTCAATATCAGATATTAGTAGGGTCTGGTTCCTTCTTTCCATACAACCATACATACACTTCCTTACACATACAATTTATAATATAATTACATACATACTCATAATCATTCATGTATCATTCATACATCTGTTATAAAACTCACATTCCCTGAAGATACGTGCAATATCCGAAGATCGTTCACGTACCGACAAGCATTCGTTCATAACCTCAATCACTATCACATTAATCATATGAGGCATACACGTACCACTTAGGGTAAGTGTATTAACTAATCACATTGAGTATGCACACAGCCCCGAAAACATAACAAGGAGATGGGGTTAGAAACTCACCTGAACTCGGTTCCTCTCAGAGTTAATGGTAAATCCTTTCTTTAACTGGGTGCGGCTAACTGTATAACAATTACACGTATCAATTAACTATCACCATCCATATCGAATTTCTAGTTTAATATAACTGTGACATTCGTCAATTTCGGGCCTCGATTCGTATTCGTTTTGTAAACTTTTATGATTTAAACCGACCCGTTTTGTAAACCGAAAGCTTGGATATAATATAAATGATGGATTTTATTTTACAATATTGTTTCACTTGCTTGGTCTTGAAAACATCCTTTTCGGTCTTTAAAACGCGTAAAAATCACCTAAAACGAACTACATGGGCTAAAATTGCCATTTTTGAAACTTGGAAATTTCTGGTCATCACCCCATCGCGCTACGCAATGGGTGACACCTTGGACCGTCGCATGGCACGACCTGGTGCAGTTGCAGCAGCTTGTTTATTTTGTTTGTTTTGATCCATTTTTCATGCAAACTCTTGTGTTTCATACCCACATTTTACCACCAACATTATCCTATATATACACCACCATTTCCCTTCATTTTCCCCTGCTACATCTCTCAAACTCCATAGATTCAAGGTTGTTTATTATTGTGTTCTTGAAGGTTTGACTTCCAAAAGTCAAACTTAGTTTAATCTTTCAATCTAATTAACATATGTAGTCTTATTAACACTTGTTTATGGTTGTACAACATATATATAATATACACCCCTTGTTACCTTTGGTAGTTACTTCTCCGGTTTCGATCGGTGAGGTTTCGGACCTTGTAAGGCAAGGCTTCATGGAGGACTTACGTGGTCCATGTTATATATTTTCCGCATCTAACTTTATTATTGCTTACTAACCATGCTTAACTTCTGCTCACTTTGGTTTATTTACAAGTTCCATGGTTATGGGTTTGAGGGTCTATGCTTCGGTTTAACCGTAAATAGCTCTAAACCATAAACCAAACTTTGCTTACTAGTTTTTGTTAAATACTTGCTTAAACATGTTTAATATTAGATCTCAGTTTATAAAACCATTTTTATGAGTTCCATGGTTATGCGTTAGTAGATTCTAAACTCAGTCTTAACCCGAAACTAGATCCGAACCATAAACCGAACTTTTGTTTAAAGACTTTATGATACAAGTTCTTTGATAATTAAGCATGTGAAAACCATCTATGAACTTATTGGAGATGGAAACCGAACCGATCCGATTTTTACTCGCTTAAGACACACAAGTGTGTTTTTAGCTATCAAGAATTGTATATTTCTTTAAAAATAGTTTACAAACTGATTTTAATTATTTTCTTAAGTACATGGAAATTTTGGTTCCAAATTGATCTTATAACAAAGTTTGGACCGACAAAACCGAACACTCGCTTAACGTACGTTGTTAGTTCTAAAACAATAGATCTACATACTTGGTTAAGTATTACTTAATTTTTATGAGTTATCTCTTAACATTCAATATTTTGGAGAGTTGACTTTAGGTTTGACCAATTATCAAGACCCGAACCAACAACCGAACACTCATTAAAACCCGTTTATGTATCTTTATTCCCAAGGGACTTGCATTCTTGCATTTTACCCACCTTATTACTTAACATAGGTTGAGTAAATATTAAGGTTAGATACTTTAACCCGGTTTCGAGCAAACTTACATTTTAAAGGGTTATTATTATTAATTGTAAATAGTTACATTTTAAATCTTGGACTTTAATTGTTTACATTTCTCAACATTTATTTTACTAGACTTTCAAGACAGCCTTTTTAAATCTGAGACTTCTTTCCTTTTAGGCTTTGTTCGTTAAACCCGTCGTTCCGGCAAATCTCCAAATTATCTTCTTTCAAGTTTATTATTTGAACGTGAGTACTTTCATACCACGTTTTCTATCTTTTGTTTTGGGGGTGACATTTCATACTTATTCAACTAAATGCTTTATACTTGAATCTTAAACCACAAACGTTATTGTATACTTTACTCGAATAAATTGCTCGATTTGGTGTTCTATGATTATATGCCTATGTGTTTATAGCTTTTGGTTGGTGGAACTATAAATCCTAGTCTATTTGGCATCCCCTTATAGCAAGGTGTCGTTAACGTAATGCAATTAACGATAATTATAAAATCCTAGACTATTTGGCATCCCCTTATAGTTCGGTGTCGCTAACATAAATCTACTAGCGGTTTTATCCCAATTATTGTTTTTATATATTGTTTCGTATACGAGTTTTTTGTGGCTCTTTCTTACTATATATTTATATGCTAAAACTTATGAATTAATCACCAACCTTTGTGTTGATAAACTCTATTTTATGAAATGTTACAGGTTTACATCTTGGTTGATTATTGATGAAGGCCCAAGTATTGACGAACAGGCCATGTTATATTTGGAGGCCCATGATCGTGTCTCCAAAGGTGGCCCATGAAAACGGGCATAACTTGACCCACGAAGCTCCGTTTTAGGCCTATTACCAGTCAAATCGAAGCTTGAGCCTCCGTCTATCTCATATATTACTAGTCAAATCAAAGCTTGAGCCGCCTACGACAGTTTGGCCCCTGTCCGAAGCCCCAAAACGACTCCTAAATAAAGTTATAGGCCTTTTATTGTTTTTTCAGCACTTTATGTTTATATTTTTGGGTTTGTGTTTGGTCCATGGCCCGTTTTAGGCCCATTTCGTATTAGAACTCTTATTTATATGTTGGTTATGTAATTTCAAAAGGCAGACTTGAATTTGATAATAATTACTTTTTTCTCTTCAATTTCCCTGACCTTTGGGTGGGATTTTAGGGTTTTAGAATTTCATCACAGTATACGTTGAATCAATGTGATCTATCTTCATTCTCGTTTTACCACTGCATCAGTTGGTATCAAAGCCGAATTCCTGGCTCAAAAATTCCTCCAAGGGGACAATAGAGACCGCTCGATGAGGTTTACGAACGAGAGTTGGAACAACGATTTATGGCGCGGGTGGAGCAACGACTGGATCAAGTGTCGACCAACTCACTGATCGGATGACTGACTTGATGAATCGTAGAAGGCCGGCCCCAAAAAACAGGGATAATCTGTTTTATAATCCGTTTTTTGGTAATGATGGTTCGTCTTCCGAAGAAGGTTACGAGAGGGGACCAAGACCAGAACGGAAGATGGAAACCGGCGTTGGGATGCTGGGATCCGTACTGATATCCCATAATTTGATGGGACTAGTTTGGATCCGGAAGGGTTCATCGATTGGTTGGTTGTTGTAGAAGAGGTGTTAGAGTTCCGAGAGGTCCCTGAAAACAAGCGGGTCTCTTTGATCGCTACCAGGCTACGTGGGAGGGCGTCAGCATGGTGGCAACAGTTGAAGACGACACGAAATAGACTCGGAAAGTCACGGATCGTGACATGGGCCAAGATGAGAAAGTGCTTGCGAGATACTTTTTTACCTCACAACTTTCAACGGTTGATGTATCAACGTTTGCAGAATCTGAAGCAGGGATTCAGATCGGTTGATGAATATACGACCGATATTTATCATTTGGTTGCTCGTAATGATATTCAAGAAACCGATGAACAACTCGTTGCTCGGTATATTGGGGGTTTAAGGGTTCAGATCATGGACTCTGTAAATCTCTTTGATCCGTTAACGGACGCCGAGGCATAACAACGGGCGTTGGATTTTGAAAAACAAAACCGTCGGGTGGCGGTTCGTATTCTCCAGCCCCTGTTGGGGGAAATTCGGGGTCGGGTAGTGCAGGATGATGTGTGAAAATCGTATCTAATATTAAAAACCAAGTTTTACCGAATTCACCTAAAAAACACACAATCGGCAAGTGTACCGGTAGCAATGTAGTTAGCAAGTAAGAAAGGATGTCGAACCTAGGACACTACGGGTAAACTCTTATTATTAACCTAAAAGATTACTAACCTAGACTTTCTATTGATTTTTTAGAATTTTGTATATTAATTAAAATAATAAAACTTAACTAATTAAAATTTAAACTAAAAATAAAACTTTATAAAAATTGGGTTTTACTAATATGCGAGAAACGACTACCTAGGTAATGGAATCCTACTAGTTAAACTTAATAGCTAACGAACTTGACTTGGTTGAAAAACAATATCTTAAAAAATATGACACTAAAGACCACTAAAGTACGCTAGATCGTCTCTCGACCTCACCAACGACACCCTAGAACTCTAATGACATGTGAAGCTTAATTGTTAAAGGTTTGGATCACCTCCCGGTCTCACCTTACCTAATAATACTATGGTACCCCAAAACCCAAATCACCTCCCGGTCTCTTCGGATACAATATATATTAATATAAAGAGGGTATTTTTAATTAACTTGAACAAAACTTGTATCACAATAATCTAAGGGACCTAGGATAACTCACTCCCGTGCAATTATTACCCAAACCCGCAAAAGACAAAGATGACACAACACTAAATTACCTCCCGACCTCTCTAGTGAAAGAACAATAAAATCTAAACCACTTTCAGTACTTATTCCTACGATTTTTTCGACCATAAACCGCAAACAAGTTGAAAACACAAAGAAAACAACCTAATCAAGTGCCTAACAATCACAAAAAACTATTAAACACAAGTGGAATAAATATTAAAGTAAGAAACTAGATTCTATTACTCAACAATATTATGACCAAACCAATTAAAACTTTTACCATATAATTAAATCAACCAACGTCAATAAATAATTCATCAAACCATTAATTTAAACTAGTACTCAAACAAAACCTAGGCAGTGTAAAGTATTTAGCCACGCATAATAATGAATGAAACAAAAATTATAACAATATGTAGTTTACTATTCATTAAAAATAAATAAACAAAATAGATGGACCTTATGTTCGTTTGACTTTTCTTCCCTCCACACAAATCAAGAAATCAAGAAAAATTATACTCCTCTGTTCGTCTCTCTCTCTCTTAATATATTATATTCTTCTTTTGATTTGTGTCAATCAAGAATAGTAGTCCACCCCAAAAACCCTTTCTTTCTTTTTGCTACACGTTGACTTCACGAGACTTTTTCCAAACTGTCCACTCTAGCTGGCTCCCTCTCTCGTTGGTTTTTTCCACCCAAAAATACAAAAGATATAATATATATAATATATTAATAATAATGTTTCTGCATCCTTTCTTTTGCTTTTACGTCCACACCAAGACGGAATTCATTTAAAATCCTTTTTGTTCATGCCGCTCTCTCTATATATTATATAAATATAACTTTTGTGGTAGGGTTTCTAATAAACAAAACTTGAGCCCCACTCCAAACTCCACCAACAAATTTAATTTCATAGGCCCAATTCTCTTTCTCTTTTTGTTTATTTGCTTAGCCTTGGAATACATTTTCTCTTTTTATTTTCTTGTGGGCCCACCAACCATCAGCCCATTTGACATATTTCAACGAGATCTCCTGCACTTTGTAAAAATATAAAACTCATAAGTAACTGAAGCATGGTTAACGTGGAATTTTATATTTCAATAGGCATGTGAACATGAAACTCCACAAAATATGTGGCCATTTATTCCACCAATTATTATTTTGATGTCATTGTGGTCTCAAGTTTAGCATAAATACTTTAATTTAGCTCATTTAAAAATTTAATCTTTAAAATCCAATTACGAGCCAAATAGAAATATATTTAATAAAAACCGGGCACAAAATACTAGAAAATGTGGGAAATATATATATAATAACATGTATATTTTAAACCATATCAAATATCCTCACTTAAACCTTTTTCGTCCCCGAAAAATATATATATTGCAATGGAATCAGAATTCAAGACTAGTTTTCAAAACATGTAGGTTATCTTTTAAGCACAGATAAACGCAAAAACCTCAATTGCCGATATTGTTGTCCACTTAAACCCAGCCACCAGCCTATCAGGTCCCCAATTGCAATAAGTGCTTTAAATTCAAAAAAAAAACTACGGCTACACCTACCCCATCTCAGACAAAGAGAGCTAGAAAAACTAGAGTCAAAGCAGACTGGTTTGACAAATCACCATAAGTCAGGGACTCGTTGATGGTACTAATTAGATGCAGTCGGTGAAATTTTGATGGATGAATGGTCATGTGGAGGCCGTACGAGCTATTCCTAAATATTATTGGACTTTGTCCTATAAACCTAAAAATTTATTTATTGACTAAGAACCTTCGAGCCCCAATAGTGTATCCTCAGAGTCACTATCCCCAAGGTAACACGTAAACTCTAAGTCCCGTCTAGTATGTGCATCTTTGGCCTCTTTTACTAACTTTAAAGAATGCTCATTTGGCATTTTACAATACATAACTTTCATCACAAGCATTTTGCTTTTCTTGAACAACTTTTGATAATACAATACATAACTTTCATAACAAACTTTCAAAACATACTTTTTTTTTCTTTTTTTTCTTTTTTTTTTCTTTTCAATCTTTTATATCACCCTAAAATATATAACTAATTCTAAGCTCGTAAAAAGATGGACAAGTGGTGTGTGCTGGTTTGAATGCATCTAAGTCTTACCATCTCAAAGTTTTCAGATTATGGTAATCCTCCCTAAGCATCGAAATTCGGTTTCACCGTTTTTCAAATTATTATATATAAGAAATCTGCTAAAGATGACTAGCAAAACTAGTTGGGCCTACCGACACATCCCAAGTTTAGTGCGTTATCATTTATTTAATCTCATATATAATAGTAGTTTTAAAAACCAATCTCAAATTTTTCTATCATTTTTCATTATTTGCAAAAAAAATCATTAAAAACCAATCTCAAATTTTTCTATCATTTTTCATTTTTTATATTTTATATTTTTTTATTTTTTTTATTTTTTTTAATTAATTTTTTTAACCAAAAGAAAACGTCAGTTCTCATCCCCACACTTAAAATCTACATTGTCCCCAATGTAGGAATAGAAAAAAACAGAAAATAAAGCAGAATAAAAAATGTAAGTAAATAAAACAATAAATTGGAACAGACTCCCCTGGTAATAATGCAGTTATCTTCAAAAGTCTCGTTCCAAGGCGACCGTATAGCATTTCATTCGCGGTCGCAGCTTCTGGGTGTCCTCTACAATATGATAGTCTCAGAAAAATCCTCGTCCGAATGGAGATTGAATACGAACGAGAATATCCAATCCTGCAAAATAAAACTCAAAACAACCCAAAGCAGACATCAAACAGACTCTAAGGACTAAAAAGACTCAAAGAAAAATAAAATAAAGCAGAATAAAAATAAAAATAAAAGAAAATAATGCAACTAAGTTTTATACAAACTATACAACTCGGGCAAGGTACCGAGTGCACTCTCCTCCTCTACTCTCCAGGCGGATCAAGGTAGATCGCCTCCTCCTCGCGATCTCCAAGTGGGCCTCCAACATAATGCTTCAGTCTATGCCCATTCACTTTCCAAGAATGTCCATCGTCGGCCTCTATCTCAATCGTTCCATAAGGAAATGCCTCTTTCACAACGAACGGACCAGCCCATCGGGATTTCAATTTACCCGGAAACAACTTCAACCGGGAATTATATAGAAGCACCTTATCCCCACACTTAAACTCTTTGGGACCCTTAATATGTTTATCATGACGTTCCTTTGCCTGCTCTTTATACCCCCCCCAACTTCTTTCATACGCCTCATTCCGTAGCTCCTCAACCTCATGAATTTGAAGAAAACGACTCTTTCCCTCCGCAGATAAATCAATATTTACGGTTATTAAAGCCCAATATGCACGATGTTCTAACTCAACGGGGAGATGACACGCCTAACCATAAACTAGCCGAAAGGGAGTGGTCCCGATAAGCGTTTTGAATGCAGTACGAAAGGCCCAAAGTGCATCATCTAGCTTTTCAGCCCAGTCATCGCAATTGTTCCCAACCGTTTTCTCTAAGATCCTCTTAATGCCACGATTGGTGTTTTCCACTTGACCGCTAGTCTGAGGATGGTAGGCCGTAGAAAGTCAATGGGTGACCCCATAACGTTTCAGAACCTTATCCATCTGAGCGTTACAAAAGTGGGTACCTCGATCACTGATCAGGGCCTTAGGAGTACCGAATCAAGCAAAGAGTTTTCGAAGAAATCCCACTACAACTCGTGCGTCATTTCTAGGTAAGGCTTGAGCCTCCACCCATTTGGACACATAGTCGACAGCAACGAGTATGTATATGTTTCCTCTAGACATAGCAAACGGACCCATAAAATCAATGCCCCATATATCGAAGATCTCAACCACCTGGATGGAGTTTTGGGGCATCTCATTTTGGGATGAGATGTTACCAGCTCTCTAACACGTGTCACACGAATGAACAAACTCATGCGCATCACGAAAATAGTCGGCCAATAGAATCCCGAATCAAACACGCGTTTGGCGGTATAAGTCGCACCAAAATGGCCACCTGTCGGGCCCTCATGACAATTTCGAAGAATACTATGAGCTTCATCACCAAAAACACATATTCGAATCACCTGATCCGGGCCAATATAGAATAAGTACGGATCCTCCCAAATGTAGAACTTGATATCTACAAAGTACTTCTTTTTTTGCTGATATGTCAGTCCGGGCACTAACTCACCAGAGGATAGATAATTAGCAAGATCAGCAAACCATGGAAACCCCTCATCACTCGCCTTTACATAAAGTAGAGTCTCACCTGGGAAATCATCACCAATCCCCTGTTCCCGGGTCTTGTCCATGTCGGAATTTTCTAGCCGTGATAAGTGGTCGGCGGCGACATTTTCAGCCCCTCTCTTATCTTTAATTTCTAAATCGAACTCCTAAAGTAAAAGGATCCAACGAAGGATTCGAGGCTTCGCATCTTTCTTAGCAAACAAATAACGCAGAGCCGCATGATCAGAGAAAATGATAGTCTTAGAAAGCACAAGATATGAACGGAATTTATCGCACGAGAAAACAACCGCAAGAAGCTCCTTCTCCGTTGTGGTGTAATTCTCATGAGCATCGTTAAGGGTCTTGCTAGCATAATATATGGGATGAAAATGTTTCTCTCGACGCTGTCCTAACACGGCTCCAACAGCAAAATCGCTTGCATCACACATTATCTCAAACGGAAGAGTCCAATCAGGAGCACTCACTAACCTCTCCTTAATCAACTCAAAGGCCCTCAAACACTCCTCACTAAAATCGAACGACCTATCTTTTTCTAAAAGCTGGGTCATTGGAAGTGAGATTTTCGAGAAATCCTTAATAAATCAGCGGTAGAATCCCGCATGACCTAAGAAACTACGAATAGATTTCACGGAAGTGGGCGGTGGAAGTTTGGAAATGGTATCTACCTTAGCTCTATCTACCTCAATCCCCGCACAAGAAATCTTATGAACTAAAACTATACCCTCACGAACCATAAAGTGACATTTCTCCCAATTAAGCATAAGGTTCGTTTCTTCACATCTAGCGAGCACTCGATCTAAGTTACGCAAACAATCATCGAAGGAATTCCCAAAGACAGAAAAATCATCCATAAATTTTTCCATGGAATCCTTGATTAACTCATGAAAAATGGCAACCATACACCGCTGAAATGTAGCTGGAGCATTACATAATCCGAATGGCATGCGTCGGTACGCGAATGTACCAAAAGGACATGTAAATGTGGTCTTACCCTGATCACCAGGGGCGATGGGGATCTGGAAATAACCAGAAAAGCCGTCAAGAAAACAATAAAACAGTTGTCCTGACAAACGCTCAAGCATATGATCGATGAATGGAAGCGGGAAGTGGTCCTTTCGTGTGGCTTTGATAAGTCTGCGGTAGTCGATGCAAACTCGCCACCCTGTTACAGTCCGTGTCGGTATGAGCTCATTCTTTTCATTCGTGATAACTGTCATACCGCCCTTTTTAGGGACCACATGGACTGGGCTAACCCACGCGGAGTCGGAGATCGGAAAAATCAAACCAGCATCGAGCAACTTAATAACCTCCTTCTTAACAACCTCCTGCATGTTCGGGTTAAGCTTCCTCTGTGGCTGAACCACAAGTTTAAACTTGTCCTCCATAAAGATTTTATGTGTGCAAAATGACGGGTTTATACCTTTTATATCCATAAGCTTCCATGCGATGGCATGCTTATGAGATTTCATAACAACCATCAACTTCTCATTCTCCTCCGTCTCCAAACTCGAAGAGATGATGACGAGAAGTTGAGACCCCTCCCCTAAAAATGCATACTCGAGGTGAGATGGTAAATCTTTTAGCTCTAAAGATGGGGGGTTCTCAACTGATGGTTTTTCGATCGGAAACTCTCGCTCTTCAACCGCAAGGACATTAGAAAATACTTGGGAACTCATTATCGGCTCGTGTCCTCCTGCCTCAGGTAACTGCTCCTCCTTCTTCTCCTGCAACTCAAAATCAAATTCTTTCATCTCGAATGACTGATTCTCCACATCGATGATCTGGGTGTCGGACGTGTCTCTCTGGCAGACCTTCGTAAGATAGTCGCCTACATGCATCATGAAAGTGTCGATGAAGTAAAGAGTGTCATCCTGCTGCTGGGTATGCCTCACGGAATTCTGCACGTCGAATGCGACTGTGTCATCATGAACTCGAAGAGTAAATTTGCCATCGGCAACATCGATAAGAGCGCGTGTGGTGGCTAAGAAAAGACGACCAAGGATGAGCGGAACATTCGAGTCCTCATCCATATCGAGAATGACAAAGTCGACCGGAAAGATGAATTTGTCCACCTGCACCAACATGTTCTCCACAATGCCCCTTGGGAACTTAACATATCGGTCTGCCAGCTGGATACTCATTCGGGTGGGAAGCAGCTCTCCCACGTTAAGTTTGGCAAACACAGAATAAGGCATGAGGTTAATGCTTGCACCGAGATTGGCCAAAGCATTTCTAACATGAAGATTACGAATCAAGCAAGGAATGGTAAAGCTGCCCGGATCTGTTATCTTCCTAGGAAGCTTGTTCTGTACGGCGGCAGAACACTCCTCACTAATGGTAACAGTTGAAAGCTCCTCAAGTTTCTTTTTATTAGTGAGCAAATCTTTAAGAAACTTGGCGTGTTTTGGCATGTACGCGAGAGCTTCGATAAACGGAATGTTCACATGGAGCTTCTTAAGCATGTCGAGAAACCTAGAGTACTGCTCTGAATCATTCTTCTTCACCATACGACCGGGATATGGCGGTTTTGGCTTATAGACGCGCACCGGTTCCTGTTCAACCTGCTTCTCCTTCTCAACTGATGCACCGCCTGACCATGAGGTACTTGCTGGGCCTCGCCTCTGGTTCACCTTGTCAGGCGGTGTCTCCATCTCCATCTCCTCATCAACTTCCTCCTCCTCTCTTGGGGTATCGCTAACGACACCTCGCTCACTTCGGGTGGTTACTGCCTTGGCCTGAGCATTTTGAAATGGTTTAGAATACATGGGACCAGGATTTGGGACGGTGTTACTTGGAAGACTCCCTGAGGGTCGTTGATCAATCTTTGCGGACAACTCACCAAACTTGGCCTCGAGATTCTGAAATGCGACCTGTTGCCCCTTCATGAACGTCTCATGCTGCATAAGAGTGGATTTGGTGTTGGCATCATTTTGTAAGAGCTGATTTAACAATTGAGATTGATTAGCCAACATCTCCTCGATCTTGGAAGTACTATTTGGTACAGGAGCAGGTTCGGGGGCGGGTTTTTGGAACAGATTCTGGCGTTGCTAATAACCGGTGTTACCTGCCCGCCAATTAGAGTTAGAATTATTGTTTCGCTACCCTGAATTGAAGGAACGGTTTTGATTAGCAAGAAAATCTACCTCCTCCTGAGAATCAACGGGACAATCGGCTGTCTCGTGATTTCCATGACATATCTCGCACCAACGAGCTTGCAACTTAAGCTCTTTAACTACCCTTTTCAGTGCCTCCACATCTGCCGACACACTCGTATTTTGATCAACATGATGCACTCCACGTGATGCTGAAATGGCTGCGGCCTTGGCAGCCGAGACAGACATCCTACTCGGTGTATGCTGATCCCCTAATGCAATGCTCTCGAACATTTATTCAGCCTCCTCTATGGTGAGTTTATCGAGCATGTTTCCTCCGGCGGCGGTATTGAACCGCTGTTGGGTTTCGGGAGTAAGACCGTTATAGAATTTCTCAACCACAGCCCAATCGTTTAGGCCATGTTGAGGACAATGACTTATAAGAGTTTGGAAACGCTCCCACGTGGAATAATATGACTCATCGGAGTCCATATGAAAAGAACGGATTTGCTCGCGTAGACGCCAGACCTTCGATGGAGGAAAATACTTCCTAAGAAACTTGGATTGCAAGTCGGCCCATGTGGCGATTGAGGCGTTTGGAAGAGAGTCAAACCATGTAGCAGCACGACCAGAAAGTGAGAACGGGAATAACTTAAGATGAATGACGTCGGACGAGATATTATAATATTAAAAGTTTCGCAGATCCGCATGAATCGGGACAGGTGTCCCGGAGCATCTTCGTCATCCAAGCCGTGGAACTGAGCATAATTAGTGATAGAATTCATGACGTGAGAGGGAATCTGCCAGTTTTGGTTATTAGTCGCGGCAGGTCGGACAATTGCAGATACCATGATGCCATCGTTGGCTCTAGCATGAACGGTTTGTCTCGGTGGTTGAAAGGCGTCGCCCATATCTATTCTAGGAGTAGAGACGCTAACCTGGATATCGGGTGAATCGCTCTCGCTACCTGTAGTCTCCTTAAGTCGCTCCTAAAACACTCTCTCGGGCTCTTTTGATGCAGTGAATAAAGGTAGGCCTTGAGAACGGGTATTATGCATAAACTAAAACAAAAAAAATTATTTAATTAATTTTTTATTTTTATATTTATTTTTTTAAGGAAAAACTAAACCTAAAGGCACAAATAGCAAGTAAAGGCACATAAAGGAAAAAATAACAACTAACTAAAAAAACAAATAAACAGATCAGATAATCAACTCGGTTTAAACAAAGAATTTGCCAGTGTCCCCGGCAACGGCGCCAAAAACTTGATGTGTGAAAATCGTATCTAATATTAAAAACCAAGTTTTACCGAATTCACCTAAAAAAACACACAATCGGCAAGTGTACCGTTCGCAATGTAGTTAGCAAGTAAGAACGAATATCGAACCCAGGACACTACGGGTAAACTCTTATTATTAAAGCTAAAAGATTACTAACCTAGACTTTCTTTTGATTTTTTAGAATTTTGTATATTAATTAAACTAATAAAACTTAACTAATTAAAATTTAAACTAAAAATAAAACTTTATAAAAATTGGGTTTTACTAATATGCGAGAAACGACTACCTAGGTAATGGAATCCTACTAGTTAAACTTAATAGCTAACGAACTTGACTTGGTTGAAAAACAATATCTTAAAAAATATGACACTAAAGACCACTAAAGTACGCTAGATCGTCTCTCGACCTCACCAACGACACCCTAGAACTCTAATGACATGTGAAGCTTAATTGTTAAAGGTTTGGATCACCTCCCGGTCTCACCTTACCTAATAATACTATGGTACCCCAAAACCCAAATCACCTCCCGGTCTCTTCGGATACAATATATATTAATATAAAGAGGGTATTTTTAATTAACTTGAACAAAACTTGTATCACAATAATCTAAGGGACCTAGGATAACTCACTCCCGTGCAATTATTACCCAAACCAGCAAAAGACAAAGATGAAACAACACTAAATTACCTCCCGACCTCTAGTGAAAGAACAATAAAATCTAAACCACTTTCAATACTTATTCCTACGATTTTTTCGACCATAAACCGCAAACAAGTTGAAAACACAAAGAAAACAACCTAATCAAGTGCCTAACAATCACCAAAAACTATTAAACACAAGTGGAATAAATATTAAAGTAAGAAACTAGATTCTATTACTCAACAATATTATGACCAAACCAATTAAAACTTTTACCATAATATTAAATCAACCAACGTCGATAAATAGTTCGTCAAACCATTAATTTAAACTACTACTCAACCAAAACCTAGGCAGTGTAAAGTATTTAGCCACACATAATAATGAATGAAACAAAAATTATAACAATATGTAGTTTATTATTCATTAAAAATAAATAAACAAAATAGATGGACCTTATGTTCGTTTGACTTTTCTTCCCTCCGCACAAATCAAGAAATCAAGAAAAATTATACTCCTCTGTTCGTCTCTCTCTCTTAATATATTATATTCTTCTTTTGATTTGTGTCAATCAAGAATAGTAGTCCACCCCAAAAACCCTTTCTTTCTTTTTGCTTCACGTTGACTTCATGAGACTTTTTCCAAACTGTTCCACTCTAGCTGGCTCCCTCTCTCGTTGGTTTTTTCCACCCAAAAAAACAAAAGGTATAATATATATAATAAATTAATAATAATATTTCTGCTTCCTTTCTTTTGCTTTTACGTCCACACCAAGACGGAATTCATTTAAAATCCTTTTTGTTCATGCCGCTCTCTCTATATATTATATAAATATATCTTTTGTGATAGGGTTTCTAATAAACAAAACTTGAGCCCCACTCCAAACTCCACCAACAAGTTTAATTTCATAGGCCCAATTCTCTTTCTTTTTTTGTTTATTTGCTTAGCATTGGAATCCATTTTCTCTTTTTAATTTCTTGTGGGCCCACCAACCATCAGCCCATTTGACATATTTCAACGAGCTCTCCTGCACTTTGTAAAAAAAAATAAAACTCATAAGTAACTGAATCATGGTTAACGTGGAATTTTATATTTTAATAGGCATGTGAACATGAAACTCCACAAAATATGTGGCCATTTATTCCACCAATTATTATTTTGATGCCATTGTGGTCTCAAGTTTAGCATAAATACTTTAATTTAGCTCATTTAAAAATTTAATCTTTAAAATCCAATTACGAGCCAAATAGAAATATATTTAATAAAAACCGGGCTCAAAATACTAGAAAATGTAGGAAATATCTATATAATAACATGTATATTTTAAACCATATCACAGGACCTCGTGTCGTGCCAAGTCAGTAGAGGTTGGGGGCCAACAACTCTGGGTCGACTTCTAAGGGGGCTAGTAGTAGCGGGGTGAAGTGTTTTAAATGTGGTGAGACATGTCATCGGCAAGTTGACAGTAAACAGGCGGGTAAGAGGCACTTGTTTGTTGAATCTGATGATGAACAATATGAAGAATATGAAAAGGCCCTAGAGTATGATGAAGAACCCGAGTATAAGGAGCAGTTTTTAACCGGTGATGTGGGGGTGAACTTGGTGGTTAGGCGTTCTTGCTATACACCAAAGGCTGATGGAGACGGGTGGCTTAAGCATAACATCTTCCACTCCACATGTACCATTTTGGGGAAGGTTTGCACATTTGTTATTGATTCTGGAAGTTGTGACAATCTGATTTCTGAAGAGGCAGTCCAAAAGTTGGCCTTGAAGACGGAGAGTCACCACAAACCTTATAAGCCTCAATGGCTTAAAAAGGGGGGAGAGGTAACGGTCTCAAAAAAAGCCCTTGTTTCTTTTTCTATCTGGACCACATATAAAGATAATGTTGTGTGTGATGTGGTTCCTATGGATGCGTGTCACTTGTTGTTGGGTAGACCTTGGGAGTATGATCGAAGTATAGAACATGACGGACGGTCATATTCTTATAGCTTCATGTTTGGTGGGGTAAAGATAACGCTTGTTCTTAGCAATCCCAAGCAGCTAGCCACAAAGCAGTCGGGTAACCTGTTTACCATTAGTCAGTTTGAAGATGAGTTGGTAAGGGTAGACAATGTGTTTGTTTTATTAGGGAAACCGGTGCCCGAGGAAGTTGAGATTCCTGAAGCTATGATTCCTTTACTTGAGGAATTTTCTGATGTTTTCCCTGATGACTTGCCGGATGGGCTGCCACCTTTGCGTGACATCCAACATCATATTGATTTGGAGCCTGATTCACAATTGCCCAATAGGCCCCATTACAGGATGAGCCCGAGAGAGCATGAGGAGTTGCTTAGACAAGTTGAGGAGTTGATCTCTAAGGGTCATGTTCGTGAAAGTATGAGCCCTTGTGCGGTTCCTTCTTTGTTAACTCCAAAGAAGGATGGCACCTGGCGGATGTGTATCGATAGTCGAGCCATCAACAAGATTACTGTGAGGTACAGGTTTCCTATTCCTCGACTTGATTATTTGCTTGACCAGATTAGTGGTGCCACTATTTTCACAAAGTTGGATTTGAAGAGTGGTTATTACCAGATTCGTCTTAGACCTGGGGATGAGTGGAAAACAGCCTTTAAGACTCGTGAAGGGTTATATGAGTAGTTGGTGATGCATTTTGGTTTATCAAATGCGCCTAGTACTTTTATGCATGTGATGAATCAGTTGCTCAGGCCTTTTATTGGGAAGTTTGTGGTGGTATATTTTGATGATATTATTTATAGTGCTTCTTTCAGTGAGCACGTCGTGCATGTCAAGATGATTTTGGCCTTACTTCGCAGAGACAGTTTTTATGCAGCAACAAAAAAATGTGTGTTCATGACCCCTAAAGTTTTGTTCTTAGGGTATGTTATTTCAAGTGATGGGATACAGGTGGATGAATCTAAAGTTGCAGCGGTTCAAAACTGGCCAACTCCTACCACCATTACTGAAGTCCGCAGTTTTCATGGGCTTGCTTCTTTTTATAGGCGATTCATTCCACACTTCAGTTCCATTATGGCCCCTATGACAGATTGCATGAAGGGAAAGACGTTTGTATGGACAGAAGGAGCAGAGTTATCTTTTCAGGTTATCAAGGAAAAGCTCACTACCGCACCGATTCTAGTATTGCCTAACTTTTCACAAGTTTTTGAACTTCATACTGATGCCTCGAAGGTTGGGATTGGCGGGGTCCTCAGTCAAGGGGGTCGACCAATTGTTTATTTTAGTGAGAAGTTAACAGGGGCAAAGTTGAGATATAGTACTTATGACCTAGAGTTTTATGTAGTGGTCCAAGCTGTAAAGCATTGGCGTCACTATTTGTTTCACAAAGAGTTTGTTTTATTTACTGATCATGATTCTCTAAGGCATATTCGCACGCAAGACAAGATATCTCATAAGCACGGTCGTTGGTTATCATTTCTTGAAAAGTTTACTTTTGTGGTCAAGCACAAAACTGGTGTTTCGAACCGTGTTGCTGATGCCTTAAGCAGGAGGGGAAATCTGCTTGTTTCTGTGAAAATCAATGTGTTGGGGTTGGATGTTATTCGTGAGCAGTTAACCACTGACCCGTATTTTTCAGTTGTGTTGCAGGATGTGCAAGCGGGTCAGAAGTCAGACTTTCTTTTGCATGATGGGTTTTTGTTCAAAGGGAATCAGTTATGTACTCCTGACTTCAGTCTTCGATTGAAAATTATTCAGGAGTTACATTGGGAGGGTCATGTTGGTCGTGACCGTACTTTACATTTGGTGCAGTCTTCCTGCTTTGGCCTACTATGAGGAAAGAAGTAGATCGTTATGTTAAAAGGTGTCGAATTTGCCAAGTTTCAAAGGGTGTGGCCACTAATGCGGGTTTTTATACGCCTTTGCCAGTCCCTTTGCAGCCTTGGACTGATATTATAATGGATTTTGTGTTGGGGTTACCTCGGACTCAGCGGGGTAACGATTCGATCTTTGTTGTTGTTGATCGTTTCTCTAAGATGGTGCACTTCATTCCTTGCAAGAAGATGACAAATGCAGTTAAGGTGGCTCAATTATTCTTTTGGGATGTTTACCATTTGCATGATTTGCCATCTTCAATTGTTTCTGACCGGGACACTCGTTTCTTGAGTCATTTTTGGCGCAGCCTATGGAAAATGGTGAACACTCAGCTTAACTTCAGTAGTGCCTATCACCCTCAAACGGATGGGTAAACGGAGGTTGTTAATCGGTCACTTGGTAATCTTTTACGATGTCTTGTGGGTGATCATGTGAAGTCTTGGGATCAAAAGCTATGTCAAGCTGAGTTTTCTCATAATCATGCTGTCAATAGAAGTACCGGGTTTAGTCCTTTTCAGGTGGTTTATTCTGCTCAGCCACGGGGTCCCCTTGACCTGATGTCAGTTCCTGTTCCTGGTTCTGTACCTAAGAAGGTGAAAGATCTTGTTGAAGGACTACATGAGGTTCATAAAGATGTGCATGACAACCTGGTTCGAGCCAATTCAAAGTACAAGTAGGCTGCTGATCAAAAGCGAAGACAGGTTGATTTTGAAGTAGGAGACTTTGTGTGGGCTGTTTTAACTAAAGATCGTTTTTTCAGTTGGGGAGTATAACAAATTTTCAGCCAAGAAAATCGGGCCAGTAGAGATTGTGCAGAAAATAAATCCGAATGCTTACCGTCTAAAGTTACCAAGTCATATTCGTTGTTCAGATATTTTTAATGTCAAACACTTGCTGCCATTTTATGGGGATTCGTCTAATGATGAGGTCACTGCAGATTCGAGGTCGAATTTTGTCTATCCAGGAGGGAATGATGAAGGCCCAAGTACTGACGAACAGGCCATATTATATTTGGAGGCCCATGATCGTGTCTCCAAAGGTGGCCCACGAAAACGGGCATAACTTGGCGCACGAAGCTCCATTTCAGGCCTATTACCAGTCAAATCGAAGCTTGAGACGAGGAGCCCATTGTGGCAAGCAGCCTATGGAGGTTTGGGGGTTTGGCCCCTGTCCGAAGCCCAAAAATGACTCCTAAATAAAGTTATGGGCCTTTTATTGTTTTTTCAGCACTTTTTATGTTTTTATTTTTGGGTTTGTGTTTGGCCCATGGCCCGTTTTAGGCCCATTTCGTATTAGAACTCTTATTTATATGTTGGTTATGTAATTTCAAAAGGCAGACTTGAATTTGATAATAATTACTTTTTTCTCTTCAATCTCCCTGACCTTTGGCTGGGATTTTAGGGTTTTGGAAGTTCATCACGGTATTCGTTGAATCAACGTGATCGATCTTCATTCTCGTTTTACCGCTGCATCAATTATGGAGCTTGAAGAAAACGTCACAAATACCTTTAGGATATTAGTGAAATGAACAATATTTAATTTGCTATCTTTTGTGATATCTTGTATGACTATGTTATGAATATTCGTTATGTGACATTTTCGATGTGGTGAAACGAAATGAGTTTGTTAAATATTGTCACTTTAATTAGCGTCATGTGCTTATGGGCAATCGTTACACCTCAGCATGTTATGCCGCCTTTGGTCGGGTGTGACAGATTGGTATCAGAGCCATGACAATAGTATAGGTGGTTAGATGTAACGACCTAGTATTGTTATGCTTAGGGTCCTATACGTGTGCTTATACGTGTTTACTCTATTTTGATTGTTCATATCACATGTTATTTATAAACTTGTTTAAAATTCACCAATATCCTAAATGTTCACATATACACACTTTCATAGTATTTCCAAGGTATCCTTACCTTAAAACGCAAAAGCATATTTTCATTGTGTTTTATGGATACAAGATTAACTTGGATCCCGTTGTTTCAAATCCCTCAAAGGTTGCGTTTATATCGGGTTTATAGTCATCATAGTAAATGAGACATTATAAAACGACCATTTGACAAAAAAAATTCCCAGAATCGAAGATGATTTACTTACCTGGGATGGTTGGATTATAGTGCTCGTTTTCTAGGCCACAAATCGTGTTATACATGTCAATACTTTAAGTAGTCGAATGCGAGCGTTCCGATCGCTATCCTAATTTTCGGTGTTAAACCAATAGAACTACGGTGGTTCGTAGACTAGTATTTTGACATGATGTTGTATCTCGATTTATTGTGTTATTATCGTTATTTGAGTCGAAAACATGACAAAGCGCGGTGGTTCGTGCACATGTCTAGACTCCAATATGGTGTTTTATAAAAAAAACTTTTTAGTGTCAGAATATCAAATCATGGTGGTTCATGTACGATTTTCCGACTCTATAAATCTCAAAATCTCAACTTTTCAAGCTTTAACCTCTCAAAAACCATTTACGATTGTTTTCGGTTTTGTTGTTTATATACAAAGATTTACATTTTTATCTAACACTAACATCTCCTCCTTACTAACTCTAGGATTCACAATCAATAATTTAAACTTCATCTTATTTTATCTTTATACACCTTCATATTCATTTCTTTTTACCCAAAACTTATTCCATTTTCTTTATAATCTTTTAGCATGCCTCCACTAAGACCGCGCAAGAACACCAACCGACGTATGGCTGCTTTTATCGTCAAGCAAATGGCCCTGTGATTCCCGAACTTGTAACCCAAATCCAAGCTAACCAACCTGCACCCGTTGAACCCAAACCCGCATCTTACTTGTATAAACCATTTACTAGTGCCAACCCATCCAAGTTCCTTGGAACCAACTGCGCGACTACCTTGTTGCAATGGTTCGAATCGATCGAGAGTGTGTTTCGACACAGCGAATGCCCCGAAGCGAAAAAGACAAATTTCGCTTCAAGCATGTTTAGAAAGACCGCTCTAACATGGTGGGGTAGTGTTATGCGTCTCCAAGGTTCGGATACGGCTATGGCTCTTCCATGGGGCGATCTCAAGGAACTTATAATGAAGAAATTATATCCCAAACACAAGCTCCAAAAGCTTGAGGAAGAATTTTGGAACCTAAAGAAAGAAAGTGGTTATAATGCAGCTTATTCACTCCGTTTTCATGAGTTGAGCATTCTTGTCCCTCACTTGGTTACCCTGACTGTACGCGAGCTTGACAAATACATTGGGGGTTTACCAATGAAAATCTGGGACTCCTTATGAGTAGCAAACCCGTGAATCTTGAGGACGCCATCACTTTAGCCGGTGTGCTATCGGAAAATCATGTGAAGGCGGGTACTCTAACCCTCAAGAAACCGAGTGAGAAAGCCAAACCCGATCCCGCACCGTAAGCCAAGGTTGAACCCGCACCACAAGCCATTAACTACTCCAACTCATCCAAGGGGCAGCAGGGTTCTAGGGGCGGTAGGCCCTAGCAGGGTCCAAGGGGCAGAGCCCCTGGCTGGGGTCGAGCTGCCAGGTGAGCTTGGGAAAATTTTATTTTCATTAGCTGCCTTAACACAATTTTCATTAGAATTCTTAAATTATTATTTTATTCTCTAACTCATCGTTATGGCGAATGGTCTTTGTTTAAGCATCATTCTCTATCTCATTCATTATAATGAATGGTTTCATTCGTTATCTCATCAGGAGAATGAATGAATAACGAATGAGTAGGTTATTCGCTATGTCTTTGAGACGAATGAGAGGTTCATTCGTTACAAGAGCGTACAAGTGTATATTATAACGAATGGCATGATTCGTTGTCTTTCATGACGAATGAATTGATAATGAATGAGTAAGATCATTCGTGACTCCTTTAGGATGAATGGAAGGCTCATTCGTTACCGCAATTGGTCATCGTGCTTGGTTGAAAAGCCAGTGGCGCGAAGCTACCGTGCGCTGGATTATGACTGAACGCCTCTAAGTCAGAATCCGGGATCATACAAATGTACCTTATTCGTTATGGTTGTCTACCGAATGATCAGCTATTTGTTCAACATGACGGATGAGCATCAGTTCTATCCAAAACTTTGACTCAGGGGTCAAAGTCAAAATCTTCAAGAACACAATTGGTCAACACGCATCAGACTTGCAATTAAACCTCAAATCACGATGAAACCACACAAATTTGGTATCATTGAACTCGTAATCTCATCGCCTACAAACCCTAGTCAACGAAACCGTTAAACATTTCATTTTTAAATATGCGATTGATTCATTTATAAACCCGGTTCTTTGTACCATCGATTAACCCATCAAACGTTAACGAATTACAATGAGAATCGTTGCGTTTGATTCGTTTTTACCACTTATGTATAGATCTAGTAATACTAAACGAGCCGAACAAGTTTCCGTTATTGAATGTACCTTAAACGGGTCAGTTTCACGGACGCGATCTAAGATTGGTGTATGTCTTGCTCGTCACGACGTTCTAACACTATCAAGATCGGGTTTTTACCTTCGGATCTTGGCTCGGGTTATAGGAGGGTGTTTGTGTGTGTTTTTGAAGGTGTAGGCTATGGTGTAGAGATGGATAAAAGAAAAGGATTAGGGTTTAAAGGGTTTATACTCCCTTAAGCCCATGGACCTAAGGCTCATTCCATCCCTTATTCCATCTTTTAATGTCCAAGCCCACCCACGTATAGTTTATTTAGCTAAACTGATACACGACACGTTAATAACAAATGAAATTTCCTTTATTAATATTGTCGAAAGTAGGGTGTTACAATCATCAAATATGTTTGAATTTTAAATCAAGAATGAGTTGTTCTACCATCGGTATACAATGCCACTCGAAGCAACATTTAAAACAATGAGGCCTTTCGATGTGAAAGATGTAGATAAAGTCTTTCACAAAAAATTTATACATTCCATATCTGATCATAGACAAAAAGACACCAGATTTTCCTTTTTGAACAACTTTCATGTTGTCCTGTTAAACACGCTGTTGTTCAACTATCACAATAGTCTTATAATAAATATAAAAAGTGGAAAATTTGTCTATGATTTTTAAGACTGAATATTTGTAAAAAAAATTAGTATAATTTTCTTCAAGATGAAGATGTCTCAAAAAATTGAATGTTAATATACTCTTTAAACATAAACTCTTTATATATACATTTTAATTTTAAAGAAAATATATTTATGACATATATTTTTTATATTAATATGTTTTTATATTAAGTATGTTTAAAAATATAATTTATGTCATTAATAATTCAATCAATGGAGATTGACCAATTAATTATGTTGAATTTATAATCAATACTATATTTAGAACTAAGATTATTTTTCTTTTCCATCAATAGAAGATGAGTGATTTTGGAGGGAATTTGATAATGAGAATTAACCACAGAATGCTATATGTCCAGAGTTATTTTCTTTTATTAGTATAGGTAGGTTAATTGCATTAGAGTTGTACTTTTAATTTCAAATGATGCAATTACCATTTAATTAATATTTGAACAATTTTTAGTTACGTATAAATATCAAGATTAATGTATACAATTGAAAAAAGAATTATATAATGAAATTCATTTTAAATAAAGTAATGATGTTAATGAGTTTGAAACATAATTTACTGCAGATTGCAGTCACCTTAATAAAATTTTAATTATGGAATGACTTCTATGTAATAAAATTAAAATTAACCGGTTTAATTTTAATTATCTCTATATTATTTTACTTATAATTAATTAGTGAAATTAGTAGAATAAAACTTTATTGCTTCGATTTAACTTAATACATATAACTAAAACGTCTTTGAATCGAAATAAAACAAAAGTTTAATTAAAAAATAATTTATAATAAAATATACATTTATTTATTTATTAATGTTGAAATGAAACTCATGTTATTTCAATCAATAATTAACAAAGAGATTTATTTTGCTCGGATGTCAGCCGTGTGTTTATCAATGACTACTTATTTGGAATTGAATAATACAAAAACAGTTATATAACAATTACTGCCTGTTTTTTTCTTCCTATATATTTTTATTAATATTTTTGAATATGTTACTTTTATTTAATAGCAATATTTGTCATTTGCAGTTTGTTTTGATTGCTAAATGGCAATGATTTGAACTTTCGCATACCAATTTCATTGAAATTGTTGTCATCTCTTAATGAAGAGTTTTTGAATGCAACATCTTTCTATAATATTTGCGAGATTTACACAATAATCTTGGTAACTTCCTTGTTATATTTTTAAAAGTTTATAATTGATCTCTTATACCTTATTGTATAAAGATTAATTAGTTTATTACTTTTGCCAGTCGAAAAGTACCATCTTGCTCGGAATATATTTATGTTGGTTGAATATGTTGTCTATATTTATGTGGTACGTTGATATGTTTTTCCACTTTTGTGTAACACTGGCTATATCCTAATTACAATAATATTACCTTACAATACTACATCATTATTATTAGTTATTATTATTAATTACTAAATATTTAATTCATAATAAGATGGTTATATTTAAAGAAAGGGTCGGTTAACCATTTATCAATTTTGATTATTCTTTTATTTGAACACAGAAAAGAAAGGTTTTAATGAATGACAAGAACTTGTCAAGTGGCACAAATATAGTGCAATCAGGTGTCAAGTGATACAAATATATTTTTGTTTATTATAATAGTAGAAATAGATTGAAAAAATAAGACAACATAAGATAAGATGAGTTCTATGAAGAGTTACACCTTTGTTAGCTCACAAATCATATAAAGTTAATGACTTAATTCACATAAACTCGTTTATGCATGTTATTCACTTAGACCCCATTATATGAATTTATTTAGAAACTGATTCGACATAGATGTATTTGTATAAAGTCCATCATATAAACCTACTCCATAAACTTACCCATACAAACAATGTGATTAGTCAACTTATGTATACATGTTGCAAACAAACTCATAAGTAAAGGATATTATTTGACTTTTCATGTAACACATAATGCTAAGACTCAACAAAAGTCAGCATGGGTACATCTAAAATCATATTATGATTGACATATATATAGCCTACATAACTCAATCTACTACTTCAATATATTGAATCAACCTTATAAGTGACGTCTATTATTGAACATAGCCGGCTGTGTTTTTGTAGGATTACCTTAGTGAAGAGGTAGGTCCCAGCAGAGCCCAGTTGGACCCGCAGGACTCACCTTGAAGAGAGACGTCTGCGCAGAAACCAACTGGATCCGCAGGACCCACCATGCTCAGAGACGTGACGTCCTTACGCGCAGTACGCAAGCTGTTCCCGCAGGAAATGCCTCCCAATGGTGAAGTACTCCGCCTGTTCCCGCAGCTGCGGATACAAGCCATCAGGGAAGGCCACCCGCGCAGCAAGGCTACACGCACAAGGCACTTAGCTCTCAATAATTCAGTTGTCACCTGAAGGAATGAGCAAAGCCGGGAACAATCCCGCACAAA
Source organism: Bidens hawaiensis (assembly GCF_021521415.1). Classification (NCBI taxonomy): domain Eukaryota; kingdom Viridiplantae; phylum Streptophyta; class Magnoliopsida; order Asterales; family Asteraceae; genus Bidens; species Bidens hawaiensis. Next base: position 295,165 of record NW_027491181.1, read on the forward strand.
GGCGAGAGGGGGAATACTCAAGCCCAAATAAGCCAGTCCGTACGATACGGGAAGATCTTTTGTACTGTACCTGACGAGGTATGGCAAAAGATCTGACCAGAGATACGACAGCTCATTGACAACAGTATGGCGAGCAGCATGCTCTTGTACTGTATGTCACTATTAGCCGCTGCCTACTCACCAACTCCTGTCATACCACGTGCATAGCCGGCAGTTGGTGGAAAAGGAATAGTACACAGCAGGCCTGGTCACTGTCAGCCGCTGCCTACCCACCAACTACCAGCATGGCACGTGCGTAGGCCACAGTTGGTAGAACAGGAATACTATTCAGTCGGCTATACCTTCTTGGAAACCTACCTTCGGCTATAAATACCCTAAATGGTATGATCATCTCATCTTATGATATCTTATCATATACTATCTTGTATCTTACATATTATACCTGATATCTGCTCTAGCAATCTCTTAATATATACTTATATTCAAGAGCAATCTAGTCTGATTCTCACGCCGGAGGGTGGTCACAAGGAGGAAACCCCCCCCCCTTCTCAGTGACGAGCTCACGGTGTCTGTTTTGCAGGTTATCAGAAGAACCATCTTTGCCGGATCTAACCCCTCGTGGGAAACATCTATTTAACCCCCAGATTATCCGTAATCTGCCCGGGGCCGATTAGTGTTTCTTCATTGGCGCCATCCGTGCATAAAAGCTAGAACTTCATTTCTTTTCAGTTTTTTCAAACTTCTGGAAAGATGGTTAAAGAAACTCCGGTAACCACAACCCCAGCTACTGGGAGGAATACCGGCGACTACACAGTTTTTACGAACACTAACCCGGTTACCCAAGCCGGGGCAAGTGCAGTAAATTTTACGAACACTACCCCAGTTACCCAAGCTGGGGCAAGTGCAGTAAACCATCCCCTGGGATTCAATAATACCCAGGCGGAAAGACAACAGACGAGACTCCCCCGCCAAACACTTGAACAAGTTAAAGCGTGGGCGGAGGCACGTCAGAAGAAATTCCAAGCTGAGTTGGACGAACGCTTGCGTTCCGTCCAACAGGCTGACGAATTTGGAAGCACTCAACAGCTCAACATGAGCAGTGAATGCGAATCCTCGGACGATGATCGGGAGGAATCCGACACCGACGCAAACCCTCGCCACAGGGCGAAAGGGAAGCGTAAGGAAACGGACTCCCAACCGAGAAGGCATTTTGGAGAAACCATCAAACCAAAAAACGCGGGTGGGAACCCACGTGACTTCTCCAAAACATTCAGACCAACTGTGGCAAATGCGGGAACGTCCAAATTTGCAAGGGACATTGCGGAAGCAATCGCCCCGAAAAGTGCCAAACAGATGTCCAACATCGGCACTTACGATGGTATATCTGATCCAGACGATCATTTAAACAGATTCATAGCGGGGGCAACCGTCAGTAATTGGACGGAACCTACGTGGTGTTACATGTTCCAAATGACGCTTGTTGGGCCAGCTAGAGCGTGGTTCGATCGTCTACCGGTCAACCACATCGACGACTGGGCAGACTTCCAACAGAAGTTTAGCCAACACTTCAGCCAACAAAGAAAGTATACCGAAGAGCAATGGACAATCCTCAAATGCATTCGAGAGGAAGATGAATCTTTGCCAGACTTCATCACTCGCTTCAACTCAAAGAAGCTAAGTCTGGGTAATATCAGCGAAGATCTTGTTCGCGCTGCTTTCATCCAGGGCGTGAACGACCCAGAGCTCATCCGCACCTTAACGGGTAAAGATGGCATGCCATCCACATGGGATGCCATCATGACAGCAGCAAAACGCTTTGCGGAAACGGAGAAGCAACTGGGTAGAGATCTCCCCCAGAGCACAAACCTCTACACCCAGAAAACAAGGGAAAACAACGTCCTTACCGCCCGACTAAACAAAAAGCGGAAGCTAGGCATTTGGCAGTCAAGGGTAAACTTTGACACCTCATCCGGCTTGCAACATCGGTTAGGCGTAAGGGATAACGTACAGTCGAACCAGAACTCCAGATGGACGCCACTCACCAAGAGCGTCACCGAGATATTCGCCACTGAGGAGCTCCCATGGCCAAAGGCTCCAATAATCCGACATCGTCACAATGCTGATCGGAGCAAATACTGTGACTTTCACAGGACAAAAGGCCACAACACTGAAGAATGCACAGACGTAAAGGACATGGTCGAAGCATTTGTCAGAGATGGGACGCTCGCGCACCTCGTGGCGCAATGAACGTTGAGCAGGCTGATGCGTGTAGAACCCCAGTTGGGGAAAACACGAATAAAATTGCAGCTTCAATGTTGGAGACTACATACTGCGTAAACAACGAGATCCCGAACCAGGTGCATATCGGCTCGATGGCACTCCCATCCCAACAACATGGAAGGGAGCTCAATTACACAGTTTGCATGTAGATCAATTCCAAATTTGTAAAGAAAAGGCCTAGAGCCACTTCTAATGGAAATGATTCTCCTTAGAACATCGACGCTGATGATTTTACATTTATACTTATGAACTTTCAACACTGATATGCCGGTTTTCACCGCATAATTACGTGGAAAGTCGTTGCGTGGGGAAGGCGGCAAAACCCGCATAAACCCAAAAAATGGAAACCTTCACGCAGGTCAGTTAAGGGTAAAGTTCAGTCATCCCACTAAATGAAAGTGCCGGTCCTAACCGCACGAATCATGGTAGAGGAAACTGAACACTAACCTATTAACAATCGCGCGTCGAACGGTTAATTTATTCAACACTGATGCCGGTTTTAACCGCATAATTACGTGGAAAGTCGTTGCGTGGGGAAGGCGGCAAAACCCGCATAAACCCAAAAAACGGCAAACCTTCACGCAGGTCAGTTAAAGGTAAAGTTCAGTCATCCCACTAAATGAAAGTGCCGGTCCTAACCGCACGAATCATGGTAGAGGAAACTGAACACTAACCTATTAACAACCGCGCGTCAAACGGTTAATTTATTCAACACTGATGCCGGTTTTAACCGCATAATTACGTGGAAAGTCGTTGCGTGGGGAAGGCGGCAAAACCCGCATAAACCCAAAAAACGGCAAACCTTCACGCAGGTCAGTCATAGGTAAACTTTGGTCATCCAACTAAATGAAAGTGCCGGTCCTAACCGCACAAATCATGAGAGGAAACCGAACCTATTGACAACCGCGCGTCGAACGGTTAACTTATTCAAAATACTTTAGAAAATTTCTAACAGAAGGATGAGGAAAACCTCCACGCAGGTCAGATGTAGGTAAAGTTTAGCCATCCTACTAAGTGCAAGTGACGGTCCTACCAGCACAATCACGAAAGAGGAAGCAAAACTTCAACCTATTATCTACCACGTTCAAAGGTTAACTTATCCTAAACACCTAGAAATTTCTAAAAAGATGAGGAAAACCTCCACGCAGGTCAGATGTAGGTAAAGTTTAGCCATCCTACTAAGTGCAAGTGACGGTCCTACCCGCACAATCACGAAAGAGGAAGCAAAACTTCAACCTATTATCTACCACGTTCAAAGGTTAACTTATTCTAAACACTTGGAAAATTGCTAATTTAAACTAAAGTATGCATGAGTAAGTCATAACGTTTATAAAGCAAGTAATCCAGTGAAAGTAGCGGTCTTACCCGCACAAAGATTTATATTTCATAATATTCATTACAAGAATGGCCGGGTAACTACCCGCCTACAAGAATATAAATCTATACAAGCTAAACCTATCCTAACAGTGGGAAGGGATCTTCAGGATCAAGCTTCAGGGCCACTTCCACTTGGACCAGCACCATCAGTAGATCGTGGCGGTTCAAGGAAAGCTTTAAGGATAGCTAGCCCATCATCAGCAGCGGCAACTTCGTTTACCTTCTCCACCACAGGATGCGGGAAGGCGGCATACTGATTCACTGCTTGGTCGTATACAGCTTCAGTATCCACATCAAATAAAGGGAAGTTGGAAGGCGGGATGCCTTTCTCAACGAACCCTAGACCAAGCAGGAAGCCGGCCTTTCCCCATCCTCATGAGAAGCGTTGAGGGCTGCGCTCATGGCATCGTCGTATGATGTGTCCGTGAAGACTCGATGCACAACCTACAAAAAAAAAGAAAATACAAGTATCAAAACCTTTTCTATTTACAAAGAAAAGCGTGAAGACATTATGAAGCTAAGCTTACCTGAGACAACGCTTCTCGAAGAAGCCATTCCTTGGCAACCAGAGCCTCCTGGAGGGCGGCTTGAGCTTGGTTACGGGCGCGTTCGGCTTCACTTTTATTGAGGTTGGCAAGCAACACTTCCTTTGCAGCAGCCTCTTCAACGCCCTTTAGCTTCCGCTCAGTGTGGTCAAGCACGCCCCTCTGGTCCAAGATCTCTTGGAGCTTTTTGGCGTCTTCCATCGCCAAGGCATCATGAGCCTGTTGGAGCGCCTCTAGTTTGGCTTTAAGTTCCTCATTCTCTAGGCGTAAAGGCTCAGCAACAGCTTCAGCCTTGGTGGCCCTCTCAGTTGCGTTCCTTGCAGTTTCCTTAGCCAGCCGAAGCTGTTCGTTAACAGCTTGGGCAGCCTTGGAACGAACCTCAAGCCGGGCCTGAACTTCAACCTCGAGGGCCTTGAAGGCCTTCTCCTTTTCCGCAGCCACTGCGGTAAGTCTCTTGTTCTCCTCCCGGACAGCCCGCGCCTGAGCTACTTCTTGAATGCGAGCTGCTTTTAACTTGTCGTTTTCACGACAAAGCAGCTCGACGCGCGGCTGCATCCGGGCCAGGAGAACCCGAAGCTCATTGGTTAGCCTACCCTCCTGGTAGCTAGCCATGGCTTCCCCCAACGCACCACTGGGAGCTGCGTGACGAGCCCACTCCACGCACTCCACAGGTGTGCGAAGGGTTGTTCCTCGCCGGATGTTCCATCGTGGAACATACACTTCATTGGAATCCGACACTGCAAAAAACAAAAAGCAGTTAGGAAAAGATGATATAAAAAAAAAAAGGCCAAAAGAACCCTACGCACCTGTAGGGTCAACAACAGGCCGATAGCCGCCAAACCCATCACCTGAACCCAAGGGAAATCCATCCAAGAGGTCAGGCAGATGGGAAGGAGGCAGAGGTTGGCGAGAAGCCCCAAGCATACCTGAAGGATCGGCTGCAGCTGCCGACGTCGGAGGCATGGAGGCCGCCGCGGTAGAAACCAACGGAGGTGAACTCACTGGAGGTGAACTCACAACCGTGGTCGCCGCTGCGGAATGCGCAGAAAAAGTAACCGCCGGCTCAGTGAAAGATGCGGTAAATATGGCACTGACAGCCGGCGGTGATGTCATCACAGTTGAAACAGTTGGCTCAACAGGGTGAGCAACTGAACCAACGGAAGCAGGCGCAGCCGCCTGGGTCGTCGCCTCAGGTAGGCTGACCAAGCCTACCGTCATGGGTCCGGAGGTACTCCTCCTCGCTCCACCCTGGAATGCGGTAGCATCCACGCCTGCGCAAAGAAGATAAGTATTAATGATGGAAAGCTACGAAGTTAAAAAGAAAAAGAAGTTTGTACTTACGGGTTTTCTTGAGCCTAAAAGTGCGGACAGGCGGGGACGAACCCGGATAGAGCCGGCCTCTTTACGCCGCTCACCGTCGTCATCCTGGGCTCTCCGGAGGTGACAGTCGCAGCCTCCGGAGCAGTGGTCTTATCACCACCAGGGTTCCCCGCCACCTCCTCGCTCTCGGTCTCTGAATCAGACCGAGGCATCGGATCGGCAGTGGAGGCCACCTTCGCCTTCCCCTTCCCGCCGGCAGCCTTCTACTTCCGCACCAACGGAGGATCATCTGCGGATTCCTCATCAGAACACAAGATTAGAGGAATTCCAGCAGAGGTTTCAGCATTGAGGGGTCGAGGGTTGAATAACGCCTTACCTGGCCGCCTGGCGCTCAGGATCTCGTGGCCTGGCGGGTAGACCTCCACGAACCGATCCGCCGTCTGTTCAAGGATGGGCAACTCGTTCTCATCTAGATCACGAGTACCCTTCCGAGCGGGACTATCAGCCTCCCGCGGATACAAGAGCGACTGCAAGTCGTTCCCCTCTGAAATAAAAGAAAAACAGTTAGAAGACAAACCTATACAAACAAAGAAGACAGAGCATACCGTAAGGGACAGAGTTCAAACCGTATTCAAGGACGATCGGGATCTTTTGCGCCTCCGCATCCTTCCACACCCGGCTCATCCCGAGCATCACCATCCCGGACTCCGCAAACCGGTAAACCGGAGATTGGACTCGGGATATCTTCGAGAACCATTCCGCCTCCTGGTAGTTGGAGGCGTGAAGGCTGGGAGTGCTTGCCCATTTTTGAATTTCATGGCAAGGGGGATGGCGCAAGCGGAGATATAAAAGAACTCCCGCTTCCAGGAACGAAGACTGCCCTCGGTTGCGCAAATCTTCAAACCCTTGATCCGGGTTATCAGAGTATACCACCCCTGGATGCACCTCCAAGAGTAGAAGGTCATCAGGCGGTCGACGAAGGGCTCAACGCCCAGAATCCGGCACACCCACTCGAAGTGGTGAATCTTCGCGATTGCCATCGGGTGTACCTCGGTCAGGTGTACACCGTGCCTCTCCAGAACACGGTACACAAACTTCGTCAACGGGAACCTAAGATTCCCATAGACAAAGAATGCGGCATATACCCCGATCTTGCCTCTGGGGGCATCATACACCGTCTGATGAGGTTCAGGAAACTCAGGCTCGAGAGACTCGAGAATGAACTTCCTAACGATGTACTGATATAGATCGACAGGCAGAGCACACTGGCACTCGCCAGCAGTACTCTTGTCATCGGCGTACACCCCAGCCTCCTGGGCTGTAGCCTCAAGATCGTGAGAAGACATCTTGCAGGTATGAAAGAGAACGATTTCAAGAAAATGCTCGACTGAAAAGGTGAGTATTCGCCGGAAATCGTTTTGAAGATGAAGAGAAAAGTGAAAGTGTGGATTACAAAGAACCCTCTCCCCCTTTATATACTAATCGCAATTAATGCGATGAATTTAATGCGGAATAGAGAGAAATCAAAGGTGCAATGAAACTATGACACGTGGCAAAAAGCAAGCTGGCAACAGCTGTTGAAAGGACGCGTGCCATTAATTTCGCGGCCACGCGCCCGAAAAATCGCGCCCACGCGCCTGAAAAAGCGTCTGGAATGACCATGTACTGTCACGTCACCATAACTTCCTGCACGTCCTGACACAGTCAGAAGAAACCGTCGCACGACGTTTCAGCAGTTTGGACTGTTCTTATCCTTTCACCAACTCTTCAAATTTCAAAAATTCAAAAAGATTCAAAAGTAAGCGGGAAAATACCCCTTACCTTGGCAACCAAGTAACTGTAAGACAGGTGCGAGTACAGTGTCAAGGCAAAACCCTTCACATACTTAGCACCTGCAGGGAATTGAAGCCAAGAATACCTCGGCGACCAAGTAACTATAAGACGGGTGCGGGTACAGTGTCAAGGCAAAACCCTTCACATACTTAGCACCCGCAGGGAATTGACGCCGGGAATACCTTGGCGACCAAGTAACTATAAGACGGGTGCGGGTACAGTGTCAAGGCAAAACCCTTCACATACTTAGCACCCGCAGGGAATTGACGCCAAGAATACCTTGGAAGTAAAGTAACCGTAAGACGAGTGCGGGTACAGTGTCAAGGCAAAACCCTTCACATACCTAGCGCTCCGCAGGGAATTGAAACCAAGAAGGATCTTCTGGGCAATGCTTGCGGAAACGGGAATAACATCCCCGCATAGCGGGAACGTCGAGAACTACATTGTTTGAAGCTCCAGGATGGAATTGGTGGTTTTAACATAATTGATCACTATGTTCAAAACTACCAAAACCTCATGGAGAATCCACACAAGTGGGACTCAACGCTCCTGACTTGCGAGGAGGTTACAGACCTACCCGCATCATACCCAAAGATCAAGCAGGAAAGTCGGGAATTTCTGCAAGTGACATAAGGACTTCCGCGGGAAGAATCCCCATGGAAAACCTTAAAACTAAACCCTTTTCAAAACCCTTTGCTTAAGTCTAAAAGTTCACCTCACTTTATTAAACATTCATGAGAACATTGGACTGGGGGGACTTGAAGAGGTAGGTCCCAGCAGAGCCCAGTTGGACCCGCAGGACTCACCTTGAAGAGAGACGTCTGCGCAGAAACCAACTGGATCCGCAGGACCCACCATGCTCAGAGACGTGACGTCCTTACGCGCAGTACGCAAGCTGTTCCCGCAGGAAATGCCTCCCAATGGTGAAGTACTCCGCCTGTTCCCGCAGCTGCGGATACAAGCCATCAGGGAAGGCCACCCGCGCAGCAAGGCTACACGCACAAGGCACTTAGCTCTCAATAATTCAGTTGTCACCTGAAGGAATGAGCAAAGCCGGGAACAATCCCGCACAAAGGCGGGAGGGGGAATACTCCCGCCCAAATAAGCCAGTCCGTACGATACGGGAAGATCTTTTGTACTGTACCTGACGAGGTATGGGCAAAAGATCTGACCAGAGATACGACAGCTCATTGACAACAGTATGGCGAGCAGCATGCTCTTGTACTGTATGTCACTATTAGCCGCTGCCTACTCACCAACTCCTGTCATACCACGTGCATAGCCGGCAGTTGGTGGAAAAGGAATAGTACACAGCAGGCCTGGTCACTGTCAGCCGCTGCCTACCCACCAACTACCAGCATGGCACGTGCGTAGGCCACAGTTGGTAGAACAGGAATACTATTCAGTCGGCTATACCTTCTTGGAAACCTACCTTCGGCTATAAATACCCCAAATGGTATGATCATCTCATCTTATGATATCTTATCATATACTATCTTGTATCTTACATATTATACCTGATATCTGCTCTAGCAATCTCTTAATATATACTTATATTCAAGAGCAATCTAGTCTGATTCTCACGCCGGAGGGTGGTCACAAGGAGGAAACCCCCCCCCCTTCTCAGTGACGAGCTCACGGTGTCTGTTTTGCAGGTTATCAGAAGAACCATCTTTGCCGGATCTAACCCCTCGTGGGAAACATCTATTTAACCCCCAGATTATCCGTAATCTGCCCGGGGCCGATTAGTGTTTCTTCACTTAGTATGGTCTCGGTTACGATATGATGGCATGGTCGTCACATACTCACATTTGTAGAGATCCTTTAATTCTCCAATTTGCTTCCCTTTGGTAGTAGTGTATGCTTATGTTTTAAAGCTTTATTTTTGCACAAATTACATAACGCGTATGTTTCATTTCTGGGAACAAAATATTAAAGGAATTTGTTTATGCAAAAGATTTTATCAACCATAGTTGTTATTGTTACATACTATTTCCTTTATCCAAGCAATATGTTAAAGGTTACATCGATTTTGTTCAAGCAAACATATATGATCAACCAGAGCACAATAGTTGACACACCTGGCTTTACAAAGGGTGATGCTTGCAGTAGCCTACATGGAAAGCAAAAAAATTTTGGTAAGTAAAATACTAATGTTGTTACTAATTTATAAAAAAAGGTTTACGGGGTTACCTACACAACCACCTTTCAATGTCAACAGTCCTAGAAGATTTGTTAATAGAATACAAAGTTGTTGCTATCTGTTTGCGTCGATGAATTGCCTTGACTTCAAAAAGTGCAAGAACTTAGAGGTAAAAAATGTTATAGCTTGTAAAGCACATTGGATTGTGCATATTTTCGCAAAAAACAAAAACACACACTCATTATACAAATAGATTTATAAATAAAAATATATATGCAAATATAACTTGCGTACGGTAATAAGAATCTGAAACGTAATGTATATATACACATGAAGAATAACCAGTAGAAGAATTTGTAGTCAGTGTTTGAATTTGTGCACCATATCATGTACTTTAATCAGTTTCGACTAACTTTTTATTTGCAACCATTAACTACAATTGATGAGGATAACAAACAAAACCGATAGACAGGGTTGTTTGAATCAAACATAAACGAAATGAGGTGATATTGAAATAGCTTATCCAAAATTTATAAATAAAATAGGTTCAGAAAAATGTGTGTGCGAATTTCATTGTTAAAGTTATGTTGAAACTAATTATATCGATAACACACACTAACTAATCAAATCCAAACCAACAAAAAAACTTCGTGGTTCTACGAAATCCAATAAACCCAAAAGAAATATCACAAGTAAATCCTAATTAACTTCATTATGGTAACATAAAGTTAATAGCCAATTTAACAGAACTCTTACGATAAGAATAATAAACCAAGAAGCAAAATTGCATACCAACATTTCTCTTTTAATCTGTAGTATATAATTTGTTATAGCTTTTCAATTATTTAGGATCGAATAATTTAAAAACTAATGAAAAGACATCCTAATTTTATTTTTAGTAAATCGACTGATATATTATATGTGTGTGTATATAATTTTGAAGGTTGGTGCTCTCACACAACTTTAAATCAAAAGTTAAAACTGCTTGAAGCCCCCTAGTACAAATGATTTTAACGTGAATTGATTATAAAATTCAAGTTACAACTAGTGCGTCGCGGCAGCTCGAACTTAATCTATCTCTTATCCCTATCTTTATAATTACATTACAAAACACTAAATTTATCTCTCGTATTCAATTAAATAATATTTTTATACCTTTATCATTAGAGTTTTCTTTCTCTTCTACTCACAACCAATTCAACAAATATTAAAAAATAAATAGATGCAAATTTTATTTCCCAAAATTTATAAAAAATCACTAACTTTCTCTCTCTACCATATAATTTACACTCACAATCACTCACAACTCACCTTATAATTTGCTAGCTCCCCTCATAAAATTATAGAGAATAGGATGAGAAAAAAATGTATATATTGTTACATCTTGAATTATAGCATTGTTACAAAATGTTAAGGTTTCTACATATACATGTATATATTGTTATCATATGTTGACACTTGATGTTTAGCAAACTACTCATCGCCTCATCGAAAAACACAGTGTTATCAATTGAAGTATCGTTGGTGATGGTTCCATATACTTGTTGCAGAGTGGAAAATAAATATCATCGAAGAAAGTTTCAAAGTTTAAAAATATGGAAATGTCTAGAAAAAGTCACTTATGACGTGTTAACATGTAAATGGGTTATTTCAACCATGTTAGACACTACCATAACCAGAACCGAAATAACATGTTGCTTCTGCTGGATTTTTCTTACGAAAGAAAAACAACAATCTCTGGTCCTTGCGAGTCTGTAAAGTTGTTAAGTGTAAACAAAGTTTGTTTCTACTGATAGTAATAAACAAATAAACATGGTTAACATAGTGAGCGAAAACAATTGCTTTTTTTCCTTATCTTAAAATGTGTCATAAAAAATCACTTTTAACCCTTTAACTTGCCTATTATGTTTAAAATAAGGAAATTTATTTTCAAAATTTTACTTTTGAAATAGAAGCTACATAAATAGTTTAATATTTTAAAAAGTGAAAAACAATTAAAGATTTACAATACAAATTTTAATAAGTTAAATCAGTTAAATCAGTTAACTCATGAATCTGTAGTGTTAACACGAACACAACATATTTAAATAAATGTGCTAGCTGGTAAAGTAGAGATATAGTGTACATATTTTTGGGTATTATTTTTGTTTTACAATGGAAACTCATAACTACACTCTCTAATCTACTCCTAAAATAAAACCATATTTATAACACATGTGATTTGAATTCTCTCAACTATTTCATATTTAGTTGAAATAAAGACTTAGCTTGGGATAAAAGGGCGACCCAAACTAACAGCCTATGTAAAAACCCATATAAATAACACTAATGATCAGTAAACTTTTGTTATCTTGTTTTGATTAAAATGCCCACATCGTTAAAACATTCAGTTTAATGATGAGCGAGTGTAGTAAATTTTAGAAAGATGTTTTAGTTACTAAAGTCCTATACATTATTAAAACATACTCATTACTTTTAGGAAAACATCAATGTTCATGGATACACTACTCTACCCCGCCCACAAACAACCCACATTTTGCCTGACATATTTGACACTCTCAGGCCCACAACACATAACCTCATATGTGTATACCTACTAGGTTGACACACTACTCAAACTAGCACAAATAAACATAAGCAGTCAAGAGGAGAAGAGCATACTCGCTACACTCAACACAACATACATATATAAACAAGTTAAAACCCAGGGTCACTATTTACACATAAACAGACACATAAAAGTGGGCATCCTAACACATACTTAATCACATCACAAAGACATGATCAAGACTCATTCATCATCTCGAGAATACTTCACAAGTGTCAGCTTATCCCAAGACTTTTAGGCCATCTTATGTGGCACATCCCTTCCCCATTGTTTCTGGTTATAAGGTTTTCTATGTTTTATTTCAAAGTTCTCCCTGCATCACGCACTCCTTTCATACATTCACACCATTTCCTTAGCTGACTCTACCGGGTCGACACACATCACAATAAGCATATGATACACAACTCATCAATTAATCATGAAGCTACATTTAATCATGAAACTACATAAATATGCTTATTCAAATCATTAGACATTAAATGAGTTCTAAACACATAAGCAATTCATGTTAATAGCACACATCACTCACAACCAAATACTAGCCTTACTACAACTACCCGTGTCTCACACACGCCGACCCTTAGGAACCTACGATCCCTTACTAAACACACATAAGCCTATCGCAAGACTTCTACACTAGACTGACTATGGTTTTCATAAGTCATCCCACCATTAAATGACTCAGACACAACTCTAAAGTTATGCCAATAATTCTTTATGATATCCCGCATTTAAGTCAAAAGTAGTTTTAAGAACACTTAATGTCACATGCATGCTAGCCCGAAAACATTAAACTGAGGAATATAATTCACTTTAGCAAAGCTTCTCACTTGCTCAGCAAATACTTGTAACCGACCAAACTCATGGTTACTACTTGAAAGACAACTCAGACCGACCCGATGCTAACCAAATGGGTACAAAGGTTCCACTAACCCGAGCGCAACTCCACGTTCATATGAACAGGGTCACCCCTTGACTCCTTCGGTTCCCTTGACCTAAACCTAAACCACCTTGCATGCAGGTTACTCACCCACTTATCAAAATGAGAGAATAACCACTTAACCCCAGCCCCAAACTGTTAACCGATAAATTTTGGGATGCTACATTAAAACTATTTAAAATGATTCTCGTTTATCTTTTAATTATAATAACAAACATTTCAACCTTCGTACTAGTAAGGTTGATGTAAACCCATCCCACTTCGTGTCTACATGTTCGACTTGAAACACATTCAAAACCAAATACGAAGTACTTTCGATAATCATTTTTGCCTTCGAACAACACATTCAAAAGTCATACGAGTTGTACAAATGGATCAAAACTACATGGTTGATCAAACTGATTTAAATAACGAGACTAACGCATACAAAAGTAATCATACAATTAAAATTGCTATAGTGTTTAGAACTCAAACCGGCCCAATTATAACTATTTAGATTAGGTTTAGGAATAGAATCCTATATTTGATAACTCTCTATCTCGTTTACAATATTCAAAGTTAGTTAATAAAATCGATAAACACAAAGTAGTGTACAAGTCCCATTGGATTACGTACAAGTAAAACTGTCTTAATAATAACCTTTATCAGTCATCGTTCATCTAATCTAAATTATTAGAGGTTTATACTATAGATATCGTAGAAGAAGAAGCACACAACACATCTTGGGGAACAAGAAATCTTTATAACAAAACCTACCTACAAGCGATCCATCATCTCATCTCACCTCACGATTATTATTATTATTATTATTATTATTAACGCCGATTGATCCACAAACCCTAACACATTCCATTTCTTCTGCCATGGCTATGGATATCGACTTCGCTGAGTACCGATTGCGATGTCAGCTTCAAGGTCATGATGATGACGTACGTATCTTCTCTCTATGTTACTTGTTTATACTTTGTGATTACGAAGGCTTTTAGTTGCTTCGAGTTCACTAGGTTAGTTATATTCATTGAATTCGTGCTATGATTTGGATAATTGAACGATTGAGTGGTGAATTACGACTTAGTTTGTTGATTATTTGAGATGTTGTTGTAGGTTAGGGCAATACAGCTACAATACTGTGTAATAGAAGTTGTTACGGTTGCGTGACCTGTTTTAGTGTTGCATTGATTTTGTTTACTGGAATTTTTAGGTTTAGTAGTCACCTTATTCTGTGGTTAATTAGGTAATTTACACTTCCTAGGTTAATATTAGATGCTTTTGTAACTTATTGGTTGTAGGTAGTTTGTGAATTGCGAGTTAGATTGGGTTAATTTGTTGATTTTTTGTGATGTTGTTGTACTTTAGGGCGATACAGCAAGCACACTGTCTTAGTTTCATGGAAAAAGTTATAGAAGTTACGGTTTCGTAAAGCTATTGGTGATTTTGTTTACTAGAATTTTTAGGGTTAGAATTCATCTTATTCATGTTCTGATTATTATATCGCTCCTTCAGTAATTTACACTCCTTGAGTTTTGAAAATAGATATGGATTCATTTAGCTCTTACATGTTAACAGATGTTTTTGTAACTAATTGGTAGTGGGTAGCTTGTGAACGATTTCGTGGTGAATTACTAGTTTGATTAGCTTCGTTGTTTGTATATTTGCGATGCTGTCATTTAGAGCAATATCGCAAGAATACTGTCTTAATTTCATGGAAAAATTTATAGAATTTACGATTTCGTAACCTGTTAGTGTTGCATTGATTTTGTTTACTAGATTTTTTCGGTTTAGCAGTCCTCTTATTCACCTTCTGATTATTATATGGCTACTTCAGTAATTTACACTCCCTAGGTTATGAAATTAGCGATGATTTTTTTGAAAATGGTATGGATTCATTTAGCTTTTATATGTTAAACAGAGATTTTTGTGGTAGGTAGTTTGTGATAGCAATAGTGTATGGTGCATTGTTACAGGAAGAGTTAATGTTCACTTTGACTGTTTTGTGATTCCGATGCTTTTCAGTAAGATTTAGTTGCTACCGAGTTCAGTAGTTTAGTTGTATTGATTGTATTTGTGCTTTGATTTGGAAAATTGAATGATTTCGTGGTGAATTATGAGTTAGATTGGGTTAAGTTGTTGATTATTTGAGATGTTGTAGTTTAGGGCAGTATAGCAGGAACACTGTTCTAATTTAATGGAAAAGGTTATAGAAGCTGAGGTTTCGTAAAGCTGTTGGTGTTGCATTGATTTTGTTAATTAGAATTTTTAGGTTTAGCATTCATCTTATTCACCTTATTGTATGGCTAATTAAGTAATTTACACTCCCTAGTTAGGTTAGTAATAGATGCTTTTGAAACTAATTGGTAATAGGTAGTTTGTGAATTGCGAGTTAGATTGGGTTAATTTGTTATTTGAGATGATGTTGTAGTTTAGGGCAGTGCATGAAGAACACTGTCTTAAATTCATGGAAAAAGCTATAGAAGTTACGATTTTGTAACGTACTATTAGTGTTACATTGATTTTGTTTATTAGAATTTTTAGGTTTAGCGGTCATCTTATTCACCTTTGGATTATTGTATGGCTAATTAAGTAATTTACACTCCATAGGTTATGAATATAGTGATGATTTTAAAGACAATTTTTGAAAATAGATATGGATTCATTTAGCTCTTATATGCTAACAGATGCTGTTGTAACTAATTGGTAGTAGGTAGTTCACTAGTTTGTGATAGCATAGTTAAATGCAGAGTTAATGTTCACTTTAACTGTTTTGTGATTCCGATGCTTTTTAGTAAGATTTAGTTGGCTAGCGAGTTCAGTAGGTTACTTATATTGATTGAATTTGTGCTATAAATTGGACAATTGAACGATTCCTTGGTAAATTACGAGTTAGATTGCTTCGTTATTTGATTATTTGAGACGCTGTTGTAGTTTAGGGCGATACATCAATAACACTGTGTTAATTTCATGGAAAATACAACGATTTCGTAAAGTTATTAGTGTTGCATTGATTTTGTTTAATCGAATTTTTAGGTTTAGCATTAATTTTATTCACCTTATTGTATGGCTAATTAAGTAATTTACACTTCCTAGGTTATGAACTTAGAGACGCGTTTAGCTTCTATGTGTTAACAGATGCTTTTGTAACTAATTGGTTGTAGGAACTTTGTGATAGCAATAGTTTCATGTTGCATTGTTACAGGGAGAGTTAATGTTAAATTTGACCGTTTTGTGATGAATGCTGATGCTTTATATTTGTTTATTTCTAGGTTCGTGGTATATGTGTTTGTGACAATGATGGAATAGCAACTTCATCAAGGGACCGAACCATCAGGTTCTGGTCTTTGGATCAGACTAAGAATGCTGCTTACACTTCTTCTAAGATACTACTTGGGCATACTAGCTTTGTTGGACCACTGGCTTGGATTCCTGCAAATGAACAGTTTCCAGAAGGTGCCCTTGTATCTGGTGGTATGGATACACTTGTTTTGGTATGGAATATAGCAACTGGAGAGAAAGTACAGACTCTGAGAGGTCATAAAATGCAAGTCACGGGAGTCACTGTGGATGGATCAGACATTGTGTCATCTTCTATGGATTGGTTAGTTAACTGTTTTGACTATATGTGATGTTAGTTACTTGTCACAGGATTATCATGCACTGTGGTTTATGTTGTATGGTTTTTAAGGAAATATTGTCTTTATAGTGATGTGTTCTTGAGACATGCAAATCAATCTGATGAAAGTTGAGTACTTAAAGTCACAATATTTCTATAGTAAGAACAAAGGGTGTTTTAACTTTTAGTGTTGGAGTACTTGCAAACTAAGGCATAAATACCTTTGAAACTATTGATTTGCGGTTATTGTATGTGGTTTGTGGATCCATACTAATTCATGTCACATAAGTACTAAGTAAGCCTTGATTTCTCTGGAAGATACTTACATAAAAAGGTCTTATACAAGAACTTTGAAAAATAAATGTGAGTTTTAAGAAAGGCTTATTTAAATTTATGAATATATCTTGGATGCCTCGCTGGCTAGTAACTCATAAAAATAAATGTAAGTTTGTAAGAATTTCTGCTTTAGGGTTTTGAAATCTGAAGGATAACAATTTAGCAGGGACTAGCAACCGATATCCTGTTAAGTTTGCTTACATATTTTCTTCTCTTATTTGTAAATTTGATTAGTTTGCGCTTGCTCATAAAGTTGAGCGAAAGGATGAAACAAATGTTTGTTAGTAAAGTTTTTCAAAAGCCTCATGCCAGGACATATTATCTAAAAGTAGATTTCATCTTGTTAAAATTCTACTAAGTCATCTCATGTTCGAAATTTTGTTGTATTACATATATTTGATCATGTTTTGCTCATCATAGCACCTGATATTGGTTTTTCCATTTATTTCACTTATGAAAGTACCCTAAGACGTTGGAAAGGAGAGCACCAAAGTGAGGTTTGGGAAGCTCACAAGGCACCGATCCAAGCAGTAAGGAGATTACCAACCGGTGAACTTATTACAGGTCTAAATGCATCTTATTCATTATAGTACAGTTTTGGATTTGATTTTTCATGTTTTATCAATCTGGATGTTAATGAAATTCTCCATAACCAAGTTGGCTACATTTATAATTAAAGTTTTTTTTATATATTTGTGATCCAGGTTCAAGTGACAGCACAATAAAGCTTTGGAAGGGAAGCACATGCACACATACGTTTTCTGGCCATACAGGTATACCCTTACATCTGTGTATTTTTTTCGTTATTTCTTTTAGTTGAATACATAACTTGTATGCTGATGCATTTTTCCATTTTGCAAATGAGTTTATTTAATTTGAATGTGGTTATCTTTTTGGGAACTCCGCAGATACGGTGAGAGGTTTGGCTATAATGCCTGATTTGGGCATACTTTCTGCGTCACATGATTCGTAAGTTTTCTGGTTCTGAAGTACTGTGTTTACTGTTTAGGCATTTATATGTACACTTACAACTTACTAATTTTCAATAAATTTGTGCTTTAAATTGACCGGTAGTCTTTGGTATATAATGACAGGTCAATTAGGTTATGGGCGCTTACTGGTGAGGTTTTACTGGAGATGGTTGGCCACACAGCCATTGTCTATTCTGTTGATGCACATAAATCTGGGCTTGTTGTCAGTGGCAGTGAGGACGGATCAGCGAAGATATGGAAAGGTGATATCTTGTTTTTTCACCTTTGCATAAGTGGTATTAGTTACAAACTTTAATATACAGACTATCAAATATTTTTGGTACTCAATTTTGATTCTTAAATAATTCTGTTCTTAAGTTGTTGATAGTATGTTTTTTGGCTTCTAGATGGAGTTTGTGTCCAAAGCATAGAGCATCCTGGCTGTGTTTGGGATGTCAAGTTCTTAGAAAGTGGTGATATCGTGACTGCATGTTCGGATGGCGTGGCTCGTGTCTGGACTGTACACCCGGATAAGATAGCTGAGACACCTGAACTTGAGGCATATGCTTCTCTACTTTCCCATTACAAGGGAAGCAGGTATTTTCTATTTACCACCATCTTTTAGAAAATATGTGTTTCTTTTTGGCATTTTTATTGGATTTATTTGATTGAAATGAACAACCTTGGATAGACATTAACATTTTGATGGCTGCCTAATTTTCAAGCAATTCTAGCTGGTTTATTAATTTCATTTGTCTTTTTAATTTGGCTAAATGTTTTTTCTCTGGACTTAAGACTATGTGCCAGATAACATATTTCCATATAAATGAGCCTTAGATTAAAATTTTACACTGTCCATGCTTTAAGCTAAAATTTAAAATTGTATGGTTACTATAGAATCCAGATATGTAGTAGAAGTTAAGCAAATATTCTTTTTTCTTTTGTGAAGTTCAGATTTGGATGAGTGATTATTAAGTAATCCATGATTACAAAGTAATCCATGAGCTGTGTAGAATAGCACATTTGGACAACTATGTTAGATATCATATCTTCATTATTTATCATATCTTCATTTTGTGTTTATTAGGAAGAGAGTTGGAGGCTTGAAACTGGAGGAATTACCTGGTCTAGAGGCTTTGCAAGCTCCAGGTACTATTGGATTCTTGTTCTGGTATAAGATTTGGACCACATGGGTTTTGTTTGTCTTGAGCATTGTATAAATATCAGTTTGTTAGCAACTGTTGTAATTGACTAATTACTCATCAGCAATTAGAGGGTTTATGGTTATTTTTGTCTGTTTCATTTCATTAAATGCAAATGTTCTATTTGGTAAATCCTGTAGAAGTATTCTATCAATTTAAAGAAAGGTCTTGTGATGTTTGTCAGTGTTTATCAACCATTTACATTCGTGGAAAACCAAAAAGGTTTAGAGTTTATTGAATGTCAGTTATAATTGTATCTAGTAATAGCATTTTTTAATTATTTGACTTTAATGAGGCTTATTACTTAAATAAAGCACATTCTCTATGTATTTCTTAAGCCCTCATTTTGTGAAAGAAGCAAAATAGCTTCTAATCCTAAAGTCCTTTGATTCTGTGATGATCAGGAACCAAAGATGGGCAGACAATAGTTGTACGTGAAGGTGACAATGGTGTTGCATACGCGTGGAATATGAAGGAACAGAAGTGGGATAAGGTATGAATCTATAACATGTGTCGTGCATGTATATGTAGGCAGACACAAAAGTCTTACATCAAGCAAGCATTATAATCTATTTTCTGATTTTTATTGTTACATCCATATTCATTGGTACATTTGGGAGTTATGAGATCATTATATAAGGTCAATCATGACAACTCAAGTTAATCAGTGGCTAAGTTTTCTATTAGGTGTTTTTATGCAGTTAAATGACTAGGTTCCCTGGTTATGTTAATATTAACACATTTTTTATGTATTTTAGATCGGTGAAGTAGTTGATGGGCCTGATGATGGCATGAAACGCCCTGTTCTTGATGGAGTACAGTATGATTTTGGTTAGTCTATTAAGAATCTGCTTTGCCTTAAATGTCTGCTTTTTTTTTTTCTACTGAAACCACAAAAAAATGTGTAGTGTTTGATGTCGATATTGGAGATGCTGAACCTATTCGAAAATTGCCTTACAATAGATCAGGTACTTTCCTGTTCTTCCAAGATATGATTCAGTAACATAATGGATCATCATATATCATCATCATCGTACTCAGTATATCCCACCAATAGCAAAGCTATGGTAGGGTCTGAGGAGGGTAAGATGTAGGCAGCCCCCATAGGGATAGAGAGGCTGCTTCCGGTGAGACCCCCGGCTCGATAGTAGTTTTGCATCAAGCCTTGGACATAAGGCACATAGCACTCAATCATCGGGACACCGGCTGATCGGTGCATGTACCCTTATCTTTCAGCTATCAACGCCACTGCATGATGCCTGATTAACCGTCCGTCACTTTTAACGTTATTTTCACGAGATTAGTAAAATAACGTCAAAATTAGTGCAATTTCACTTTTGCCCACCCGAGGGTTCACACATATATACATCATATGTGCGCACCGCAAGCAGGGCTAACATAATGGATCATTATCAAAAAATATATTTGGTGATGATGGTTGGTTTGTGTGTCATTTACAGATAATGCTTATGACACGGCTGATAAGTGGCTTCTCAAGGAGAATCTGCCTCTTTCTTACCGTCAACAAGTTGTAGAATTTATATTACAAAATTCAGGGCAAAAAGATTTTATTCTTGATTCATCATTTCGTGATCCTTACACTGGAGGTAAGTATAAGTTCACATGGTGTGATTCAGTAATCATTTTTCTTTCATAGATTTATTCATTTTAAATTACTGATGTTATGTCCTGTTATTTTTTAGCCAATGCTTATGTACCTGGACAGTCTTCTAAGCCTGGTATGTAATTATTGTTGGATGGAATTCATTTTGTTTCATGTCTACTTAAAGTAACCCCCCTCCCTCCTTTTTTTTGTCTGATTTGCTTACTTTTCAATTTTACAACCTGAACAGCTGTATCAAGCAAACCAACATTCAAACATCTACCCAAGGTATGCTTATTATGTCAGAGTTTACTTGTAGAACCAGCACATATTTTTTGCTTCCCTATTAGCTGTGTTACCTGTTTGGAAATTTGTTTTTTTGTTTTGTTTTGTTTTGTTATGTGGTTTGGTTAAACGACTTGTTAGCCTGAACACATTTGCAGCAAATCTTGAACCGTAAATTAGTATCCTTATGTATATGATCTTACTTCCGTAATTGCTAAATTTATATATCATGCTCATTACTTTGTAATTTCTGTTTCTTAAGTTTGATTGGAGATTGGGTAAGCTAATTTGGAAACTTCAAGTGATTATAACCAATATAATTATTTTAATGGAAAAAACTGAACAAGAATTAATAGTTATCTACGAATTCTTAAATCTTTCTTCCAAATTTTTAGAAGAGCACACATATTAATCACTTATCTTTGTCTAGATTGAATTGTAACAATGTGGATAAATTTAAATGTTACTGATATGTCTACACACAAATTGATTGTCGCCTTAAGTTTGTCATTTTGGTTCTTTAGTAGAACATTGCACTTTAATGTTGCTTCTATTTGTAACACTTTCTTATTTCACAGATTAGATTAAAAAGTTTCTATATATTTTATCCCACGAATGCATGTTTACGTGTATTATCATACAACCACTCTTTTTCAGAAAGGAATGCTTGTTTTTGACGCGGCTCAGTTTGATGGAATCCTTAAAAAGATTTCAGAGTTCAATAACACTTTGCGGTCTGACCCAGTAAGTTTTATGCTTGTATTATATCGTCAGTTTTGTTTTGTTTAATGCCTGTTATATCGGTTAACCTTTTAATATTATTACCTTAGGACCAGCAGAGCTTGTCAATCAATGATACTGAGACAGCGAGATTGAGTGCGATAGCCAAAATTTTGAAGGACACATCACATTATCATAGTAGTAGATTTTCAGATGATGATATCAATTTATTGTTAAAATTGCTAACGTCATGGCCCGTTTCAATGGTGTTTCCGGGTGAGTATCTTTTTTGAATTGAAGAGACTATGGCTGGTTTAGAGATGATAAATACATGGTTTAACATCTTTATTATTGATGTCTTTTCATACTCATTGGCCATATACAATATCTAAAAAATTATGATCATTATAACCACTTTTTAACCTTTATTATATTAAATAATCAACTATTGTTTCTATTTTTAGTTATTGACGTGTTAAGGATGGTCATTTTGCATCCGGATGGGTCAACTCATCTCAAACGTGCTGATGATGAAAAAGGTATTGTGATTTCTTAATTTTTTAGGACGCCTTAAAGTAAATATTCTGTTAATTGATTTTGAAACTTATTATGAATCTGTCTTTTTTTTTCAGATACATTCATGGAATTGATTAGAAAGGTTACTAGTAGTCCTCTGCCGCCAAATCTTTTAACCAGTATCCGTGCGGTGGTAAATCTTTTTAAGAACTCAGGATATCATCCCTGGTTACAAAAGCATCGTGTTGAGGTATGCCATAAAGACTCTATTTTTTTGTATGTTTTGTTGGAATATTTTGTGAAAATAGTGGTTCTAGTTAATTACATAACTAGAGTTAAATTAGACATAGATATCTTATAGACTATGATAATTGCATAACTAGTTCTAGTTCTTATATTGAAGTAATGCATGCTGAATTATAATTTTCCAACTTTGTAGATTTTTGATGCATTTGCAAGTTGTTACTCATCTTCGAATAAGCATGTGCAAGTATCTTACTCTACGTTGGTCCTCAAGTAAGTAGTCGGAAATCAGTAATTATTTTATTGAACTTGTAATTTTAGTTTCATATGTATGTGAAGCATCTCAGTTATTTTACTTGCTTGCAATCATTAACTTTGAGCTAAAACATTCATTTAATTTGACCTTTTTAGTTATGCTGTGCTGTTGATTGAAAAGAAGGACGAAGAAGGTCAAGCTCATGTTCTTTCAGCAGCTCTGGAGGTACATAAATATAAATAATTAGTTTTAACTTGTATTATTCCTGTAACAGTATAATTTTCTTATAAAATGACTTAGAAGGTTCTATGTGTTATAAATACAATTTGGTTTGTTTATGCGTTTATGTACAGATCGCTGAAGAAGAAACATTGGAAACGGATTCAAAATACCGAGCTTTAGTTGCCATCGGGTCACTGGTATGTTTAACTTGTTTATTTTCGATAGTCGTTTTATATTCACGAACACATAATTAGATTCTAAGTGGCATTTATGTATCATATATCTTTTACAGATGTTGGAGGGTCTGGTAAAGAAAATAGCAGTGGATCTTGAAGTTGGAAGCATTGCCAAATCAGCAAAAGCATCAAAAGATTCTAAAGTTTCTGATGTTGCAGCTGACATTGAAGCCCTGATCAAGCACACCTGATTACCTCCACGTCATCATGGTAATCCTTCATCCCTAGTTTTCTTCAAAATTTCACTATAAATGATAGTGAGGCTGGAGTGACATTTTGTCCATACTTTTTGAGTAACTAATGCGCTTTTTTTTGTGTGATTATAAGACAATATAATTACAATAATAAACCTAAATGAACATTAAAATAGAGTAACGTTGAACATTAAATATTTTATCCGCTCTTTTTGCAGGGACAATACTACGTGGATCAAGAAAACTGGTACAAGAATCAGCCTATGAAACTGTGATGGTTTTCTGTGGGAGTAGAAGTTTATGTATTGATTTGTACTTAATTTCTAATGAGGTGTTAAGCCCGGGCTTTTTGGGACTAACAATGAACTTGGTGATCTCATTTTTTTTTCCAGTGTTCCTTTTTAAGACTTGAGCGGTGTACTTTCCTGACACGAACTTGGTATTAAAGCAATTCGTCATTCCATTTAATATCCGTTAGCATGGTTACAACGTTATTAAACATCCAACAAAACCTATTAAATAGTCTGTAACCAACACATTTAGTTAAATAGGTTGCATGAGTTGCGTTCTGTGACATGATTTTGATTATGTTCAAGTTAGGATTAATGTATTTGGTGCAAATTGTTAAATTGCCCCTCAACGTTAATTTTGTATACCAACATAGTTTCAGGCAACCTCTTCAAGACCTCAACCAACTGGCTCCGTTGTGCATTTGTTCAACAAGTATTACTAGTTAAACCGGATAAAGTAAAACGGAAAACCTACATTTACATTAGGAAATTGTTGTGTGGCACGTGCTATGTGTTTGTAGCGTGTATTTATTATTATTCCATATTTTAGTATTGTTGTCAATTAAACATTAAGCAAGAATTGCACAAACATTAAGCAAGAATTTTATTTTTCTTTTTATCGCCAGATCTCATCACCAACTCGGTTTTTGAAATAAATTTAGATATGTAAATAGTAGATATGTTAAAAAAAATATGATTTTTTATAAGAGAATGAGGACGTTGGCTCTTAAGGAGGGTGCATTGTTACCGACTGAAATAATTGTAAGGTATGAGACTTGTACCACATCGGTTGTATGGGCAATTGATGTGAGGTTTATAAGCCAAATGAGTTCCCTCACCTATCAGACTAGTCTTTTGGGTTGAGTTCTGTCTGGCTTGTAACATTGAGAAGTCTGACTAGTCAAAACACACAAATAGGGTGACCATTGACCACCAACTCATTTTGATAATAAATTTGGTTCGCTACCATTTGGCGACCGTTTTTTTTATTTCCAAAAAATATGAATTTGATTCTCATCCGTATGTTGTGTTACATCACTTTTATTTTTGCTTTTTCAAGATGCTTTTGTTTTGTAATGGGACATGGCAATGGCTCATTGCCAAACCATCTAACGATCAACATTACTTTTAAAAAAATCTAACATACATGTAATGAATGATTAGTTGGTAAAGAAAACAAATTATTCGCCAAATGATTTAGCGATCAATGAATTTTGTAACTAAACCGATCGCCAAATGAATTGACAACCACTATATTTCTGTGTCAAGTTTGCAAAATTTTGCCCCACATTATGATGGTTTGGATGGTTGGGATACCCCACTTAAATAAAATTTGAAAAATTATATCTTTAGCCATTACACATGCTTATAAGATCATTCATGTACTTTTAGTTGTCTAACATCATGTACTTTTTGTTATCTAACAACATTACATTAGTGACGTCTTCATAAAATTACGAGTTTAATTATTCTTGTTAACGATACACCCAAATTTTTAATACATGTTTTCAAGTTATAATCATTATAATTTTGGGATGAGATCAGTATCATACTTGTGCCTGTACCGGTATCGAAAGTACTCATACCGGATATCAATAAGGTTGAATGCTGAGTACCATATCAAATTTGTTTAGTACGAGTTGGGTACGGGTATATGTATCAGTATGTAGAGACGGACCTAGGTGGTTGGGAACCCCCCCCCCCCCTGGATTTTTATTTATTCAATATACGATCTAATCCCGCCGACCCCCGATGAAAATTTGACACCACCCTCATAACACGGGCAAAACCGTTGAAGAAAGTAAAGGAAAGACGTTTTTCAGCGAACACAAGATGTATTACTTGGTGGTTATGTAAAGTGGTTATGTAAAGACGAAGAAAATAAACTCATATGAATAAATTAAAAAATATATATTTTCATATAATAAAGTATTGGGAAAGAGAGCTACCAACCAATAGTATCATAACATTCTCTTCCAACCCCTCATATTAGGGGGACGGGGCACCGCGTGATGAAGCTCCCATCACGCGTGATGGCTCTTAGCACACCGTCGCCACTGCCTTGTCAAGCTTGAGTGATGAGATTTGCGTGATGGCCATCACGCTTATAGTGAATTTAAGTGATGGAACTCTCTTTCTCTCTCTATATATATATACCCTAAATACACTACTCTCACTCACACAAAAACCTATATATATATATATATGTATCTATACCAAAACCTATCACACCACACCACCCCTTTCAAAATCCATCAAATGTGATAGATTTGAAGCTTGTGATGTGACACATCATCATTGGGTGGTGTGTGTGAGGAAAATGGAACCACCCCTCCCCCCTTATATGAGGGGTGTTTTTATAATATAGAGAGTGATTTAAAGTGTTGTGAGTGAAGAATTTTTATATTTTAGAAAACGTAATAATTTTTATGTATATTTGAAAAACTACTGTTCACCCCTATAATATTTTAATACATTCTGAAAGTTGTTGTGAGTGAATGAGAGAGAAATGGTAATGATAAATGTATAAAAAGTACCCCCTCCGTCCCATTATAAGTGTCCTAGTTTGATTTTTCTAGTCTTTCTTGTTTAACTTTAACAGACAATATTTTTGTTTGTGTTATATAATACTTGATGTAAAATATATGAATGGATTGGGTTTTAAACGTATTTTACATTGATATAATTTTCATCAAGTATTATATGACACGAACAAAAATATTTACGGTCAACGTTGCAAAAGAAAGACTTGAAAATTCAAACTAGGACACTTATAATGGGACGAAGGAAGTATTATTTAATTGAAAAGGAGAGAGAAAATATAGTGTGTTTTAGTGTAATTTTGGATTTATGGATAGGGGGTCATTCTCATCCAACCCCCTATCTCTAAATCCAAAATTACGCTATAACACGCTATATATTCTCTCTCCTTTTCAATTAAATAATACTTTTTATACATTTATCATTACCATTTCTCTCTCCTTCACTCACAACCACTTTCAAAATATATTGAAAAATTATAGAGAGGCGAACAATAACTTTTCAAATATACAGAAAAATCATCATGTTTTCTAAAATATAAAACTCTTCACTCATAACACCATAAATCACTCTCTAAGTTATAAAAAACAGCTCCTCATATAATATGAGGGGTTGGATAAGAATGCTCTTAGGTCATCGGTGAACCTTTAAATGAGTTGCTAGAATATTATTAAAAAGAAATAAAAAGAGAAAAAAAAATCAAATTTTCAATGCAACCTTGTCGTAGGAGAATGGCTAGGGAAGATGGATGGAAAAGTGGGAATGGCTAGGAGAAAAAACAGGTGAGTTCACGGTTAGCTCAGTTAAGAGGATGCTTGGAAATAATAGAGACAGCAGCAACAATTATGTTATGAAATGGAGTAAGTGGGTTCCGTCGAAGTGTAACATACATGTTTGGAGGGCGGAAATGGATAGAATTCCTACTAGAGAGGCGCTTGAAAAAAGGAACCTTCCAGTGACAGATAAATTGTGTACCTTATGTGATTTGGGGAACAAATCGACGGATCATATTTCCACGGGCTGTAGGGTAGCGGCGGTGGTGTGGGACCATATTAGCAGTTGGTGTAAAGTGCCTCCTATATTTGGATTCTCGGTGAGAGACTTGCTTGAACTTCACAAGACTACTACTCTTGGAACGATTGAGAATGAGGCATTTCATGGGATTGTGATTATCGCTTGTTGGAGAATTTGGAAGGCCAGAAATGAAAAAGTTTTTGAAGGAAAAGAGATTAAGATCGAAGAGTTAATCGGGGATATTAAGTCGCTTGTTTTTTTTTGTTCAAATATAGGACAAAAAATAGATCGTTAGTTTGGTCAAACTGGTGTAAATTTTCTTTCATGTAATTTTTGGAGTTGTTTTGGTGGGTGACTTCTCTCCAGGTTGTGAAGGTGACTTGTTTGTTGACGTTTCTATAAAAGTCCACATTTCATAAAAAAAAAAAAAAAAAAAAAAACTTGTCGTAGGAGAAACCCATGTTGCAACCTCCACCATGCCACATGTCTAAAAGCTAGTGACTTGCATTTTAATTTTGTTTTCTCTTTTCTTCTCTTGACAACTAATTTCACTTACTAAAAGGTAGAGGTGTCAAATAGGTTGGGCTGGGTCAAACGAGTCATGAGTTGAAATGTGTGACACTCGTCAATTTCAGGTTAACTCCGTTAATCCGAACTCCGTTAATTCAAACTTAAGATCACACGAACTGTAACGCATCTCTCATTACATTTAATTTAAAGTTTTAAATGACGCTTGACAATCTCTACACAAGTAGTCTTTCGGAATTTCACCGAAACATACACGAGTCGACTCAAACCGTTGGTGAACAAACAAATATTAATATAAACAAGTACTTGGTATAAATACGTGTTATGGTTATATGTGACTATGTGTTTGCATATGTAACATTATATTATGGATGATATAACTTAGTTTGTACAAGAATTAGGTGAACTAGAAGATTAGGGGGTAAAATGTAACATGTTAGTATTTAAACAAATTATTCACTAAACCCTAATCACACTCCCTCCCTCCCTCTCCCCTTGGCGAAGGCAGCCCCCCCTCCCTCTCCTCTCTTGTTCGATCGAGCCACAAGCGCACACACACACATACAAGTTGTTTACAAGGTTGTTGAAGGATCCAAGGTGATAACTAGGTAAATAAACTTCATATCTAACCCATTCTATAAGTTAATTGCATGATTAAACCTGAAAATCATAAACCCTAAGTGCTAAATGTGTTGTTTGTTGATGAATTAGGATTACATGCATGATTGTTAGTGCAAATGTTATTAGTTTGTTGAGTTTTAATGAAAACTGATGCTGGACAGATCCTTAAGTTCATGTTGAAACGACTGTAACTCGATGTTTACTACATGTTTTGAAGTGATTGTTGATTCAATAATATACTAGACCGAGTCTAGTTTCCAAAAAGTCCGAGTTTGTGAATTTTGGACGTGTAAAAGTTAGTTTTTATTATTTTACAAAACTTTTGTGCAAGGCTGATTCGGGAGACCTGCTGTTAGGCTGTTTTGAAATTAGTATATCTCATAAACTACAAGACCAAATGGGTTGGTTCCACTTCTGAAAATAAATATTCTTGAGTTAGGAATCTAACCCAATTGGTCTTGCATTAATTGGATTTGTCATGAATCAGGAATAACAAATAACATTCTGCCACGCATGATAATGATTGCTGTGTGTTTGATGTGATGTTTTGATCATTGTGATAAAACCGTATATGATAAAAATATAATAAAAATATTTCTAGAAACCTAACTCACGTGTGCTTCTGTGATGATTTTTTGTGATTTATTTGACATGTTAGAATTTATCAAATAGAGTAATCTTGTCGAGTGAAAATCTGCCGGGACAATTTAGCTGCTAAATTACTTGAATAATCATGAAAAGTGCATAACTGATCGATGTTCGCTATGTTTTGACTAAATTGCCCTTGTGGGGGGATATTTGCTAGTAATGAACGATGTTAGTACTTGACACTAAGTACTTTTTCACATGTGTAACTTATCACCAACGTGTTTGTCGAGTCGCGCTTATTTCACAAACGCATCTTATGCATAAGTTGTATGTGTCGAGTCTAGGGACTCACTCGTAGTTCAATACTTAGAAAAATCTCGTTTTTGTTTTTAGAACACTAGTGAGGATTTTCTGTGACGCACACCTTTCTCGGATCTTTTTGGTTATCTTCGCAAACAGTGAGTTTTACGTCCCCTTTTTACTCTTTTTAAACGCTTTTATTAGGGAGAGATAACATACTCCGACGCTGTAGATTTTGTTTAGTTTTTATATATCACTTGTAAGGCTAAGTGGCAAACAAACCAACCAAAGTCCTTCATAACATCGAACCGGTTAATATTTGTATAATAGCGAGTCACTGTTGAGTAGTACTACTGGGTTTGACAAGCCCCACCCAACTCTAAACTCGACTGTAGGTCGAGTGGGTGTAATCTTGGCTAACACAATACCATGGTCGTGGTTGACATGGTGGCAAGGTAATTGATAAACAGTCAGCTTCGGTGTTGAACACTTAGTAATACATGCTTGATAGGTTAGCTACCTATTAATATATAATTGACATAACACTATCTAGTAACGCTAAAAACACAAACACTTTATTTATATAAACCTGTGAACTCATCAACCCTGTGTTGACACTTTTAGTATGTTATTCTCAGGTAACCGAGGCGGGGGCGCGGTTTAGGACATGCATTCGCTAAACACCGTTGTTTTAAAAAAACTTCTTTTAATTTTTGTCTTGATAACTTGGGTTTTTTAAGTCGTCCTGTGTGGCGCAACTGTTTGGTTTACAATTTACGCTTCCGCATTTCATTTAAGACTTGATGTCTTGTCGGTTTTGAAAACTTTTAATATGGTGTTTGATTGTAACTAATGATTCCGATCCTGTTAGTTCACACCCTCTGAAGGTAAAACTCTGTTAGTGGATTTTGAGGGTGTGACAAAATGAGTCATGGGTCAAAACGAGTATGGGTCATAATGAGTTTGGGTCAAAACGGGTCAATTAAAAAAAGAGTTGTTTTGGTTTGGGTCAAAATAGGTTAAGGTCGAACCGGGTTTGAGGTTTTTTATTTTTTTATTTTATTTTTTTGTGAACCAGAATAACGTCGGAAACATTTTAGTTTTTTTAGATTTTTCGTTTTTTATTTATATTTTAAGTTATGATTTTTTTAATTATTTTTTTGAATTTTTTTGAGGTGTTTTCTGTTAAGATCAAAAATCCTCAAAAAAATATTCAAAAATAATAATACAAAAATTATAATTCAAAATATAAATCATAAACAAAAAAAGTAAAAGCGCTAAAATGTTTCTTACGTTGTCATCGTTTCATAAAAAAAAAACCACCTTGAATCGAACCGAAACCGAAAAATCGACGAAAATAAAACATAGAAACAAAAGGCCAAAACCGGACCATATCAATCGAAATCGAAAAAATCAATCAAAACGAAACTAAAAGAATTCAAACCGAACAAAAACTAAACTGAAAAACGAACAAAATTGAGTCCGGAATCGAACAGAAAGAAACAAAAGAAACCAAAACCCAACACGTCACGAGTGAAAACTCGTGTTGGCTTGAAACCTGAACTGAACCCGTTCCAATCTGAAACCCGTTTCGTGCCGAAACCTGTCTTGTACAAAAACCCGTTCCGATCCGAAACCTGTCACATTTCCTTAGGACACTAACCCACATCGACCCATTTCTTTGAACTTGTCGACCTATTTTAACCCGAAAGTAAAAGGATGGAATTTCAAATGACTCATTTTGACTCATTTAGTTAAAACCTTTTACTCAAACCAACTCATTTAACTTTTAAAACAACTCAAATTGACTCATTTAAAAGAGTTTTTAGTGTGCAACTTTTTTCAAAAATATAAATACACCGTCTCGTTTAGTTGTGTTTTGTTATTTTTTGTCTTTCTTTTATGAATATCTCTATATAAATTTTGTAAAAAGCGGAGCTTTTCAAAAAACGTACTTTTTATATAATAAAAATGGGGATATCTATTTGTATTAAGTATGTTGGATGAATGCACAAGATTTTTAATAATATTCATTATTCTACTACAATAAATAATTTCGATGTGAATAGTCTAATCACTTTTAATAAAAAGAGAAGGTTGGGTCGTTTAACGAGTGTGAAAATTTAAGATGGTTATGTTGGATAGATGGAAGAGTAAGGGAAATTAGTTTGATAATGAAGATTGATTTGAATTATGAATGAGGATAGTTTTATATCAATGTGTTAAAATTAAGGGTAAAGTTAA
Organism: Bidens hawaiensis; assembly: GCF_021521415.1. Taxonomy (NCBI): domain Eukaryota; kingdom Viridiplantae; phylum Streptophyta; class Magnoliopsida; order Asterales; family Asteraceae; genus Bidens; species Bidens hawaiensis. The sequence continues at coordinate 326,728 of NW_027491181.1, forward strand.
AATAAAAAGGACAACAAAAATAAGAATGGTGAGAAGGAATCCAGTCCATTCATCTTAAATTTGAATGGTTGAGATTAATTTAATAAATAAAAATTGATGGAAAGGGCATGAAGGTAATAACACACATTTGTTGACTTTCTCTCTCCACATGCAAGACACATGTCAATTCTCCTATCATTTTAAAATGTCCATAACTTTTTTATACGACATTATTTTCTTTAAAAAAATTCACCATAATACTAAGCGTTTTTTTATCTTTAATATGAGTATCATATTGTTATATAAAAATAAAAAAAAATTAATGGGTTTTTTAATTGTGTTTTTTTTGTTGTTCATTGTGTCATTGTGTAATATGTTGTTTCCATTGTGTTTTACGTTTCAAGTCATTGTGTTATATATATTCACCATTGTGTCTTACGTTTTAGGCCATTGTGTTATACGTATTCACAATTGTGTCTTACGTTTTAGGTCATTGTGTTATACGTATTTACCATTGTGTTTTACGTTTCAAGTTATTATGTACTCCCTCCGTCCCTTTGAATATGTCCTATTTTGAATTTTCAAAGTCTTTATTTATAAACTTTGACATTAAATAATTTTGTTTGCGTTAGATAACACTTGATGAAAGTTATATGATTTGAGTATGTTTTAAAAAATGTTTTTATCGGTATAATTTTTATCAAGTTTTATATAACACAAAAAGTATATAATTAAGGTCAAAGTTTATAAATAAAGACATTGAAAATTCAAAATAGGACATATTCAAAGGGACGGAGGGAGTAACATGTATTAATCATTGTGTTTTATGTATTAGATAATTTGTTGCTATTTTATCATTATTTTTACATATTATTATTATTACACAATGGTGTTATTAGTATTTAAAAAAACATAATGATGAGTTGAAAGACACAATGCCGAAAAAACAAAATGACGAAAAAAGACACAATGATCGGCGAAAAGACACAATGATGTGCGAAAAGACACAATGGCGTGCGAAAAAAGACACAATGGTGTGCGAAAAGACACAATGACGAAAAAAGACACAATGATAAGCGAAAAGACACAATGGTGTGCGAAAAGACACAATAACAAAAAAAGACACAATGACGAAAAAAGACATTTATAAGTGAAAAAACACAATGGTATGCGAAAAGACACAATGACAAAAAAAGACATAATGATAAGCGAAAAGACACAATGATAAGCAAAAAGACACAATGGTGTGCGAAAATACACAATGACGAAAAAAGACACAATTATGTGCGAAAAGACACAATGGTGTGCGAAAAGACACAATGACGTGATTTTTGTTATAAATTTTATATACCAAAAATCATACTCATATTAAAGATAAATAAACGCTTGTTATTATGATGAATTTTTTTCAAAAAAATAACATACGAAAAAGTTATAAATGTTCTAAAATGATGGAGGTATTAACATGTGCCTTGCTGCGAAGAGAGAAAATATGTATAATTATCTTTAAACTCTTTTTCTTTTGGTCCCCACTTGACACATGTCAATTATTTATGGTTTCTAACACTTCTCATTTTTATTACCATTTGTTCGACTACTCGCGAGGCCTGCTGCGTTTAAAGAAGCTCCACCCGGGAAAAGAGTGGAAAGCAGCTTTGATATGATAACGAAGAGGTCGCATTAAGATCTTCTATCCAAGGATCTCGATCTAGGCGAGAGGTTGCGCTTGCCATCCTGAACCAACTTTTTTCCTTTCTTGACTGGTGGTGAACCCTCCTCTCTTCTTTCTGGGTCCGCCCGTACCAGCTAACTCGCTTTCCTCCTAAAAGGTCAAAAGGGCCTACCTTAGCACATTCACCTGAGGAAGGAAGGGAAGCTACAACGTCCTGATTGAAAATGTCACCTGCATTTTAGAATAACTTGACCCAAATTAATAAATTATCAATTTCTTAAAATAATAAATTACCTAGAGTTGAAACAAGTTAATCATTACGTCATTTCTTACTTTTTTTAAATTAATAAATTATCAATTCTTTAACAGTTTTTGGTCAATGTGTTTGATTAATTTATTATGTATTGTATAATGTAATAAACCTAATTTTAGTTTTTATAGTTTTTTTATTAAAAATAATGTCATATGTTATTTTACTTTTATCGTTATGTTAGGTTTCAGATTCTCAGTTTATACAAGTGTTATAACATTCATTAGATTAGTATTAGATTAACAAAAGTTATTTTCATTAGATGACAAATTTGGTATAAAACTAAAATCAAAACATTGAAATTTCATGAAATCTAAGATACAAATAAAAGTAACAATAAACTTGAAATTTCAAAATAGAATGACTTGACTTAATAATAATAAAAAGATCTTATTGACCCGACCTGACCCGACCCGACAACAACTCCTTCTTGATAGACATCGAACACCAAATTTTCCGCCACCCATGTACAAAAGTTATGTTCAGGTGAGTTTCTAGCCCCATTCCTTGTTATGTTTTCGGGGCTGTGTGCATACTCGATGTGATTAGTTAATACACTTACCTTAAGTGGTAAGTGTATGCCCTACATGATTATGTATAAATGAATGCTTGACGGTGCGTGAACGATCTTCGGATATTTCATGTACCGTCGAGTGATAGTTTGAAGATATGAATGATATGTATATAAAGTATGGATGATTAATTGTCGGTACGTGAACGATTTTCAGATATTGCACGTACTGGTTAGGTTATAAATAAAGATATGGATATTGTATGTAATGTAAGGATGAAGGCTTGTCGGTATGTGAACGATCTTCGGATATTGCACGTACTGTCAGATTAAAAATAAATATATGAATATTGTATGTAATGTAAGTATGAAGGCTTTCCGATACGTGAACGATCTTCGGATATTGCACGTATTGCCGAAAGAAGTGATTAGCTCCTTATATGGACATTAATTAATAGCTTATTTACAGTGTTCCTCCTATGGATAATATATAGAGTTCTTTCTATGGATAATGTAAAATGTTTTAACTATGGATAGCATAGTGTTCCTTCTATGGATAGTGTGGTGCTTCTTCTATGGATAGTGTAACATCGATAAAATTTCGAGTTCAAGATAATAAACTTTCAAAGACTAAGGACCAAAAATGCCAAAAATTCCAAACCTTAGGGATTAAAACGAAAATTCTGTTTTCTTGTCCTATATCGATACGCGACGGGACAAAGGACAAGACCATCACGTATCGCGAAGGGCTTGGTCAAAAAGGTTCTAGAAGGGGTCAACAGCGATACGCGATCGCTGTTAACCAACGTCATCGCGTATCGCGATGACGTGGCCTGACACCTCTGGCACAAGCTCTGCCACGTGGCACACCGTCAGCCACGTGTCCTGACACGTGGCCACACGTGGCACGTCGCCCGCCATGTGTCAACACGTGGCACACCGTCTGCCACGTGGCGACACATGGCAGACCTATATGGTGACTGTCTGGGGCTACGTCATGGTACGCGACGGGTGTCCAGGAAGCCATCGCGTGCCGCGATGGGTTCCAAAATTTTGTCTATAAATAGCACGTCCGGGATCTCCATTTCTCACACCAAAATCCAGCCATCCAATCTCTCTCTAACATCTCTTTAGAATCCCTTATCCATATACTCGATCCACCTCGAAAAGCGTGCCCGATTTCCTCGATCTACGTGTTCATTCCTCGAAGTTCGTGCCACCCTCCACCCGTATATCAAGAAGGCGTTTGTTACTTTCCAATATCATGGCGATGAATCCCAAGAGGCGTGACGACGAGTGTTGAAGTTTGGTGTCTATTTGTTTGGCGTGTTGAAAGAAAGGTGACGAGAAGAGAAGTTTGTTCAAGAAGGTAAGAAAGGTGAAGCAGCGTTGGAGTGCTGCTCGAGTTATTAGGGTTTCCAAACGCCAACAAGGTAGGCGTAGCGCCAATGAATAAAATAATAAAATATTATAAAAGGCTTAAACCTTAAGTCGAGGTTATATTCGATACCTCGATAAAAGAAAAGAAAACATAACATAGAAAAGAATAAAGAATATAATTAAGATTATTGATAAATATATATAGTTATTTATTGCTTAAATAATATTTCCATAATAAAGAATATATATACTTACACACACACACACACACACACATATATATATATATATATATATATGTGTGTGTGTGTGTGTAAGTATATATATTCTTTGTTATGGAAATATTATTTAAGCAATAAATAACTATTCTTAAATAATAAAGAAAAAGAATACGTTTCTTAGAGAAGAAGAAACGTCGGGCTTTACAAATAAACCAAAGGTTTATAAAATACTTTCTAACTAAAGGTTTTAAAGTAAAAAGAGATTTTGAACTAAAGATTCATCGAGGTAAAGTTTATAAAATAAGACTAAAGGTCTTAAGCCGGATTGTACATCCGACTAACAATTGGTTATACTCGTACTATAGGTGCGAGATAGCAACGGGAAAGACCCTTGGACGGTGCTGAAGCCGATGCAAATTGAAAAAGGTGAATACGCCCAAAGATTTACAAACTTGTTTTCAAACGAGTCAACGTGTTATATGAAAAACTTTACATGAGACTAAGTGTCTCTAAAACATTATAAACAAGGGTATAAATACTGGCCTCAGGCTATCTTGTACGTTTGTCTGGATCCTTTCATATGTGGTGGGCACACCACACCTGGTCACAATTACGCTCGCCTGCGGGGAGTATGACCTAGTATACTCGTATAGGCACTCAATTAGTCGAACGCTGCGGTGATTCGCTGCGGTGATTCACTGGGGGAATCGAGTACAGAGACTTGAGTTTATAAATTTTATTGTTTTAACTTGATTATTCCTAAGCCATGTTGGGCCAAGGCCTACGTAGTCTCGAGGGGTAATTAAGTAAAGAAAATATTTTTAGCGTCAGCGTATTCACCCGCATTCGTTGCTGACGTATTTTCTTACATTTGCAGGTGAACAAAATTAGCGCTTGGAGTGACGAAGTGCTATGGATATCCTATGGCTCGGATTTGTTTTTTATAAACTTAAAATATTAAAATGGTGGTTTGTAATTAAAAACAATTAATACTTTTTGTTATAACTTAAACGAGTATTTTATAATCATGTCTTTTGTAATATTACACTTTAAACCCACAAGTTTATAAAAGTCTTCTGCTATTAAACGTAACTCTGATTTAATTACGCTTGTGGTACCAACATAGGTGTCACACACCTAGGCCGTGGTCTGGGGTGTGACAAGTGTTGGTATCAGAGCCATCGATCTTAGCGAATTAGGTATTACAAGATAATACCTAAGCTTCGATCCAAGTAATAGGAATTAATTGTTTATTTGAAATAGGGATAAGATAGGCTGGTAAACCTTTTCTTTCCCTCTTCATTCTAAACCACCTAAAATTTATTAGATGTCATTCAAGAACATGATGGCAAACTTTGTGCACAAGGCTAAAGAAGCTGGAATCGCTGAACCGTTCCCCGAGGACAATATGAGTGAAGGTTACTATGAAGCATACTTTGATCAAGATATAGATCATGACCTAACAAAACCTGTATACTACCCCGGATCCAAGCACTACCCAATAAAAGTTCTTGATAGCCCACCAAAACAAGGAAATGAACCACCAAGGCACTCTAGCTACCATCCACCAACAATACCCATGTACCATCCATCGGAGATCCCCACATACCATCCATCAAAAATCCCCACTTATCAACCGTCATAGATACCACCTTACTCAACTGGAGTTTCAACTTACCAACCACCAAATCCTCACCCATCCTATGCCTTCCTTTCCAACTATCAATCAAGGAGGAACCGAGATCCCCTTCATCCGATTGGATGCAATGTCACTCAGATCAACGAAGGTGGCATACCTGAACTTCTACCATGGATGCTGTCGATTCCCACTCTAACAAGGAAGGACCCTCTCGTAAGCCTAAAATGAGGGTAATGATGCCGTAGATGAACTTCCGCATGCCCACAATGTCAAAGGAGACTGATTAAATGGAAGAAGAGGATCCAGAGGAAGAGGACCCAGAATAAGAGGACCCAGAGGAGGAGGAGGATCCAGATAAAGAAACTGAGGAAGAACCGGAAGAGGAGTACCCTGAAAATCCTAACGAGATATCAACACCAATGGAGGAATCACTCACTTCCCAAAACGTAAGCTATGGCTCTGTTGACCCTTATGTTCAATACCTCGAGAACCTAAAGAACCAAGAATCATCAAGCTTCCCACCATTCCAAGGAGAGATTCCATCAATTGAAGAGCAAGCTAATGAGATCCAAGAACAAAACATGGCTGCTGAAGCATTTTTCCACTACCCATCTGACGTGACAACATCTCCGCATACCGAACCAAGGAATCATTATGAAATGGCGACAATGGGTTTCCGCGACCCACCTCCGAGGTATGGATACCCCCATGAAGTTCCATAGTCATATGAGGAACACCTGGACCGCGCCCTGCACGAGTCGGACGATTGGAGGAAAAAGATGGCCATTGAAGGAAAGAAAAAGAAGAAGATAGGAGAGACGCTTCTTCGCAAATGCAATAAGTTGACGAAGGTTGTGAGAAAGTTTATGAAAGATTGAAGTGGTGTTGATGAAGGATGTGAAGTAGAAGTTATATGTGTAATATAATCTTATGTGTGATGTGATATAAGTGTATAACAAGAACGTTGAGACGTTCTTGAAATAAAGAGAGGATAATATATATATATATATATATATATATCAAATGATATATATATATGTGTGTGTGTGTGTTGTAAAACAAATATATATATACTTATGTGATATATATGTGAATGTGAAATAAATGTTGTATTAAGAAAAGAAATTTGTTAATTTCAGATATATTGAAAAAGAAAAAGATAAAAATGTCTAAACAAAGTAACAACAATGAGAATGCCTGAAAAGAGAAGTAAATGAGAAAAGAAAAGGGGAAAGACCCCGTAAATAAACAAGATGACCCAATTCCTGAAAAATACATGAGTCAGATACAAAAGATGATAAAAGATGCAGTTAGGGAAGAGTCTATGGCTAGGTCCCAATCGAAAAACTCAAAACATTCTCATTCCGTTAATCCTTCCCGAAAATCCGTGAAATCTCGTCCGAAACCCTCCCATGTCGAATAAAGTGTTTATGAATCGAATGCTGATGAAGGAGTTAGACAAGAATTCAAGAAACTTAAGATTAGTGGTTGTTCGTTTAAATATTTCAAGTATTATGGACTAAAGGAGTTCCATGGTGACAAAGGAGCCATCACAACCGTGAGGTGGCTTGAAGAGATGGAGACGATTGTTATAACGAGCAAGTGTTCCAATGAGGAGAAAATCCAATATTCTGCTCTCATGTTCAAAGAAGAAGCACTTGAGTGGTGGAATACGATGATTGTGAGCAAAGGAAGAGAAGTGATGTACAATCTGTCTTGGGGTGAGTTCAAGGTGATGGTAATGGCAAAATTTTGTCCCATGCATGAAACCGATCAAATCCAAACTAAATTTCTCAATCATAAGGTCGTGGGAACGAATCTTCGTGAATACAACACCAAGTTTCACGAATATTGTCGTTTGGTTCCCCAGCTGGTTAATCCTGAATCCAACAAAGTTACACGATATATTTGGGGATTGCTGAGGGAAATCCGTGATATGGTGAGGTCTCATTTACCTCAAACCGCTGACTCTGCAATGGAGTTAGCTGGTTACCTGATGGGCGGAATGGTCCGCAACAAGGAAGAGGGCAGGAAGATTTCAACGACGACAACTCAAGGGAGAACACGTGGAGGCGCCAACTACAAAGGCAAATGCGCAAATCAAAGTCGATCTGGGTTTAACTCGAATGCACCATTCTGCAAGACATGCCGAAAACGTCACCGAGGGCACTGCCGACATGCCTCAACAACCGTGTTTGAATCATGTCAAAGACCGGGCCATGCTGCTGCTGACTGCTGGAAGAAGAAGATGACATGTTACAACTATAAAGAGATGGGGCATCTTAGTTTCGAATGCCCAAAGAACAAACCCGCGATTGGTGGTGCGGTTGGAAGTGTCCAGAACAAGAAGGTAAATGCACGAGTCTTCATGCTTGACACGAAAAAGGCCGCTGAAATGTCGGAAACCATCACTGGTACGTTTCTAGTCAACGACACCTATGCTAGAGTTTTGTTTGATTCGGGTGCCAATCTAAGTTTTATAGATTATAGCTTTTGTAGTCTATTAAACGAACCTTTAACAAAGTTAAATAAAACTCTAAGCGTCGAGACTGCTAGTGGCGAAATCGTTAAGATCTCCGAAGCCCTTGAAAACGGAAAAATTCATTTAGCCGGTTATATTCTGCATATCCAACTCTTACCAATGGCACTTGCTAGTTTTGATATTGTACTTGGTATGGATTGGTTATCTGATAACCATGCTCATATCATTTTCAATAGCAAAACTGTTGAACTTCAAGCCCCCGATGAACGAACCATTCGAATTGAAGGGGACAAAGACGCTGGCCAAGTCAGCATAATTTCAATGATTAGGGCTAACAAATGTTTAAATCAAGGATGCTTAGCATTCATGGCCTACGTCACTGAAGAGTCAAAGCCAAAGGAGATAAAGGACGTACCTGTAGTCTCCAACTTTTATGATGTCTTTCCTGATGAACTCCCCGGAATCCCTCCCGATCGTGAAGTAGAGTTTAGGATTGATCTTATTCCCGGTACTACTCCGATCGCAAAGGCACCATACCGTCTTGCTCCGACCGATATGAAAGAATTAAAGAAACAACTCGATGAGCTGCTTGAGAAAGGTTTCATTTGACCGAATTCGTCACCATGGGGAGCACCAATCTTATTCGTCAAGAAGAAGGATGGATCCATGCGTATGTGTATCGATTATCGTGCGTTGAACAAAGTCACAATCAAAATCGTTATCCACTACCTCGAATCGATGATCGTTTTGACCAACTTCAAGGTGCTAGTTTCTTTTCGAAAATCGATCTACGTTCCGGCTATCACCAACTCAAACTCCAATCCGAGGATATCCCAAAAACCGCTTTTCGAACAAGGTATGGCCATTATGAGTTCACCGTTATGCCATTCGGACTTACTAATGCGCCAACCGCATTCATGGACATGATGAATCGTATATGCAAGCCTTACTTGGATAAATTTGTTATCGTATTCATCGACGACATACTTATTTATTCTAAGAATAAGGCTGATCATGAAGTCCATCTCCGAACCTTACTTGATATTCTTAGAACCGAGAAGTTGTATGCTAAATTCTCAAAATACGAGTTCTGGTTACACGATGTACAATTTCTTGGTCACATCATCAACGTCGACGGTATTCAAGTCGATCCCGCTAAGATTGAAGCTATCTCTAAGTGGGAGATCCCAAAATCACCAACCGAGATCAGAAGTTTCTTAGGTTTGGCCGGCTATTACCGTAGGTTTATTGAAAACTTTTCCTGAATTGTTGTTCCCCTAACTTCTTTGACTCGAAAAAATATCAATTATGAATGGGGAGCAAAACAACAAGAGGCATTCGATATACTCAAACAAAAGCTCACCCAAGAACATATACTGGCCTTGCCAGAAGTACTGAGGACTTTGTTGTATTTAGTGATGCATCTCACTCCGGCTTGGGATGTGTACTAATGCAACACAAGAAAGTAATCGCTTACGCCTCTCGTCAACTCAAAGTACACGAAAAGAACTATACGACTCACAATCTAGAGTTAGGCGCCATAATTTTTGCACTTAAAATATGGAGGCACTATCTCTATGGAGTAAGATTTACTGTGTACACTGATCATAAAAGCTTAAAGCATATCTTTGATCAAAAAGAGCTTAACATGCGCCAACGACGATTGATGGAAACTCTCAACGACTACGACTGCGAGATTGTTTACCATGAAGGCAAAGCCAACGTTGTAGCTGATGCCTTAAGTCGCAAGAAGCACGAAAAGCCCAAAAGAGTCTGAGCGTTGCATCTAGAACTTCAAATCGATTTACTCGAACAAATCAAATCTGCCCAAACTCAAGCGATCAATGAAAACCAAATCTCTGACGAAAAATGTAACGGCACCATTGACTCGCTAGTCAAGGGTGACGATGGTATCCTTAGACTCGGCAATAGAATTTGGGTACCAATCGTTGGGGACTTACGTGAGAAATTTTGAACGAGGCTCACAAATCCAAATATATGATGTATCCCGGGAGCGACAAAATGTACCATAATCTCAAAGCAAACTATTGGTGGAATGGGATGAAAAGGGATGTCGCTTTGCATGTTGCGAAATGTCTAACATGTTTGAAAGTCAAGGCTGAACACCAAAAGCCTTCGGGATTGCTCCAGCAACCTGAACTTCCCGTACTGAAGTGAGAGTTAATCACCATGGATTTCATTACCAAACTCCCTAAAACGACTCGTTAACATAATGCTATTTGGGTAATTGTGGACCGCTTAACAAAGTCCACACACTTCATACCCATCAATGAATCGTACTTAATGGATAGACTAGCGCGTATTTATGTGAACAACATCATTGCTTTGCATGGAGTACCGCTGTCTATAATCTCTGATCGAGACAGTCGTTTAACGTCTCATTTCTGGAAAAGCTTCCAACAAACTGATGCGCAAAGCGAAAGGACAATCCAAACGTTGGAAGACATGCTCTGCGCTTGTGTGATTGACTTAGGTGTAAGTTGGGATGACCACTTACCCCTAATGTAATTCTCATATAACAATAGCTATCACACAAGTATTCAAGCCGCACCATTCGAGGCGTTATATGGTCGTAAGTATAGAACGCCCGTGTGTTGGTCTGAAACCGGAGACAATCAATTATCTGGACCCGAGATAGTCCAAGAAACCACCGACAAAATCCTTCAAATCCGAGAACGACTTAAGACTGCACGTGATCGCCAAAAGAGTTACGCCGATGTCCGTCGTAAGCCGTTGGTGACAAAGTTCTTTTGAAAGTCTCGCCTTGGAGAGGCGTTGTTCGCTTCGGTAAGAAAGGAAAGCTAAGTCCTCGATTCGTTGGACCCTTCGAGGTACTTGAACGAATTGGCACTGTTGCATACCGATTGCGACTACCCGAGGAAATGCAAGGGATACACGATGTATTCCATGTTTCAAATCTGCGAAAATGCTTGACCGACGAATCTCTTTCGATGCCATTAAAAGATGTTGAAATTAATGAAAACTTAAAATTTGTTGAGAAACCAATTCAGATAGAAGATTCGAAATTAAAGAAATTGAAAAGACGAACATTAAAAATTGTAAAGGTTAAATGTGACTCACGAAGATGGCCCGAGTATACATGGGAACTCAAATCAGAAATGAGAAAGAAATACCTCCCACTTGTTCTTGTAAAGCAATCTCGAGGAATAGATTTATTTCAAGGTGGGGAGGATGTAACATCGAGAAAATTTCGAGTTCAAATTAATTTTTCAAAGACTAAGGACCAAAAATGCCAAAATTCCAAACCTTAGGGTTTAAAACAAAAATTCTGTTTTCTTGTCCTATCGCGATACGCGACGGGACAAAGGACAAGCCCCTCGCGTATCGCGAAGGGCTTGGTCAAAAAGGTTCTAGAAGGGGTTAACAGCGATACGCTATCGCTGTTAACCAACGTCATCGCGTATCGCAATGACGTGGCCTAACACCTCTGGCACAAGCTCTGTCACGTGTCCACACGTGGCACACCGTCAGCCACGTGTCCCGACACGTGGCCACACGTGGCACGTCGCCCCGCCACGTGTCAACACGTGGCACACCGTCTGCCACATGGCGACACGTGGCAGACCTATATGGTGACTGTCCGGGGCTACGTCACAGTACGCGACGGGTGCCCAGGAAGCCATCGCGTATCACGATGGGTTCCAAAATTTTGTCTATAAATAGCAAGTCCGGGATCTCCATTTCTCACACCAAAATCCAGCCATCCAATCTCTCTCTAACATCTCTCTAGAATCCTTATCCATACACTCGATCCACCTCGAAAAGCGTGCCCGATTTCCTCGATCTACGTGTTCATTCCTCGAAGTTCGTGCCACCCTCCACCCACATATCAAAGAATAAAGAATATAATTAAGATTATTGATAAATATATATATATATGTGTGTGTGTGTGTGTAAGTATATATATTCTTTGTTATGGAAATATTATTAAGCAATAAATAACTATTCTTAAATAATAAAGAAAAAGAATACGTTTCTTAGAGAAGAAGAAACGTCGGGCTTTACAAATAAACCAAAGGTTTATAAAATACTTTCTAACTAAAGGTTTTAAAGTAAAAAGAGATTTTGAACTAAAGATTCATCGAGGTAAAGTTTATAAAATAAGACTAAAGGTCTTAAGCCGGATTGTACATCCGACTAACAATTGGTTATACTCGTACTATAGGTGCGAGATAGCAACGGGAAAGACCCTTGGACGGTGCTGAAGCCGATGCAAATTGAAAAAGGTGAATACGCCCCAAAGATTTACAAACTTGTTTTCAAACGAGTCAACGTGTTATATGAAAAACTTTACATGAGACTAAGTGTTTCTAAAACATTTATAAACAAGGGTATAAATACTGGCCTCAGGCTATCTTGTACGTTTGTCTGGATCCTTTCATATGTGATGGGCACACCACACCTGGTCACAATTACGCTCGCCTGCGGGGAGTATGACCTTTTGTACTCATACAGGCACTCAACTAGTCGAACGCTCGGTGATTCGCTGGGGGAACCGAGTATAGAGACTTGAGTTTATAAATTGTATTGTTTTAACTTGATTATTCCTAAGCCACGTTGGGCCGAGGCCTACGTAGTCTCGAGGGGTAATTAAGTAAAGAAAATATTTTTAGCGTCTGCATATTCACCAGCATTCGTTGCTTTCTTACATTTTGCAGGTGACCAAAATTAGCGCTTGGAGTGACGAAGTGCTATGGATATCCGATGACTCGGATTTGTTTTGTATAAACTTATAAAATATTAAAATGGTGGTTTGTAATTAAAAACAATTAATACTTTTTGTAATAACTTAAACGGGTATTTTATAATCCCGTCTTTTGTAATATTACACTTTAAACCCACAAGTTTATAAAAGTCTTCCGCTATTAAACGTAAATCTGATTTAATTACACTTGTGGTACCAACATAGGTGTCACACACCCAGGCCGCGGTTTGGGGTGTGACAAATAGTATAGTGTTCCTTCTATGGAAAGTATATAAGGAGTTCCTTCTATGGATATTATATATATAGTGTTCCTTCTATGGAGAATATATAGCATGGGCAATAGTAGTAGTTCTTTTAATAGATACTACGTGACGTTCCTCTTATGGATATTTATATACAAGGTCAAGAAATGTATGTATGTACGATATGTGTATGTATTGTATGTCGTCTGATTAACTAGAACTCACTCAGTGTAGCTAACTTTTAGTATGCACGCAGGTGAATATATTTAATGAGCTAGCATGAGTAGGGCACATGACATGGATTGAACGGCTGACATATGAAGATGAAAGAAATGATGTTTTCAGTGTGATGTAATATGTATGGTTTTAAAGAAAAGCTTAAATGTTTTGTAACAAAAGATTGAAGTTAAAGTTTCCACGAAAGTTTTAATGAACTCTGATTTGTAGAACTGTGTTCATGAGTAAATCTAACGTCCAAAGTGAGGCACCAGTAGTGGGGCCTTACAGAGCGAGAGTATACGTATTTTCAACAAAAACCAGACACAAGAGGATATTTAGGATTCACCGACATCCAAAAGTGTACTTCGGCGCTACGCATCCTCGCATACGCCAACACGACCGGCATCAACGACGAGTATTTAAAGATGGCTGAGAAAACGACGTGAGACTCGTTGGAGAATTTTTGCATCGGTAAAATTTAAATTGTTTACATCAATTATTGTTTTTAAAATAAATATTTTTTAATAACTTATTTGTATAGGAATAATACAACTATACGATGGTCGTTATCTGAGGATTCCAACTTCAAACGATATGACTCGCATATACGACGTACACGAAATCAAACATTCTTTTCCCGGCATGATCGAGAGTATAGATTGCATGCATTGGGAGTGGGGCAACTGTCCAAACGCATGGCGAGGCCAATACACTCGTGGTGACCATGGAGTACCAACGGTTAGTCTTCAAGCCATTTTTTCACACGACCTCTGGATTTAGTCGGCCTACTTCGGCTCCGTCGGGTCCAACAACGACATAAACGTTCTCAACACGTCCCCTGTGCTAGAGTATTACATCAGCCGTAGCATACCGGTCTTACCGTATTATGCCAATGATACCTTCTATCGTCTCAGATACTATTTGGGAGATGGGATATATCCAGAGTACTCGATCATCGTCAATACATTTCAAAACCCGGTCGAAGAAAAAAGAGAATACTTTAAGAAGAAGCAAGAGTCCGTGCGAAAGGATATTGAGAGGTGTTTCAGGGTTCTAAATAAACGTTGTCATTATGTGAAAAACCCATGTCGTGTATGTACGATGGAAAAATGAGCGATGTCATGTATACGTGTATCATATTGCATAATATGATTTTAGAAGACACTGGCAAAGCAATATGTCAACACTATATACCAGGAAGCGTTCCAGAACAGTTCCCTGAACTAATCGCAGAAAAACGAACGCAAAACATTCACGAGCTCACATCAAGTGAGATACATAACCAACTTAAGGCGGATTTGGTTCAACACGTGTGGGATAATCATTCTGTTGAAGTAGAAGACGGGGACGAAGACAAAGACGAGGAGGAAAACGAAGACGAGGAGGAGAACGAAGACGAGGACGAAGATAATGAATAGATTAGTATTTTTATATGTATTTTTTATTTTATTTTTCGGTGTGTTTTTTATTTTGATTATAAATTATATTTTTTTATTTAGTTAATTTAATAAATTTTAATAACTTAAATAGTTTTTGTTTGTTTAGTTTAATTACAAAATAAAATAATAAAAAATGGTGACATGGCACTGGAGAGGCTACAACACCATTACACCCCAAAAACAAATTACTATCATTTGCTGACTGGGCGTCACGTGTCGCAATTCGCCCAATTTGTAGCCCTCCACTACACATAGTCTTAGACTATGCATTGTGGTGTCTTTATCGGAGCCACGAGTTGCCGACGCTAGCCACGTCGATGGCGAACACCACAAACGAACGGCGCGACCGCCCCCGTAAATAGGCGGCCGCGAGCCAGGGCGAATTTGGTGGCGTGGGCTGAAGTGGAATGCTACTGATCTGATTTCTTTTTTTGATGATTAAAGTCTTAAAAAAGAGATGAAAAACAAGGAGATAAAAAAGAATGATTTTTTTTTATTTAACCTAATTTGTAAAGAAGAGTATTAGACTTGGGTCAATTTTATTTTTTATTTTTTTCATTTTTATTTGAGCAAGTTTTATTATGATTTCTAATGTTTGGGTTGTTATTTTATAAAAACTTAGACTTCTTTTTATATAATTTATATTTTATATAACTTTGGTTTTTTTTCCAGTATTAGTATATAATTTTTATCTTTTATTATACAAAATTTTCTTTCATTTTATATTCTTGTTTTAATTTTTTTTAAAAGAAAAAAAATCCGATAATTCGTCGAAGTTACCGTTCGCCTTAACCAAAACAGGCTCAGACGGCTTTAGCGAATATCTAGTCAGCACTATATGACACAATATTTTGCGGTCAATGAACCCTAGTTTGGTGCAGTTTTTTTCGGAATTTGATGGAATAACTGTTGGCCTTTTCAATGTGCTTATTGTTGTTTACTGAACTAGGTACGGATACTGATGGAGAATCATTGAGCCACTCGTGTTGAGAAAGCACCATGTCGGTTTTTGAATGTATTATTTGCTTGGATTCAGTTCAAGATCCTGTTGTGACACTCTGCGGCCACCTCTTTTGTCGGCCATGCCTGGACGAATGGCTGCAAATTCATTCACACCGCCACGAATGCCCTGTTTGCAAAGCCCGTGTAGATCATGACTTGCAATCCTCTTTTTTGTGCCATTTCATCATCTGTTTGGAATTCTCTTGTTAAAGCCATTTCCTCTGTTTGGAGTCTTCTTTTTGGTGTCGTTTCGTGTATATGGAAT
This sequence comes from Bidens hawaiensis, assembly GCF_021521415.1. NCBI lineage: Eukaryota > Viridiplantae > Streptophyta > Magnoliopsida > Asterales > Asteraceae > Bidens > Bidens hawaiensis. Next base: position 342,836 of record NW_027491181.1, read on the forward strand.
ACTCTTCTTGTTGTCGTGGCCTCTGTTTGGAGTCTTCTTTTTAGTGCCATTTCGTCTGTCTGGAATCTTCTTTTCAATGTCGTTTCATCCATTTGGAATATTCTTGTTGATGTCGTTTCCTCTGTTTGGAATTGTCTTTTGGATGCCATTCCATTTGTTTGGAATGCTCTTGTTGAGACTGAGTGCTTATGGACCCGGCCTCATGTACAAACAAATAATCTGGCTTTGTTGACGATATGTTTCATCGGTTTTCTTGTTCTTTATATTCGTGTTTCGTCTTGGTTTTCTTGAATCTTGTTTGTGTTCTTAGTAGGTGTTATGTATTAGTTAAGAGTCTCAAAATCATTGGATTTAGCATACTTGAAAAGAAATGCTTTTGAAACTGGATCATAACCATTTTGTTTCGAGTTTTCGTTTCGTGTATTCTACTACTTGTTACTTCAAGGCAAGTAATCTCTATCTTTAAAACAATTTAGCCACCTACTGTCTTTCAGCTCGTGTGCTATAGATATTTGTGAATGTCTCCCAAGAAACAATGAGGCAACAATTTTGATTTGTTAATCAGTTCTTCCGCAAATGGAGAACATAACCCGGATAAACTAGTGAGACTACAAGGATTTCGCTCTACAGTTGCTTTATATCGATAACAACAAAGTGCTTGTAATTTCTGGTAAGAAAAGAGAATTGTTTGGAACTATTTGTCTGAATTCTAGATGTGAAAAATTAAATGAGAGGCTTCTGGTAGATTTTTCTATCAAAACCGAACTGAATTTGTTGGGTCTAGTTTGATTTCAAACTAAAAATCGAATTCAACTAAGAAAGAAAACCAAAAATTAATATGTAATTCGAGTTCCTCGGTTTCGTTTTTTGTTTCAAAGTGTGATTGAATTTAGGCTAAATGGGATTTGGCTAAAATGTAGCTTGGTTACCTCAGATTTAACAGAATTTAGTTCTATACAGCCGAAATCTGGTTACCTAATTTGGTCGAGGCAATCGGGCCGACAATGAAGTTGTGATTATGTTTCAACAGAACTTGGACCAGATTAATCACTGCTCAGAACATGAAAATTGAGCTGAGACTGTAACTAATGCAGGAATGCCATAGTTAATAGTCGATTCTGTAAACCATGTAGATATCAAAAGGATGGTTGTATAAGGTGGAGCATTTCTTCAAAATCGACTTACCCTGCAATGGAGCATGCCATCAATCGAATATGAAAACAAGATGGGCTACCATCATAATTTTCAGTTTAACACACTCTATACCCGCTCCATTCAAACTGAATCAAGTACAAAATGCCATTTCAATTCTTAAATATACAACCGCCATGCCCAGTAGCATCCCAAGGATTCCAACGGTATTAGTAGGGTCTGGGGAGCATGGGATGTAGGCAAACCGTACCTCTAGCCAGATGATAGAGAGGCTGCTTTTCAGTGAGATCCTCAGCACACATTTTCAAATTTCAAGGGTGTTTCAAATATATTGACACTAAACCCGTGGTCTTGAATAAATATACACACAATATATTGTACATAATGTTGCAAGATGCAACACTATTTGACTCTCACACCCCTAATCTATGCAAGTTGCAAAGCTTCTTCCCTTTTAATCTCGAATACCCTCAGTAGAGCATCTTCCACAACCTACAGATATCCACAGTTAGCATTAAAAAAAATTCAACCACAAAACATATTTAGCAATTTGAAGCTTAGGAAACTGAAACATATTACATATATTTTCCAGTTACAAGACTTTACCTTATCAGGTGTAGATGCACCAGATGTGACACCGATTGTAACCAAGCCCTTTGGTAGCCAGTTTTCTTTTTCAACCAATTCACCATGCTGTTACATTGGAAATTATTTAAACATACTTTAAACTTGCAAAATTAAAACAGAGTGATTTACATCAAAAGTTAGTGTCAAAGTGAAAGTACTGACCATCAACTTGAAAGCTATTTGGTTTCCAGGACCGATTCTTTGTTCACTGTCGATCCAATATGATGGAATCCCGCGCTCCTCTGCAATCTCTTGTAAATGCGAGGTGTTGCTTGAGTTCCACCCACCCACTACTAACATAAGATCTAATTTTTCATCTACCAACTTATACATAGCATCTTGTCTCTCCTACAAAAATAGATTACATCAACATATTGCTTTTAAATATATAAAATTTGTAGCAAAAAGAAATTATGAGAACTTGCCTGAGTGGCGTCACAGATGGTGTTAAAACTTATGAAGTGTTTGTTGATATTTTCTACTCCAAACTTTTGCATCATGGTCTTCTCTACTAATTTCCCTGTAATAAGAAAAAGGAAGTAAGTATTGAAAGTACCACTTCTAGACAAGTAGGGGTGGGGTGTAAACAAGCTGAGCCCAAGCTTGGATCTTTTTGACTTATGAGAGCTTGAGCCCTTTCTCTAAAGCTCAAGCTCAGCTTATGAGTTGTTTTTATATATAACATAATATATATTTGTTATCTATTTTTATCATAATTTTATATATAATAAATATTATTATACAAATATATATTTAATATATTAGATAAAAATGATATAAATAATAGGGCCGTTCCAGCTTGAGCTCGATAAGTGAAGCCTGGGCTCGTAAACAAGCTTATTTTGAGGCTCAAGCTTGTTTAAGCTCGGCTCGATTCGAGCTTTTAAAGACCCGATCTCGAAAAGCTCACGAGCCGGCTTGGATTGTGTGCACCCCTAAAGAAAAGTAATGGGATGGACTGATTGAGCGGGCACTGAAAGTGGCAATTTTGACCTATTTACTACTAAAAATTTTTCTTTTTTTTATCTCTTAACAGGTTGAAACATTCAAAGTGGATCTTAAAAATATAGCTTTTGTAGTTACATTTGACACTAAATAATAATTATAAAAAAAATTAGCCTAAAGTGTTTCATTTTAACCCAACCCGTTTTGACCCGTAACATACCTATCTCCTCTGTTTCCCCTTTTAGCATTGTAGTTTGGTTTGCAACACCAGCCTTGGAAAGATCTTGGTCCGGATCGAAACCCTTAGAAACTGCAAATTTGAATTTCTACAAGCATGCCAAGGTTCAAACCATAATTAGAAATTAGAAGTTTTATAGAATTGGTTAAACATATGTAAGAGATCAATATTGAATTGATTATAAAGAATACAACACCTCTAGAAAAGCTTCTTTGGTTGAGCTAGATCCATTAAGTTTACCACCAAGAATGTAATCACACACATATGTTGCCTGAATATAATATAAAAAACCATTTAATTCAGGTATAGTTGTGAATAAGTTCCTTCACTTCAAAAGAAAAAAAATATACTAAGCTTTACCTCATCCATGTTCTTCACAATTATATACTTTCCTGCAAAAGAAGCTGTAGCTACCGTCTCTTCGTGAGAATATTTACCATGGATTATTGAAGTATAGTCTCCTTTCTTGTGCTTTTCAACAGTATTCCACACCTTCAACACCAACAAATATACATATGAGCATTATTAGGCTTTGTGCGTGACCTGAACGGTTCAGTGCGCCGTTGATAAATCGTTCGGCGGGAAGTTCGTTTATTTAATAAACGAACGGACATGAACAAAAATTTATGTTCATTTAGTTAAATGAACGAACATCAACGCATGGCTCATTCGTTCATTTATGTCCATGAAAGCTCATTTAAATTTGTTTTAACTTTGTTCGTTTACACTCATTTATGTTTGTTAGATTACTCTTGTTTAAGTTCGTACGTTTACGTTTGTTGTTTAAATTTACTTTAATTGGGTTTGGCGCAGTTATGTTTGTTCAGTTATGGCCGTCCGTTTATGTCCGTGAACCATTCGTTTATATTGTTAACGAACAAAAATTAGCGAACATGATCAATTTGTTAAACGATTTAACACAAACAAGAAAATTGTGTTCATTTGATTATACTTGTTCGATCGTTTATTAGATTAAAGTTGAACGAACGAACACGTTTTCATTCGGTTCATTTACAGGCCTACACACCAATGGTTAATATTATGCAAAAGAATAACAAAAAAAAAAAAAATACCTTAGACACCCAGGGGCAAGTGGTATCGACTATTTGTACTTGTTTGTTACTCAAAGTCAACATCTCGTCGACTGCAGCTCCAAAAGCCGGAAGGATTACAACATCGCCCTTATCAACAACATCAAACTGTTGTTCAATGGGGATATCTTGAACTTTCATCTCTTGTAGCCTCTAATAATACATAATTCAATATTTTCAGCATAAGCTAGAAATAATCATGATGAACTTTTTTAAAATCAGAAAGCAAAATGAATACTACCTTATTAACAGTTGGATTGTGAATAATTTCGTTGGTGATCCATATGTTGTCATTGTTTCCTGGCTTCATAAGCAATCTCCCAGCAAAAGCCATAAGCTTCAGCTAGCTTTACAGTAACATTTCCCCATGTGTATTCATAGTTATTTTCCTTCAAAGTCTTAATGATGTCACATGTTTATGTATATATATATATATGTATGTATCTTACTTACTTACTGGTATACTCTTGATTCATTCGGTCTCCGTCCAAATCCTTTGCGGTTATAATTATCGCTTCTCGACGGAATACTTTAGCGTCAAAATCAGAGGAGGAAGAAAGAGGCTTCCGGCATCGGAAGATTGTGAAGAGATGGGAGTTAGTTCAGTTGGAGAGATGCCATTGGAAGACTAGTAGTTGTTGTGTTGTGGATAGCAGCAATAACTTGTGTCTTGTGTTTGTTCCAACCAACAACTGTGTGTTTTGTATATACAAAGAAAGGGGTCCCGTTATTAATTAATTATCTCGAACCGACCCCCAACACGAACCGAATCGTCGACCCGAAATTTTTTGAGTTCGTGACTTCGGTCACCCCGTGACTAAGGCCAAGGGTTTTCAGCTTGTATAATCCAGTGGCTATGGTTATGTTCTTTAAAAAAGAGAGAGAAGATGCTATATGCTCATTTGAAGTTTCATTTATCTTCGTTAAGGTTAATTTAAAGCATATTTAAACCAATTATTTATTCTAAATTGGGGGTTATTCCATACAACTGTAGACGGTTAGACTCTAATTCTCATCTCCAATTCAATAGACGACTGACTATCCAAAACCTCACCTCTACTTCTAAATTTGCCCAACACTTGACCTCTACGTTGAAGTTCAATCAAAGATTTCGCCTCCATCAACACGAACAACAGGTTTTATCAACAACCCCCGATTAGAGAAAAGAAAGGATTTGAGAGAAAACTGTCTTTTTTGAAGGAAAGAAGTAGAGAAATGGAATGGAAATGTATGATGATTTAATTATATTATATTCTAAATTTGAGACTCGAAAGGAAGGAAACATGATACTTAATTAAAACTTTTCTTTCACTCCCGTTTTTTTCTCTTCTTAATCCTCTTTCTTCGTTTAAGGGGTACCCTCTTTTTGTATTTCATCCCAACTCGCATTCCCATTCAATCCACCATCTTTGACCCTATAATTTAACAAAAAATCACTACTTTGCTACTTATTAAAAAAAAACCCACGTCCTATCCTCTATATCTATCTCTATCTCTATATTCTTTTTATATTCTTTTTTCTCTTTCTACTCATTTATAATTTTAATTACATACTATTTTGTCTTATTATATTTTTCTTCTAAAAAATTTCTAATATTTTTTAGAAAAATCGCATTAAACGTTAAACAAGTCTAATTAAGCTCGGCTCAAACTCGTATAATATTTAAAACCAAACATTATAATTAATACATAAAGTTTAATTTTTATGTAGGTCCCAAATAACTCCATCCCAAAAAAAAGTATTACGTTGAATAAAATTAGTATTTAGTTTTTGGTGGATTGTGATACAATACCAGTAATGCAATTCAAACTTTACTGGGGCATTATTTTAGGATATTATTTTGACCCTTAATTTGTTTTAATTTATTCATTTGACCTCCACGTTATGCTCCCCATATCTTGCGTTATTTCCTGTCATTTCCTTTTATAATGCTTACTGAATTTATGTGCCTACTGTATCATTAAAAAGTGAAGGAGAAATCACAATAACCACTGCAATTTAAACACATAAACTGCTGCAAATTACATTAACCACTGCTGTAACTCAAACCAAGAAAACACAGGAACATATCGCATCTGTTATGCTGCAGTTTAAACACATTAACTGCTGCAAAACACTTTAACCATTGCTGCAAATCAAACCAGGAAATCACAGGAACAAATCGCATCTGTTTGCTACAGTACAAACAAATCAAAGTTGCAATCCAAATACCGCAGCAGTAGAATGTGATGCAATACAAAAGTAATCACTAGAACATATAGAATAATAACAATAAAAGCAAAATGACAGTTGCATAGAGAATCATTACAAAAATGTTAACTAGTCAAACAAAAGATTAACAAAAGCAATAGCTCTAATGATCATCACATTCCTAACTCCAACCAGTACATTCATGAAATAATAAAATATAATGCATGGATATTAAAGGAAAAGAAATAACAGCTGCAACAAATGGGCCCGAAATTCACGTCCGGATAATAAATACATGGATATCACATAACAAAAGAAAGAACTTATGCTACCTGTTAGTCGATGCTTACGTAAGAAAATTACACGCATATTAGCGCAACAGTAAAAACTTTCCTCTTAAAACGTTCTGCTCATGAAATCTCGGAAGAAGTTCATCAAAGACTTCTTAATCATTTTCTTGGCATTAGTGGACAAAAGTTTCAAAATAAAATTCAAATAATTTGATTTCATAGTTTAAATGAAAACAAAGGAAGTCTATGTGATTTAGTTGTGAGCCGAGATCTCTAAAAAGAGCAGAACATAAAACATGTTGTTGGGTTTATACATAAATTAGCTGCAAGAGTAATTGACTATGTTCATGTTCTAAGCATTAGGATTTTTAGTCCACGCGCATCTTCCATGTTGGCAGAATCCTCCGCACGACACGTAATATTATTAATGGTTTAGCGCGCCACAACGTGCGCAGGTGTATGCGCACAGGTGAAACTTGTAAGCATGCTGCACGCAAACGAGTTTATGTGGTTAATCGCCCCGCAACGTGGGTGGGCATTTTACTAGTTCTAATTATTTTAGACTTTTTAATTTTCAATACCTAGAGTGCTAATGATTGTTATAGAGATTACCTCCAATGTCCTAATTTTATGTTCTATCAACATCTACCATAATTTGACATTCAATCGTAGTTCGGTTCCCTATTTTGTTGATTCATAAAGTGGTGGTGTATCCCTTCAGCAACAACACAAAAGGAACCTATTAATTAGGTGCCTTAAAACTGGCAGTTTGTAGAAGATGCACTAATAATCCTTTATAAAACTAGTTGTTTTAGCTTTGGTGTTCCTAATTTTTGATGGATGAAGGTGAATTCAAGAAAATAGTTGTAATCTTACAATAAACATAATGAAATTGAGAGATGAAGATAGAGAGGTACCTGTTGCAGCTTGTATCGATTAACACATGGACACCGATTGCTTCGATTCAACCCATAACTCTTTGATTTTAGAGAGGGCTGAGGAATCCTATAAAAAGTGACAAGGGCGGGTGAAAGTACAGCGTAGTTGAGATGGAGAGTGTACAGTAGCTTTTCATAAATAAAAAGTTACTGTAGCATGTTTCGAGTTAGAGAATGTAAACAGGGGATAGGATGGAGTGAATATTTGAAAGATTTTTTTAAATTATAAAGATAGGGGGTGTTTTGAGGGATTGAATGGGAATGCTCTAACTAATTAGTAACATGAAACGAATATCAAATGCAACACGCCAGCAGCATACACAAAAGAGCTTAATAAACCCAAACCAATTATAGTATATCAAATGCAGCACCATACACACAACACAAGAGTTGAATTAACCAACCTCAACTGCCCGAAACCCTACTAATATACCCGAAACACCCCTAGATGATGACGGTTTATTCAACCCCAAACAAACATAGCATAAATGAACCAAAAGTTAAAAAACAATATTATAAAACCAAAACCTACATCACCATGAAAATCAAAAGATCTTATATAAATAGCCAAAAAGTTTATAGTTATCAAAAGAGACCAAGTCATAGAATAGAGTCGCTCCTATGTCAGAGCTATACACTTGCTTATAACTAAAGTGACAGAGCAACTCCGATCACGCCTCCACCACCTCAATTTCTATCGATCACATCAGGAGAAAAATTGAGGTCAAACATATTGTCGCCAGACCCGTCGTCTTTTCTAGCCCTCTTCATAGATGAAAATCCACTCTCTTCTGAGCTCCCAGAACCCGAAGGGCGATCAGACTCAGATGTGCCACCTGTCACATACATACAAAATGGATATGCTGAGATCACTTGAATTCTTTTGCCATTTTTTATAAATAAACACAATGATAATCCAAGATTTCATATAATTAACACTGATGTTTGGGCAGCTTTCAATCAGTTTGACCTATTTCCCTTATAGCTAAAAAGAGTTTATTCCGTTTGAGATCAAACGCAACCCACGTTTACCTATGCAAAAGTAAATGTGTCGAAAATCGAAATTGACACCATGCCAAATTAAAGAAAAGGAGTTCAAAATAATTTACCATTAGTAAGGTCTTCCAGCATATGACGTTTATCAGCATTGCATGGTTTTGCACCCCAACTGATCGGAAGCTCGATAGCCTTTTCAATTCCTTTTGAGTAATATGGAGCTATGTTATGAATGCCAAATTGTAGTGAACCTAGCAAATCTGTCGATATGCATTCATACCTACAAATGCAACCAAGTGAATACACTGCTTTTTAATTTATATATATATGGTATGGATCATAGGAGAACTTTTTGAAATTGAAAATTTTTGAGTTCTTAAATTAATTAAATTATTGACATCCATACTTACATTTGCTTGCACAAGTTATCAGTGATCACAGAGAGATTAATAACTTGCATCCGAATTTCCACTATTCTGTCCTCAACATAGGTATCAAATGGTTCCTCAATAAACTTTGACAGTTTTTCAATATTAGTTTCCAACTGCTGCTGTTGATCCTCAAACAAATGCTGTTTATTATCTAGCTCTTCTTTTGTCATCTCACCATTAAAAAGTTCTTCCCCAAACATATAATATGCAAACGGGTATGAATATGAAAGTGCCCGCCTTGATCTGAATAACCGATAAAGCCCGTTTGTAACCCAGCTAAAATCCCGTAACTGTGATTCTTTTCCCTCCAGAACCGTCACTTTCTCATGTATGGTCTCTTTAAGCCTAGATTCCTGCTTGAATGAATCTGTATGGGCTTTGTAACGGTTGTGATAATGCATGTACCGATAAAGTTCCCGCTTTGCGCGTTCAGATTTTTTCTCACGGTCTTCTTTGTAGCGACCGCAACTATGACCAGTGATGCTTGACCATGTATGGTCCCGACCAGTTGCGCCACCACATAGCCAACTAGTTCACACATATCCAAAAATTTTTAAAAGGTTAGCATATTATTTGCATAACTAAAGCAAACTATTGAACACATTATAATTGATTAAAATAGAGGAGTATATCATCATTTCTGACTAAACAAATGCATTAAACCATTTCCCCAGAATTCTAATGGTACACAAAAATAATGATCTTACCAAAAGATTAGCGAGGGGCAAGATGAGTGGTCAGGTAACACTTCAAAACGGATCAGCTTTAGTTCAGAACGAACTGGGTCAAATCAGGTTGGGTTGACCTGAGAACCCTGTTTTGTTCATTTTTTAATATAATGACTACATCATTCTAAATATGGTTACAAAAGCAGTCTCGTTACAACAACAATCTAAATCTTACAAAACAATTGATTTAAGATGTTGATTAAGGGTATGCACGAACTGAAATAACCGAACCAAAATAACCCAACCAAATAGAAAAACATCGGTTCGGCTTTATGTTTTTTAAAAACCGATTTCTCCTTTCAGTTTCGGTTTTGCTATCACCAAAAACGAACCAAAAATCCCAAGAAAAACAATTTTAAGTAATCTTTAACAAATTAATAAAAGGTATAGACCAAAATATTTGGGGTTCAAACGTGTAATAATTAATTCAAATGATTAAAAATAATATCTTAAGCCCAAAGTTTCAAGCCCATTTTCACCCAAAATTTCTAAGCCCAAATAGTAAAACCGAAACTGAACCCATTGTAATAAGGGAAAACTGAAAAACCGGAACCAAACGGTTTTCAAAAACCCAAAAACTGAACTTCTGGTTTTTGGTTCAGTCTGAGTTCAAAACCTACCCATGCACACCCTGTAATCTTGATGCACTAAAAATACAATTACATATTAGTCCCTCTACTATATATTATGACCGCACCAAAACTGTCACCAATACAAAAGGGTTGAAATGAAATGAACAACAAAATCAAGTTCTTACCAAAAGGCTTGTCCACATATGCAGCTGACTAGATTACAACCACCATTTTTCTCAACAGGTTTATGACACTTGGGACAAGGTTTTGTATGAACTGTAATCCAATTCACTGTTTCTGATTCATCTCTGCATTTCTTGGTCCAAAGTTCCCACATAACACAAGAACAAGGAGAATGAGCTTCACATAAACAACTGAAACAAAATTGGTTACCACACGAGCATTCAACTTCACAAAATTCGTCATCTTCAACACGGATTGCATTCCCGCAATGAGGAGTACTTGGACACCATTTCACCATTTTATTATCTTCAATGTATGACTCCAGAAGAAAGCGATCAAACTTCTCAGCCAAATCAGGATGCCTTTTGTTGACTAGATCCCGGATTACTGACTCGTCACATATAGCAAAACATTTATGTGCCATGCATCGGATTCGTCTGCTTTGCCCCTCGTTTATTTTTACAATAAAATGTTCTGTCCAGCCTATTAAAAAACATGAATACCCCGTTAGCAGGCATGTAAATGAACCAAACATTCAGTGAACCGTTTGTTCACTTAGTATAAACGAACGGGCATGAAAAGGAGCTTTTTGTTCATTTAATTTACTCGAACGAACATGAACATAAGAATCGTTCGTTTACATTCGTTTATGTTCATTTATGTTGTTTGATTTAAGTTCATTCGTTTACATTTATTGATACATTCATTTAAATTTGTTGACCCATTACAATATAGTGAGGTTTTATGAAAGTCAAATATCTCTTTACAGCCTAGTCTAGTTTTATCAACTCAGTTAGGTCCCTTCATCTATGCATATGTCCATTTGTTTATGTTCATGAACCATTCTTTACACTGTTGATAAACAAACACGAACCTGTAGATTTTCTTAACAAACGAACACGACCACATACATTTTCTTAACAAACGAACACAAACAAGAAAACCTTGTTCATTTACTTGCTCATGTTCGATCTTTTGTTCGGTTAAAGTTAAACGAATGAACATAAACGAACACGAACACATTCATGTTCTTAACAAACGAGCACGAACAAGAAACCCCTGTTCATTTAATTGTTTGTGTTTGATCGTTTTTACTATTTCATTTTGTTCATTTTTTAATGAACATACACAAACAACAAAACCCCGGTCATTTAATTATTCAATTGTTCGTGTTTGATCGTTTGTTTGGTTAAAGTTAAACAAACACTAACAAGAAGACCATGTCCGTTTAATTGTTTGTGTTCGATGGTTTATTTAGTTAAAGATAAAAGAACGAACATAAACAAACACATTCAGTTTCTTAACAAACACGAGTGTTCGTTTAATTTCTCGTGTTCGGTGGTTTATTCGGTTAAAGTTAAACAAACACGGACACGTTCATTTTCTTTATAAACAAACACAAAACAACAAAACCCTGTTCGTTTATTTGTTTGTGTTCAAAGTTTTGTTCAGTTAAAGTTAAACGAACGAGCATAAACAAACATGAACACGTTCTTGACAAACACGACCATAAAACCCTGTTTGTTTAATTGTCTGTGTTCCATCATTTGTTCGGATAAAAGTTAAACAAACGAACATGTTCTAATGAGCGAACACGGAAACCTTTTTCGTTAGGTTAAATTTAAAAAAAACGAACAAGAAAACGATTATTTGTTAGAATAAAGTTTTAAAAAAAACACGAACATGCTCTGTAAAACAACAAACCACTTGATTAAAAGTTAAGTATATCTTACAGTTATTACAAAAGCAGTGCCCACAATCCATTTTTGTCATTTCATTGGATGGTAAGTCCTCCATGCATATATCACACATTATTGTAGAAGTAGATAACGAAGAGTCTGGATTAAGAGACTCAATAATAGGCACACCAGCCTCAGTAAACAAACGGTCTTTTCCTTTCTCCACAAGTACTGCAAGTATCTTATCGACATCCCAACGATAATGGATAAGTAGGGTTCGCGCATGGTGTTCCCTCAGAGACATTAATTCTGTAACTCTACGCAAATCTTCCCTCTAAAAAAATGTAATTATCAGAACTTTAACAGGTAGATAAGATGCAAGATAAAAACTAACGGTTAACCAAATTCTACCTGCGCAGCCAAAAGAGACTCTTTTGTTATGACCTGTAAAAAATGTAAGAAATGTTCAAGAAAAGTTAAAAATAGAAACACAGAGTTCTACACCAGCAAAGTGGGATAGTAAATAGAAAGGTAAGTAATAATCATAATACTAATAAAATTAATAATGATAATAATAATAATAACATACAAATAAAGGTAATGATCCTAGCAAAAAGTAATAACATACAAGGTAAGGATAATATGATAGTATGAAGCAATATGATGCTACAATTTAAAAAGCCAACAAAATGTGAAACATCACTACAAAGAGTTGAAGCATCCTGCTGTTCGGTTTTAGCCAAGGGGTGAAGCAATAAATAGGTAACAGACTTTTGAACATCAATAAAAGAATGCCCATTAAAGGCATTGATGAGTCAAAATGTGGAAAAAAACTGCCTGAACTGCTTCAGTGGAAAACTGAATGGCTAAACTAGTGTCTTGACTCTTGAGCAATTAAAACAAAATAGCTAATAGACTTGTGTACATCAATAGAAGAGGGAAAATCCAGCGCACGAGGCTCCCGCATGTGTGGGTCTGGAAAATGTCGGGGCAACTTGGGCCTGATGTATGCATCCTTACCCTGAAATTCTGCAACGGATTTTCCCACAAAGTCTGTTAAAGACATAGATGAATCAAAATGGAAAAAAAAAAAAGAAAAATGTTTAAATCACAGTCACCTAGTTGTGGTTCGATCCGATACAGGAACAAGGAACGCGATTAGCTAGTGGGGGCGTATTCGGTGCGTAGGGGGTAGGTTCATTACAAACCGGTACGGTGTACCATAGTCCATAGAGTCCTGTTCGATGTTCCCAACTCAAAACATAATTTACCAAGATCCAAAATTCAAATTACATAACATAGAATAAAATTTGATTTTTATTGCTGTAAATTGATTGACCTGTCTTTGGAAACCAGGAAGCAAATTGGTAGGTCGGCCGTAAATTGATTCATGTATTACCTAAAGATCGTTTAGGAATAGAATAGAGGAGTTGCCTTATCTACCGCCTAAATTGATTGGATCTATTAAATTGAAAGAAAACGCTAACAAAAACAATCCAATTGCGTACGCCACGCCATATCGATGGGATCATTTTTAATTTCATTCAGAATCGACGAACCAGTTAATTGTATTCGTATTCACTCCCGATTAGAAACGCCGCACCAGTCAATCAAACTCACGATTTCATGGAAATTGGGAGGGTGCGCGACTTAGTTTGGGAACAAAACAATCCCATACGTAATGCGCGGCCTTACCAGCGATTTATGTGACTATGGTTCAAATTGCTATAGTGAAAAACAGAAAGTTTAAGCTTGTGTCTCAAGCAATTGAAACCAGAATATCTGAAGAAAAGAACATCGGAGTGCTGACATTAAGCTGAATCATATAAGGTAACAAAGATGTAACATATGTGGTAAAGAACCACGTGTACGTGTTAATGAGAAAACATGACAGAAATAAGCACGAGTGTTGCAGGAGGAAAACAAAGATTTACCTCTCTCCAAGAGATAACAAATAAGTAAAGAAACCAGAAAACATATACCAGGAAAACTCACATTAACGGGCATACACACGTGACACTAAACATCCCACAACGTGTAAGACAAAGGTGAAACACATCTACTAATTCAATTATAGAAACATAGATTTGAATTTGGAAAACAAATTGCCAGAAATAAACAAACAATGATTCGGATACGCATTCCACAAATACCATCAAATAAAAATAATAATAATAAAACCTAAAAGAAAACCCCCAATAATAAAAAAGCCCTAGCCAATAATTACCAATCAAAACACAGACAGAAATTAAACAACTAATCAAAGAGTCGTAATTAAAAGCTAAACCCTAATTGAAGAGTATATATACCTTAGATGAGGAGCGTTTAGGTGGAGGGCACTGATGATCGGAATCATCGTGGTCGATTGCATCGTCAAAGGAATCACGATCAGAGCAATAATAATCTTCTTCGCCGCCGCTGCTCATGCCATCCTCCTCTAATTCCATCGCCAAAATTCGATCGAAATCAAGAATAGATATTGAATTGGATTGAGGCTAAACAGAAAGATCGACTTCAACAAGAAGAAGCATACTGCCGGCTAAGAAAAGAAAATAATAGTATATTATTGGTTTGGGGCTTTACCTTGCGACGACGATGAGGAGGAAGAGGCGATTGAGCATTCTCATCCTGATTGATATCTCCAAACCAAAAATTACACTAAAACTCATTTTATTTTCTCTCTCCATTTCAATTAAATAATACTTTTTATACCTTTTATCGTTACATTTTCTCTTTCATTCACTCACAACCACTTTCAAAATATATTAAAAAATTATAAAGGATAACAGTAACTTTTCAAATATACAGAAAAATCACTACTTTTTCTAAAATATTAAAACTCTTCACTTATAACACCCTAAATCACTATCTAAATTATAAAAACACCACTCACATATTATAATGGGTTGGATGAGAATGCTCTAATAATTATTATTATTATTAAAAATATTATAGGGGGTATATATATAGATGGTATAAGTATATATGAATTTAATAAAATTATAACTAATTAATATTCATAAATGATATTATTAATCAACTCAAACTAAAATGTGTTGACTTGACCTTCTTCTGAGATATAGCTCCAAACATTAAGTTGCCATGGATGAGATTCGACCTTGTTTACTTTTAAACAAATTGTACCTAAATTTTACTTGTTTACGTCTAAAACACAGATAGATGTTTAAAAGGAGTTGATCTCAAATTTAAAACCCCTAAATTGTAAGTTTCTTTTCAAGTATTGTGGTTTGGCCTCAACATTACCCCTTAAAAACTATATATTATACAAGTCATGGGAGAACATATATTGATTCAAGAGCAAAACTATTTAACTAGAAATGTTTGTAGATCATATCTCTCTCTCTCTCTCTCTCTCTTTTTTTAATGCCTCCTAATTTAACTCAAATATACCACTTATGGATATGAATGAGCTTAGGATGGTACTGGTTTGGTATCAGTATATTGTATAAAGTTTTGGAAATACCGATGTTGTACCGGTACCGAAAAGTCATATCAAAATTTTGTACCGATTTGACACCGACTGTATCAAATCGGTACCGGTGCTAGTACCGAAAATGTTCATCCCTACTTTTGCATGCACCTTGAAGAACCCTCAACTTCTTAAATAAAAGGGAGATACATTACCACCAAAATATTTTTTGAGAACGTTTATGGATCCTACATCATATTAACTTGTTATTTAGACTAAACACAAACTTATAAACATCATGTATTTGTATAGCGTATAAAAGTTAACAAAATGTGTGTATAATGTAACACATGAGTTACTAGACTGTATGAGACACTAAGGGTCAACTTTTCCATTGTCAGCAAAACCTAGACAACAATCGTATTGGTACATGTATTCAATTTTGTGGTCTTTGGTTTCTATGCGATTTGGTCTCGCTATTTTCAGTCTTTTTACGTTATCAGTGGTTCCGTATTGAAGCAGTATCGTACCTCAACGTAACCATGTAACTCGCAACTTTAAGTTTGTTTATTAATTTTATGGTTTATGCATACACAAATTTCATGTCATAGTGCGTAAAGGAATTCTGCTACTTCATAGAAGTTAGCAAATTGAAAAGACATTAAATTTATAAGATACTAGATCAATTATATAGATAATTTTTTAGAAAAATCTTACTACTCTATTCAGGGGGTGTTTGGGATTGCTTATTTTTACCAACTTATAACTTATTAACTTTTTGAAAAGTAATAAGGTGTTTGGGATTGCTTATAGTGTGAGAGGAAAAGTTTCATAAGTTACAATGTTGTAACTTATTAACTTAATGAAAAGTTATAAGGAGGTAAAATAAGGAATCCCAAACACCCCCTAAAGCAAAACAAGATATCTACATGACCTTCAATTAGCATGTTCACATAGGCTTCTTAAAAAAAGTTTAATTCCTTTCTCTCTCTAATATTTTCTGCAGGTTACCGTTCCTCAAAGATCGGACCACCGCAACACCACCTTCCCTACCTACATGACCACCGCAGCACCACCTTCCCTACCTACCAGACCACCGCAGCACCTACCGGACCTACAGGACCACCTCAGAACCACCTTACCTACCTACTGGACCACCGTGGCACCTACCGAATCACCGCAACACCACCTTCCCTACCTACCGGACCACCACAGCACCACCTTCTCTAATAACCGGACCACCGCAGCAACACCTCCTTTACGTAGCGGACCACCACAGCACCACCATCTCACGCCTTCTTCTTCTGAGGTGACCTCGCCGGAAATAATTACAGATCTGGTGAACTCGTCGGAAATAACAAATAACTTATTTCCGGCAACAGTTCGGCAAGAGTTTCGGCAACCAACAGATCTGTGTTTTCCGGCGATTTAGTTTTCCTTAAACTCCAATTATTATTATTATTATTATTATTATTATTATTATTATTATTATTATTATTATCATTATCATTATTATTATTATTGGGGAACACTTTTGTGTTCGTAGTTGTGCGTTGTGTGTGACTGGGTGTTCTTTGATTTGCAATACGCGATCTTACTTATTTACATTGGGTGTTCTATTGCTTGCGTTTGTGTGATTAGTTGCAATCATAGAGCGTAGGAACCATGATTATTACTTGAGACCATGTCCTGAATCGAGGGGTATAGGTAAGGGTAAAGATAGGGAGCATATTTTGCGTCTAGCTTATTGGAATGTAGGAACACTAAGTAGTAAGTTGCTCGAATTGGTAGATGTGCTTAAAAGACGTAAGGTACAGATAGCGTGCCTTCAGGAGACTAGGTGGAAAGGACATAGATGAGCCGAGTGTAATGGGTATAAGTTATGGTACTCGGGGTCTGATGGAGCTAGGAATGGAGTGGGGTTTCTAGTGGCTAACGAACTGCACACTAGTGTGGTGGAGGTGGTAAGACATAATGATAAGAATATTGTGTTGAGATTAGTACTAGGAGAGGAGGTAGTGGCAATAGTTTGCGCCTAGGCGCCTCATGTAGGATTAGGGGATCAGGAAAAGAGAGAATTTTGGGATTGCCTAGATGCAGTGGTAAGGGGAATACCTAGGGGTGAGAGAATTTGTATAGCAGGTGATTTTAATGAACATATTGGTAAGGTTAACGATGGTTTTCAAGTAGTACATGGGGGTTTTGGATTTGGTGATAGGAATGAGACCGGCACAGATCTCCTAGAGTTTGCGGTGGCTCACGACCTAGGTATTATAAATTCGTACTTTAAGAAAATAGATTCTCATTTGATCACTTTTAGCAGTGGCGGATGCAACACTCAAATCGACTACCTTCTGATGAGGAAAGAAGACCGATTTTGGTGGAAGGACTGCAAAGTCATTCCCGGGGAGACGGTTGTGTCTCAACATCGTCTGCTGGTGGCGGATATAGTGTAACACCACGTCCCTAACCCTCTCAATTTAAGCTTAAAAGTAATAACTTAAGAAGTACAGGGACCAAAAGTACAAATTCCGAAACTTTGTTCCCATCGCGATACGCGATGGGGTAACAATCAACCCATCACGTAGCGCGATAGGCTTGGTGAGTCACCGGACACGTGTTGAAATCGTGTCGACACGTGGCACAATATGACAGGCCACGTGTCATCACCGCATAAGGCGGTGTAAAATGGCGGCGTCGCGATGCACGACGGGCCACAAGGGACTTATCGCGTATCGCGATAGGGTACTGAATCAGCCTATAAAAGGGGGTGACGGGTATTGAGCTCTCCTCATCCCATTTAACCTCCACTTTCACATAGTTAACATCGAAAGGCGTGCCCGGTTGCCGTAGTAAGCCGACGTGCTGTTTTCTCGTAATACGTGCAAGAAACGAAGTTGGAATTAAGCTAGCAATCACATAAGCGAGTAGATCAAGTCCCGCCTTATCGTGTTATTAATCTAAGCATCCGAATTAAGGTAGGAGTTATGTTTAAGTTATTTGAATTATAGCTTAGACTATCAATCAAGGCTATGGCCTTTAACCTTGATTGTATTTTACAAACATTCATTCACAATCATGTTTTCATAAAATGTTACTTCATGATGAAGTAATGTTAAACAAAAGATATATTTTGACGGGCGTGTAGTAACTGGAAGGGGGATATCATTAGTAGTAAGTTTCTTGCCTAAGGAAAAGTAATTCGCATAAATCCCAATCAACCGAGGGACCCATTTACTTACCTGGAGAAACTTACCAACATGATAGAACCTATTAGGCCAAAGCATGCTACATCAAACGTCATATAAAACTTAGTGTTTTCATTTACAATCAAAGATAAACGATTTCAAGGTTAAGCTTACAATCATAGCTTAACATCATTCAAAACATTCATACAAACCTATTTATGTATAGGTTAATATCATTCACAGTCGATCAATCAATCAGTCAAGGTTTACAACACCGACGGTACAGGTGAATACATTCAAACCTTTTTAATCAGTCAAAACATATTTATACTCAATGAGACGAACGTGTGTTTGTCTTAACGAGTCAATCAATGTCTACATGAGATAATGAAATCTCTAAAACATTATAATACAAAGTAGAGAATAATATCAACTCAGACCGAATACGCATGTGTCTGGATCCAAACATAACTGTTAAAGCTCAATCAATCAATCAAAGGCAATGAAGCCGCGAGCTTAAACGGTCATGACCCGTTCTCAGTTTAGGGCCGTTTGGCTCGGGGAATACCGTTGTGTGTGTAGGGCAGTGGTACATATACCGGAAGTATAAATTCTTCCGTTGAGATTGTCAAGAAAACTACATTTGTATTATATTGTCATTCAAAATGTTTTATTGAGTCATACGTGTTCACCAGCATATAGCTGACGTATTTTTCCAACCCATTGTAGGTAATTAAGCATAAGTAGCATTAACAAGGATTGGATTCTTAATGAAGATAGAAGCGCGTACAAGATGGCTCCATTTTTGATATAAAATCCTTGTAATATGAAAACAATTTTTTGTGAACCAATACTCGGGTATTTAATTTCCGAGTAAATTTTTAATGTAAATTAATATTATATTCAACCTAAAGTCTTCCGCTAAAATTAACCCATAAACTCTGATATATTTACAAAACATGTACCAACTCGTGGTCACACGCCTAGGCCCTAAGTCGGGGTGTGACAGGTTGGTATCAGAGCCATCGGTTTCAGCGAATTAGGTATTAAACATTAGTACCTAGGCTTTAACCATTATTATTATTATTATCATCTTTATTGTTATTCGTAGGGATAAGATAGGATTGGTAAACCTCCTATCCCTAACCTAACTAAAGTGCAGATGTCTTATATTAACTACTTTGGTCGTAGACACCGAGTAGCCATACGATCAGTACCGATAATCATTCACGAACCATCCGATATGGAAAGTAGCAATAGTTATTACACTAGCTTTTTCAATCGTGATCAACCAATCAATCCAGTATTACCATACGTGAGTCAACCTGTGTATCTCCCAGGCAGTCAACAATGTCCAATCGAAATATCAGACAACCTGAACCAAGTCATAAGCCAAAGATAAGGGTCAGCTTACCATACAAAAAGAGATTAGCTCAATCGCCAATCAAGAATCCTTATGAATCCGAGGAAGAACCTGAGGAAAAGGAGGATTCCAAGGAAGAAGATGAGGAGAATCAATATCCTTATTTTCCATCTTATAAGGGATCAATACCATCGATCTCCCAGCAAGCCAAAGAGATTCGGGAGGAGGCAAATCTCATCGAAGAGTTTTACACCAATAATATCCCTGATGAAGAAATGCATGCATACGTTGCTAACCCGCATCTCTATCCACAAAAAAATGCTTATCTCTTTCCAGCCGCATCCGCACCAACGGGATATCCGAACCCGCCAAATTCGGTGATGGACGAGCTGAGAAATGAGAAAGTGGACAAAAAGAGAATAGGGAGAAAGATTGTCAAGAAGTGTGACAAGATGAAAAATCTTGTTACAAAATGGATTAAGGATTAGAACTCAGAGCTATGTAGTAGTTGTTATGATCTTTTTCTTGTAAGATAAATAAATGTAATATAAAGTGTGTCTTTTCTGAAATTTTGTTTTATTCATGTAACAGCATGTCTAAAGCAACAGTAATCAAGAAAAACAAGTAAACAATAAAGGAAAGACAATCGAAGAAATCATGCAAGAAAAAGTAACTGCGGAAAATATACAAGCCATACCAATAAACTATGTGCTTGGTATCCGCGATATAATAAAAGAGGCTGTGAATCCAATCTATGAAAAATGATCAAAGTCGTACTGCCTCGCATTCCAACAAAAGATCAAGACGAAGTAAAAGCGAATCTGCTACTTCGAAAAGAGAATCAAAGAAAGAATCTAAAAAGGAATCAGAAAAGAAGGAAAGTAAGAAAGAGAAAGAACCAAAAAACAAAGAAGCGAGTGATGAAAGCTCGACTGCGGAAAACAACCTCCATGAAAAGACAAAGAAACTTAAAATACATGAGGGTTGTGATTTCAAGGTGTTTAAAGTCTATAACCCCAAAGAATTTAACGGGGATAAAGGAGTGATACATACCCTCCGATGGTTGGAGGAAATGGAATCGATTGTACTAATAAGCAAATGTACGGAAAGCGAGAAGGTGAAATATACCTCCCAGATGTTCAAGGGGGAGTCATTAGAGTGGTGGAATACCCTGATTGGAATCAAGGGTAGAGAAAATTTATACAATCTAGACTGGGCAACATTTAAAGCTATGGTACTGAAGAAGTTCTGCCCGATTAACAAAATGGATCAGATTCAAACCAAGATGTGGAACGACAAGGTTGTGGGGACCAATCTCAAGGAATATAACACCAAGTTCCTTGAGTATTGTAGAATCGTACCTCATTTGGTTACTCATGAAATCAACAAAGTGACGCGCTATATTTACGGGTTGCCGATAGAAATCCATGACTTAGTCCGTTCACATATGCCGTCCACAACGGAATCTTCCATGGAGTTGGCCGGATATTTTATGGACGGGATGTCGAGGAACCGAGATGAGAGAAAGAAAGATGAGGGAAAAACAAGTGTGGGTGGAAAGGTAAGAAAGACGGAGAAGAAAAGAGAAAGGGGATTTGTGTATAGTCGCCCCGTTTGCAAGTCATGCGGAAGGAGACATTTCGGCAGATGTCTTCGACCAACTAACACCGTTGTATGTGAGTTCTGCAAGAAATTGGGCCACTCGGAAGCAGATTGTCGGAAAAAGACAGGAGTATGCTTTGAGTGTGGTGAGAAAGGACACTATAGCACTGAGTGTCCAAAGAAGAAGACAACGGTAGTGACGGTTGGAGCAAGTGGTAGCAGTATGAAGACCGATGCCAAGAAAGGAAATGCTCGTGTCTTTATGCTAGACACCCAGAAAGCAGCTGATATACCGGACGTGATCACCGGTACGTTTCCTATAAATAATGTTTATGCTAGAGTTCTATTTGACTCGCGTGCAAACCAAAGCTTTATAGATTATAAATTTTGTAGTCTATTAAATGAGCCCTTAGTTAAATTAGATAAACATTATGAAGTCGAGACTGCTGATGGTAACGTAAGTAGAATAACTGAGGCTTTAGATAGTGCCACAATTTCTTTAGCTAATCACGTCATACCTGTACGATTGTTACCCATGACATTGGCAGGTTTTGATGTAGTTTTAGGTATGGACTGGTTATCGTTTAATCAAGCCCGTATCCTATGTAATGATAGAGCCATCGATATTCGAACACCCAATAACAAAACCATTCGTATAACCGGAGATAAAGAGGAGGAAAGGTAGGAATCATTTCTAAGATCAAAGCAAGTCATTGCATAGGTAAAGGATGCCTCACATTCATAGCCTATGTAACCAAAGAACCCAAACCTAAGAAGATGGAGGAAGTGCCAATCGTGTCCGAATTTCAAGATGTATTTCCTGATGAGCTACCAGGAGCCCCGCCTGATCGAGAAGTAGAATTTAAGTTCGACCTTGTTCCAAGAACATCACCAATTGCCAAATCACCTTATCGTCTAGCACCAACGGAAATGAAAGAACTAAAGAAACAATTAGATGAATTGTTAGAGAAAGGATTTATACGACCGAGTTATTCACCGTGGGGAGCCCCAATATTGTTGGTAAAGAAGAAGGACGGATCGATGAGGATGTGTATAGATTATCGAGAACTGAACAAGGTCACGATCAAGAAGAAGTATCCATTACCAAGAATCGACGACTTGTTCGATCAGCTTCAAGGAGCAAGTTGTTTTTCCAAGATTGACCTAAGATCGGGTTATCACCAATTGAAGGTGCAAGAAGAAGATATACCAAAGACAGCCTTTAGAACCCGATACGGACATTATGAGTTCACCGTGATGCCTTTTGGACTCACTAATGCTCCGACAGCTTTTATGGACATGATGAATCGGATTTGCAAGCCATATTTGGACAAGTTTGTTATTGTTTTCATCGATGACATCCTTGTTTATTCAAAATCCAAAGACGATCATCAAGTTCATCTTAAGATCATACTTGAAACCCTAAGGAACGAGAAATTATACGCCAAATTATCGAAGTGTGAATTTTGGTTGTCTGAAGTACAATTTCTTGGTCATGTTATAAATGAAAAGGGTATTCAAGTAGACCCAGCAAAGATTGAGGCTATAACCAAATGGGAGAAACCCAAGATACCAACTCAAGTCCGAAGTTTTCTAGGCTTGGACGGATACTATAAAAGATTCATACAAGATTTCTCTCGAATAGCTGTCCCATTAACTTCACTTACAAGGAAAGCAATTAAGTTTGAATGGGGACCGAAGCAAGAGGAAGCATTCGAAACACTAAAACAAAAGTTAACTAATGCACCGATTCTGGCTTTGCCAGAAGGGCTAGAAAATTTTATCATTTACTGTGATGCTTCGCACACGGGAATGGGAAGTGTTTTGATGCAAGGAAAGAAAGTGATTGCTTATGCTTCGAGACAATTGAAAGCTCATGAAAAGAATTATACCACGCATGATCTTGAATTAGGCGCTATAATTTTTGCGTTGAAGTTATGGCGACATTACTTGTATGGTGTAAGATTCACGGTATACACTGATCATAAAAGCTTAAAGCATATATTCGATCAAAAGGAATTGAATATGAGACAAAGGCGTTGGATGGAAACACTTAATGATTACGACTGTGAGATCGTATATCATGAAGGAAAAGCCAACGTGGTAGCTGACCCCTTAAGTAGAAAAGAATATGAGAAACCAAAGAGAGTTCGAGCTCTTAGATTGAAACTTAAAATCGATCTAGCTAGCCAGATCAAAGAAGCTCAGAAGTTGGCACTAGAAGAAGGAAACATTAAAAATGAAAAAGAAAATGGAACAATCGATCAGTTGATTAAAGAAAATGACGAAATCCTTAGACTTGGTACTAGGATTTGGGTACCAATGGTCGGAAGTCTAAGAGATAAGATTTTAGAAGAAGCACACAAGTCAAAGTACATGATGCATCCGGGAAGCGGCAAGATGTATCATAATCTAAAAGATGATTATTGGTGGATCGGGATGAAGAAAGACATTGCTTTGTATGTAGCTAAATGCTTGACGTGTTCAAAAGTGAAAGCTGAACATCAAAAGCCGTTAGGATTACTACAACAACCGGAAATCCCGATATGGAAATGGGATATGATAACTATGGATTTCATCATGAAGTTATCTAAGACTTCTCATCAAAATGATGCGATCTGGGTTATTGTCGATAGACTTACTAAATCTGCCCATTTCATTCCAATTCAAGAAACGTTTAGTATGGATAAGTTAGCACATCTATATGTCGAAAACATAGTATCCTTACATGGTGTGCCACTATCCATCATTTCTGATAGAGATAGTCGCTTCACTTTAAATTTTTGGTCAAGTTTTCAAAAGGCTATGGGGACTCGATTAAACCTAAGTACTGCTTATCATCCCCGAACTGATGGCCAAAGTGAGAGAACAATTCAAACCCTGGAAGATATGCTTCGTGCCCGTGTTATCGACTTAGGAGGAAGTTGGGACACTCATCTTGCACTGATGGAATTCTCGTACAATAACAGCTATCATACGAGTATCCAAGCAACACCATTTGAAGCATTGTATGGAAGAAAGTGTAGAACACCTGTATGTTGGTTAGAAACAGGTGATAGTCAGTTGTCAGGACCTGAAATTGTTCAAAGGACTACTGACCAAGTTATTCAAATCCGAGAATGATTAAAGGCAGCAAGAGATAGGCAAAAGAGTTATGCGGACATTCGCCGCAAGCCATTAGAGTTTAAAGAAGGCGATATAGTTTTATTGAAAGTGTCGCCTTGGAAAGGTGTAGTAAGATTTGGAAAGAAAGGGAAACTGAGTCCACGATTCGTTGGACCATTCAAAATACTCGAAAGAATTGGACCAGTTGCTTATCTGCTAGAGTTACCCGATGAAATGAAAGGCATTCATAACATGTTTCACGTATCTAATCTGCGTAAGTGTTTAGCCGACGAAACCCTTGCTATGCCATTGAAAGATGTTAAGATCAACGAAAAGCTTAAGTTTGTGGAACAACCTATTCAAATAGAAGATAGCATGATCAAGTTTCTCAAACACAAACGACTCAAGCTCGTGAAAGTCAAATAGGATTCAAGACAAGGACCCGAGTATACGTGGCAACTCGAGTCAGAAATGAAGAAAAAGTATCCCAATCTATTCCAATAAATCTCGAGGACGAGATTATTCAAAAGGTGAGAAGGATGTAACACCACGTCCCTAACCCTCTCAATTTAAGCTTAAAAGTAATAACTTAAGAAGTACAGGGACCAAAAGTACAAATTCCGAAACTTTGTTCCCATCGCGATACGCGATGGGGTAACAATCAACCCATCGCGTAGCGCGATAGGCTTGGTGAGTCACCGGACACGTGTTGAAACCGTGTCGACACGTGGCACAATATGACAGGCCACGTGTCATCACCACATAAGGCGGTGTAAAATGGCGGCGTCGCGATACGCGACGGGCCACAAGGGACTTATCGCGTATCGCGATAGGGTACTGAACAGCCTATAAAAGGGGGTGACGGGTATTGAGCTCTCCTCATCCCATTTCACCTCCACTTTCACATAGTTAACATCGAAAGGCGTGCCCGGTTGCCGTAGTAAGCCGACGTGCTGTTTTCTCGTAATACGTGCAAGAAACGAAGTTGGAATTAAGCTAGCAATCACATAATCGAGTAGATCAAGTCCCGCCTTTATTAGTAGTTTTAATTCTATTACGGGCTATTACTATTTATATTAATGTTAAACTTTAATTTCCTTTTATATTCCCTCAAACATATGTTTTTAGAGCCGAGGGTCTCCTTGGAAGCCACCTCTCTATCCCATCTGGATAGAGGTACGGTGTGCCTACATCCCACCCTACCCAGACCCTACTTATAGTTTGCTATTGGTGGGATCCCACTGGGTTTGGTTGATTGGTTGATTGATTGACATAGGCTTCTCAGTTATCCGGTTTCCATCTAAAAACATCCTATTTTATCATCAAACACAGGCGCCCGTTTTTTTTTTGTATAACCCGAATTTTTTCACAAACATACCCACCCGTTCTCAATTCTCAAATCCTCCAGTAACCCTAATTTCCAATCGCCGGTCATGTATTACCAATCGATTATTGAGCATATTTCATCCATGATTACAATGAAGTATAGAAATCCATCTTCAATCTGTCCTTTTTTCACAAACATATATTGACATGTTTATAATTTTCTCCAGTAACCCTAAAATCCAATTAATGTTACAATTGTTCATGTATAAAATAGGGGTGTTCAAACTATCCGAATCCGAATCCATATCCGAAATATACGACTATCCGTATTCGAACTATCCGAATCCCGGATATCCGAAAATTCGGATTCGGATATCAGTTTTTCAGATTTTTCAGATAGTTTGTGTCACACCCCCATCTTAGGCCTGGGTGTATGACCAACAGTTGGTACCATATTTGTAAATAAATCAGAGTTACGTGTTAAAGCGGAAGTCTTTTGAAACATGTGGATATAATATTTACATTACAAAAGACGGGATTATAAAATACCCATTTTATGTTATAACAAAAAGTATTACTTGTTTAATTACAAACCACCATTTTTATATTTAAGTTTATACAAAAAGATCCAAGCCATCGGATATCTTTGAGCACTTCACCATTCCAAGTCCTAATCTTGATTACCTGCAAAATGTTTAGAAAATACGTCAGCAACACATGCTGGTGAATATGCTGACGCTAAAATATTTTCTTTTACTTGATTACCCCTCGAGACATAACTTAGGTCCGGCCCATCGTGGCTTAAGAATAATCAAGCTATAAAACAATACAATTTATAAACTCAAGTCTCTACACTAAATTCCTCAGCAAGCACCGCAGCGTTCAACTTAGTTAAGTACCATACGTATACACATAGTCATTACTACCCGCAGGCGAGTGTGACTATAACCAAGTGTGGTGCAATGTTCCCACCTCATTTTACCACATATGTAAGGATCCAGACAAACGTACACGACAGCCTGAGGGTTAGGCTTTTACTTTTGTTTATAAATGTTTTAGAGACACTTAGTCTCATGTAAACCTTTTCATATAACACATTTGACTTGTTTTAAATCAAGTTATAAAGTTTGGGGCGTATTCACCTTTTTGATTTGGATCGGCTTCAATACACCGTCCGAGTGTCTTTCCCGTTGCTATCTCGCACCTATAGTACGAGTATAACCTTTTGTTAGTCAGATATATAATCCGGCTTAAGACATTTAGTCTTTTTATAATCTTTACCTCGATTATTTTCTTTCATGAACCTTTAGTTCAAATCTCTTTTCTTTACTTTAAAACATTTAGTTAAAAAGTATTCTTTTCTTTTACAAATTAAAAGTCTTTCTTTTAACTTATATTCTTTTATAGTATAAACCTTTAGTTTATTTCTTTTAAACCCTACGTTTCTTCTTCTCTAAGAAACGTATACTTCTTTTCTTTTCTTTATTATTTAAGAATAGTTATTATTACTTAAATAATATTTTATAACAAAGAATTATATGTATAATCACACACACACATATATATATATATATAGATACACATATCTCTTTCTCTTTTTTTCTTTTCTTTTCTTTATTATATGTTTATTTTATTTTATCGAGGTATCGAGTATAACCTTGACTTAGGGTTTTAAGCCTTTATAATATTTTATTATTTTATTTGGGCATTACGCCTACCTTCGTTGGCTTATGAACCCTACACACTCGAGCAACACTCCAACGCCGTTTCACCTTCTTTTTCTTCTTGATCAAAACACCTTTCCTTCAATACTCTTTCCTTGGCTCGCAAAACGATGCACACCAACACTTCTGTTGGTGCATGAGTGTCAGTAGTTCATAGTCTAGTGTCTGTAATCGAGTCTGTATTGTTATTTATGTTTTTGTTTAAAGCGAAGTTGTCAACAAGTTCGCCTAGGCGAACTTGTTGAACAAGCGAAGTTATGGACAACTTCGCCTGAACATGTCAGGCGAAGTTGTCGTGTATTTATATAGATGTTACGGCTTGGTTTAGTTGGTTGGTGAATTAGTTAGTTGTTCAGTGAATCGAGTTTGTTCGGTAACGTGAGTCTGTAATAGTGATATCGTATCACGTGTTCGGTTATCAATATAACGTGTTCGTTTATCGTATCGTGTTGGTTTGATTTGCTTTCTACACTCGTAACGATCTACGCAGGGATTCCGCACCTGAGTAGACCGCGATATCTCGTGTGATCCGTCCAGGGAACCTACATTTGGTATCAGAGCTTTTGCTCGATTGTGTGGTTCGGGATATTCACGCGGGTGTAGATTTCGTCCCGTTTCGACTATTCGCGGGACCTGTTTTCGTGTTTCTAAGTCAATCTTACCTACTACCACAGTATTCAAGCCTTTGCACCATCAAAAACCTTGTTAAATCCAGTTTTCAGATCTTCAAAAACGTCAGTGTTCATCAGGCGAAGTTGCCGTCACTGTACGTAGGGTTTCGGCGAAGATATAAGGTTAAGCGAAGTTATCCACAACTTCGCCTACCTTCTCAAGTTTGCCTGTATCAGCGAAGTTATCTACAACTTCGCCTCATTCCTAAGTTCACTTACCTTAAGCGAAGTTAAGAATCAGCGAAGTTAATCAGCAGAGTTATCAGCGAAGTTCTTCAGCGAAGTTCTCTACAACTTCGCCTACTTCAAGCGAAGTTATCCGTAACTTCGCCTACAGTCGTTTAAAAAAAAAAAGGTTTAACTTTTCAGGTTTCTTACTTTTCAGAAAAGATGTCGTCGATCAACATCTCTGAGTTAGTAAAGATGGAAGTTGAAGCAGGGTCGGCTACCAAGGCCCCAAGATTGCTGAAGGGAACCAATTTCGTTGCATGGAAGGATCGGTTCATACAGTACGTCAAATACCAGGATGCGAAGATGTGGGTATGCATCCAGGATGGTTATATTCCACCAATTATGGAGTATGAAGGTCGTGACCAAATCAAGAAGTATAGTAAAATGGAAGAAGAAGAGAAGAAGATGTATGAGGCTGAGAGCAAGGCTCATGCTGCTATTACCATGGCTCTTCCACAGGAGATCCTTCATACTTTTAGGAAGTACACTTCAGCAAGGGAGCTTTGGGAAGCCCTTGAGAGCAGATTTGAAGGAAATGTAGGAATCCGGGCTTCAAAAATAAAATTGCTCAAAACCCAGTTCTCAGTCTTTAAGTATTTGAAGAATGAATCTTTAGATGATATTATCACTCGATACTACCATCTGATGACTGAATTGAGCAACTATTCCATTTCCTACCGAGAAGAAGAAATAGTTGAGAAGCTTCTAGATGCTCTCCCACCAAAATGGGAGATGTACACTGTGCTGATGAGGGAAGACAAAGACTTTCCCACATATGATCTAGAAACGACAGTCAACAAGCTCAGGACCTTTGAGCTTAACATGGTAAGAAAGGAGACATCTATGGATCAGGTTCAAGATCCAAGTATGTATGGAGCTAAAGTCAACACTAGCTCAGGCTCAAAGACTGAATCGGCTGCTTACTACTCGAAGGGAGAGTCGGGCCCCAACTCATCACATGAGGGACATGTGTCAGTTAACACAAATGGGGATGTTTGCTATGTAGCAGCTGGATCTAGTGGTTCTCAACCCCAGGCAAGCAAGAGTAGTTGCTCTTCAAGTGCTCCCAGCAACAACTACTCCAAGATGCCTATGAGTGTCAAGTCTGCTGAAGAGCAGTTTGGCCTCTATGCTTCTTTCATTGCTTCCTATGAGAACTATATTCAAGGGAAGATTGTTGATCCAGCTATGTTGGATGAAGATTACGATCAGATTGATGCTGACGATATGGAAGAAATGGATCTACAATGGTAGATGGCCATGATTGTAAGGAGGGTGAAGAGGTTTATGAATAAGACCGGTAGAAAGTTTGTCGGAGGAAGACCAGGGTTCGACAAGTCAAAGGTGAGATGCTACAATTGTCAACAAAACGGTCACTTTGCAAAAGAGTGTAGGAATGAGCGTGTAGAACGTGGTCAAGGTAAGTCTACACAGCATAATGAGGGAAGAAAAGATTATAGTGCCATGATTTCCAGAGGAGATGGTGAATATAACTGGAACCTGCTTTCTAAAGAATCTTTCGAGCAGGCAAATTTGGCAAAGGTCGAAACAGAAGAAAATGAGAAGGCTGCCGGAGAAGAAAAGGCTCTTATGGCAGACGTTAATGACAAGCTCTCCGAGGTATGCTCTAAAACTACTTGTTCAAAATGTGAGAACTTGTCTGAGCAATTAGCAACTATTACCGATCAGTATGTTAGGTTGGATGCTGAATTTAAAACCTTAAAAGAAGATCATCACTTTACTAAATCAAGAGAAAATAATTATAAAATTAAAATAAAAGCTTGTGAAAAAGATGTTAAAAGTTTAAAAACTAAACTTGCTGAAAAAATTGAAGTGATTGATTTAAGTTATGAGGTTTTGGAAGAAACGACCAAACTAATTGCTGAGAGAGAAAAACAGATTGCTGACCACCAGGTGAAAGTGGTGGAACTGAATCGAAAACTGGAACAGTTCAGAAATTCTTCTGCTATTCTTGATCACCTTGTTAGTGATCAAGGTTCCTCTTCTAAGAGAGGAGGAATCGGTTATCATGAGGTTCCACCACCGTACAATCACAATTACACTTTTAACCCTAGTGTTCAGAAATCTGTTGACTTTGTGGTTGCTCAAACAGTGCCAATTAAAGTAACGGTTAAAGAACCAAATGTTAGTAGAGGCGAAACAAGTTCGCCTGTTTCAAGTGTTGAAATTTCTGATCAAAGTCCAGTCTCGTCAGATTCGGATAAGTCATCCGAGTCTGGTAAGGCAAAAGAGGAGGTTGTGTTACCTAAGAGTGGAGAAAAAGATAAAACGAATAAAAAGAGTACTTCACTAAACCCGTACGTCCCACCATATGTGAGACGAACGGGCGGTAATATAGCCTCGACATCTAAAACACCTGTTGATAAAAAAAGTTGAGCATCGGTGTTGTTTTAGATGTAATCAATTAGGACATCTTGTTGCAAATTGCCCTCTGAAGCAGCGATTCAGAGGTGTAAGGCCTACTAAAGCTGAGAGTAGACCTAATAGTAATTATCATGTTCCTAAAAATGAAAACCACTTAAAATTCAAAAATGTGAATAATTCAGGTTTTCATAGAAACAAATCTCAGTTTTACACTTCTAATAACCAAACCACAAGCTATAATACTTTCAATTCTCAAAGGTTTGGAAGGCCTTACAATCAATCTTCAATAAGATATCCTAATGGGACTTACAGGAGTTATCGAGATACTAACTTTGGAAAGCCAAAGTTTGGGATGTATAGATCCAAGACCAATTGGTCTTGGGTCCCTAAATTCTAATCTTTTGCTTTATTGTGCAGGAACAGTTGAACAGGGCTGCCAACAATCTTTGGGTTGTAGATAGCGGCTGTTCCCGGCACATGACGGGTAACAAATACTTGTTACACGATTTGAAACCTGTTCAAGGAGGGAGAGTAAGCTTTGCCGGAGAAAGTGGAGGCAATATTACTGGAAAGGGAACGGTGTCGAACGGAAAGATGACATTGGAGAATGTTAACTTTGTAGAAGAATTGAAATACAATCTGCTAAGTGTGTCGCAGATTTGTGATAAGGAGTACACCATTCATTTTACAAAGAACGAGGCGATTGTGTTGAAACCAGGTTTTCAGATACCTGAGGAGTGGATTTTGATGAAGGCTCCACGTGAAAGAAATACGTACACTATGGATATGAGATCAACTGAAATGGCCACGGCAGATTCATGCCTTATGACAAACGCAAGTGAAACAGAGTCCGAATTGTGGCATAGGAGAATGGGGCACATTCATCTTCGGAAGATGAACCACATTGTCAGGAATGGGCTTGTGCTGGGCGTTCCCTTGAAAAATTTCAATTTTGAAGATAAATGTATAGCATGCAAGAAAGGAAAGCAGCACAAGAAATCCCATCTCACCAAGAAAGTAAATTCAATTGCCAGTACTCTAGAATTGCTTCACATGGATCTCTTCGGTCCCGTGTATGCAAAAAGTCTAGGAGGTACTTCATACTGCTTGATGATCACTGATGATTACTCACGATACTCGTGGGTATATTTCCTGAAATCAAAAGATGAAACGGCTCAGATGGTGAAGAATTTGATTACCAAAGTTGAGAACGTTATGGATAAAAGGGTTAAGTTCATCAGAAGTGACAATGGAACGGAGTTCAAGAATTTTGAGATGGAGATCTTCTGCCTTCAAAGAGGGATTGAACACCAATACAGCGCTCCGTATACACCACAACAGAATGGAGTGGCTGAAAGGAAGAACAGAACGTTAATTGAAGGAGCCAGAACTATGCTGGCTGATTCGAAGCTTCCTGTGGTGTTTTGGGCTGAAGCTGTTGCTACAGCTTGTTATGTTCTGAATAGGGTCTTAACTGTTAAAAGACTTGGTAAAACGTGTTATGAGCTTATGCATGGGAGAAAGCCCAACTTGAGTGGTCTTGAACCATTCGGGTCCCCTTGTTCGATTTTGAAGACAAATTCTAAATTTGGTGAAGTAGCCGATGAAGGAATCTTAGTCGGTTATGTTGTTGAGACTCCCAACAGACGTGTCTTCAATACATCGACCAGCAAGGTTGAGGTGGTGTGTAACACCGATATCACAAGTTACCAACCGCCAAAACCAAGCAACGGACCTGCGGAGTTTTTCGACTATGTTAAACTTTTTAAGTCTTTTAACATACCGTATTTGGATATTTCTGAAGAAGAAGAGAGAATTGCTACGAAGATGATCCTTGATGAGGAAGAGAATCTATTGCAAAGACAGCTGATCGATAAATGTCAACCTTCCTCATCAAATACTATCGATACCCCTGCTGCCTCAACTGAAGAAGAATTTATCAATCCTTTTCACTCTCAGCATGAAACAACCATTGACGAGCTCTCTTCTAACTTGGAAGACAATTTGCATGTCGGTTCTGTTCCGACCACGAGAATTCATAAAGATCACCCTTTGGAGAATGTAATTGGTGATGTGTCCTCAGGTGTACAAACAAGACGTAGCTTGCATGAGCACACCTGTGTTTACACAAGCATTAAGGAGACAGGAATAATCAACGAATGCTTGTACACTTGCTTTATCAGCCAGGTTGAGCCGAAGAATTATCAAATGGCTCTAAAGGACAGCTCGTGGGTCGAAGCCATGCAAGAAGAGTTGGCTCAGTTCAAGAAAATGGAAGTTTGGGATTTGGTTGAAAAACCAAAGCATGTGCATGCGATAGGCACAAAATGGGTGTTTAAGTGCAAGAGAGACGAGAAAGGGATTATTATAAGAAACAAGGCGAGACTAGTTGTGAAAGGATTTAATCAACAAGAGGGTATTGATTATAATGAAGTGTTCGCTCCTGTGGCAAGGTTGGAAGCCATTAGATTGTTTTTGGCGTTTGCTGCATATAAAAAGATGAAGGTATTTCAGTTGGATGTGAAGAGTGCGTTTCTGAATGGGAAAGTTGATGAGGTTGTGTATGTTGAGCAACCTCCGGGTTTTCCTGACCCAGATTTTCCAGACCATGTGTACAAGTTAAGCAAGGCATTGTATGGATTACATCAGGCACCTCGTGCCTGGTACTCAACTCTGTCAGACTACTTGCTTGAAAATGGGTTTGAAAGAGGTCAGATAGATAGCACGCTGTTTGTGAAGAGACAAGGAAGCGACTTCCTGCTAGTGCAAGTCTACGTGGATGATATTATTTTTGCTGCATCAAAAGTCTCCATGTGTCAAGATTTTGAGGCCGTCATGAAGAAAAGGTTTGAAATGAGTGCTATGGGTGAACTAACTTTCTTTTTAGGATTGCAGGTTGATCAAAAGAAGGATGGGATGTTCATTCACCAGACCAAGTATGTCCATGATGTGCTCAAACGATTCAAGATGGAGGACAGCACTCCATTCGACACTCCAATCTGCGTCAATCACAAATTGGGTGCTGAGTCAGACGGTGATGCAGATGTGGACCCAACTCAGTATCGGGCTATTATAGGTTCTTTAATGTACTTAACTGCTTCTAGGCCTGATATAATGTTTGCTGTTTGTCTTTGTGCTCGTTTTCAGGCAAACCCAAAGGAATCTCACATGAAAGGTGTGAAGAGGATCTTGCGGTATCTCAAGGGCAAACCGAAGCTGGGGTTGTGGTACCCGAGAGGAGGAGACTTGGAGCTAGTCGCCTACACAGACTCTGATTATGGTGGGTGCAATCAGAGTCGGAAGTCAACAACAGGAGGATGTCAGTTTCTTGGTGGCAGATTGGTGTCGTGGCAATGCAAGAAATAGACTTCGGTCGCAATTTCAACCTGTGAAGCATAATACATGGCAGCATCCAACTGCTGCTCCCAGGTTCTTTGGATTCAACAACAGTTGCGCGACTATGGTCTGAATTTTTTACTTACTCCTATTTGCATTGATAACACAGCTGCTATCTCAGTAACTAACAATCCCGTGAAACATAGTAAAACTAAACATATTGACATACGTCATCATTTCATACGGGATTGTGCTGAGAAGAAACTGATAGTGCTTGAAAAGGTGGATACGCTTGATAATTTCGCTGATCTTTATACTAAAGCGTTTGATAAAACAAGATTTCAAAACCTTATCGAGCTAAATGGGATGATCAATCCCGAGTAACCATGCTTTTCTTGTAATATTTTTTAAAAAAAGGGGTCACTATCGCTTAAAAATATGTCGATTACATCAGTTTGAAGGACTTGTCTTCGGATATGTTTTGGTCCTCATTTTCTACTTGTAGATTTTGAGGATAGCCATTAACTAGATTACTGATTGTGACCGGGGCGGTTTATGATGAGTTTTCATTCTTTCGCTTAAAATTAGTCGATCATACTTAGTTATAAGGACACATACTAGTATGTGGTTGGTCCAGCTGATCCATTGGATCTTCGGGATAGCCGTTTACCTGATGACTTTGTTTTGGTCGGGGCAATTAATGTTAAAATTTTTTTTTTAAAAAAAAGAAAGGGAAATGAAATTATTTTTCAAGTCTACTACTTCGCAAGAAGTACGTTTGCTATGTTTAACAGAAAATTGATCCAACCTTGGAAAATGATAGATATACTAATTCTGTGTGCTTAACTAGTGAAGTTATTAGGCTTAAAAGGCTTTAGGACAGTCATTGTATGTAATGGTAACTTTTTATGGTGCGTAAACGTAGACGTGATACAAACTAAATTTACTTGATTTTACGTGGAAACTCCTTAAGAGTTTTGCTTGTCTTCATTTTTATCTTTCTAAGTGATAGGCAGAAAAGCGATTACCCAGTCATACACGAGCCCATGTGTGTTCTGATTCCCGTGAAGATAGCATTTCAAGAAACTGCAGTGATCCAGATTCGGGACTTGCAGTTGGTTTACTACTCTGAAGTCTATGTAAATTTGTGAGTTATTGAAAAAAAAAAAAAAAAAAATTTTTTTGAGTTAATGAAACATTCTATAGCTGAAAATGTCAAGACTTCTCAATCATAGAGTAAGAAGGAGAACGGGAAGCAGATGAAGAGTAATTACAAACTTAATCAGACACTATGGGTCGAGGTCAATTCGGGGTGACTTGGGGAAAGCCAAATACGCTTTGAGGATAGATAGGAGGCATCAATATTTCTGAGTTGTTGCCCACTTAAATTTTGAGGCATAATTGAACCTAACTCGTATCACAGAAACGATGAAAACCATCTTAAGTTATTTACCTGCTTACGACCTGTCTCTTTATGTCATAATACAGCTAAACACGGATCTATGTGACAGTCACATACTTAGTATGATTCCTGTTCGGATCTTTTCTAAAACGTAGCAGTCCCTATCCAGACTGAAATTTGATCCCTTATACTTAAATTGTTTAAAGTTTTCTTTTTCTGTAGTTGTATTTGTTTATAACGGGTTACTTGGACTTGAACGTGTCATTTAGTTCTTAAAGGAAAGTTTTATAACTTAATTGGAAAAATGTTAAACTTATAAGGTTAAATTTTGTAAATATATAGGCGATGTTGTTGAACAGGCGAAGTTGTGGATAACTTCGCCTAGGCGAAGTTATCCGTAACTTCGCCTGAATAACTCCGCCCATATATAAGGATTTTCAACAGTCAATTCGTTCATTATTCTAAATATCAGCGAACTTATTCTCGTCTTCACAGCGAACTTATCCTCCGTTTACACAGCGAACTTATATACTGATCCTACTTGTTTTCTTTCTTCGATCTCAAACCGATTTAAAGGTGTGTTTGGGTTATATATCTTATACTCGATGTTCGATGTTGTTAATCCTAGGTTGTTACGACACCCGGTTAACGACCTCGGACGTTCGAAACCTATACCCGATTTCAAAACTTGTTTTCCGTGTTCATGAGTAAACTGGTCGTTTAGTTATCATTAATATCATGTGTTTGAGCCTCCTCAATCGTCAAAGTTAATCGAAACACCGGTTTTCCGGATTTCGATTAACCTTACTGTCGCCGTTTCAGATTCAGGCGAAGTTAAAGTTTAGGCGAAGTTATCCGTAACTTCGCCTGGAGCTTAAATTCGCCTGAAGCGAAGTTATCCGTAACTTCGCCTGATGCTCAACTTCGCCTGAAACTTAAATTCGCCTGAGGCGATGTTGTGGTGAGGCGAACTTAAAGATGAAGCGAAGTTGGTCCCAACTTCGCCCCAACTTTAACTTCGCCTGGAACCTTTTTAACTTAATAATTTTTAGTCGAACTTAAAGCTGAAGCGAAGTTGTTTCCAACTTCGCCCAAACTTTAACTTCGCCTATACAGTCTTTATCACAACTTCGCTCATGGTAATAAGCGAACTTGTGTTATGCTTTAATGTTTATCTTACTTGGTTCGTTTGTTGCAGATATGGCTGCAGTAGCTGGTGCTGGAGGTGCTGGAGGCGATGACGGAGATAACCAGAGACAATTTTTCCCGGGTCACAATATGTACATTACCTTAGACCCGGAAGCGAGCGGCGTAGAGGACTACCGTGAGATCATTTCTTTCCTCATTCGGTCGAGGATATTTCACGCAATCACGACGACTCTGCCGATATCCTTACCCAATATCGAGGATTTCTGGCAGACGGTGGAGTATGATTGTCGTGTTGAGCCCCCGGTCATGAGAGCAACAGTAAATAATCAAGAAGTTCAGTTCTCATCTGAACAAATTCGGGTGGCGTTACGCTTTGGAGAGGAGACTCGGGACGACCCGACTGACTTTGTGGCTTCGTTTCGTGATGGAGCGTTTCTACGAATGGGCTATTCTGGTCCATTGGGCGATACCCAGAGACGGGAGGGGTTCCTGCTCGATCAGTGGCGCTTCCTCATGCACGTCATGATTATGTGTATGTCTGGGAGGAAGGCGGGCACTGATGGTATGGGTGCGACCATGCAGTCAGCAATGACTGCTCTGACTTATAACAAACGTTATAGTTTTAGTCAGATGGTCTTTTACGAGATCGACAGACAGAGGAGGGCGATAGCTCGGGAGCGGTTCATTATGTATCCAAGATTCATCCAGATGATCTTGAACCATGTAGCTCCGAATCTGCCTCAAAGACGCCCGATAAGATACGTGGAGAGTGTGAGCAAGCGTATCTTTGCTCAATGTCGCACTTCCAGTGCGAGGAGCAAGCCTGAACTGCGTCCAAGGCATACTCCACTATTTGGGTTCTTAATAAACCCGGGGTATGTTCCTGCTGCTGGGGACGAGTTCAGAGATCCTCAACCACGACAGGCGGGAGCACCTCAAGCTGTACCTGCTGCGCCTGTTGTGCCGGCTGAAGAGGATGTAGACCTTGATGCTGCATTTGGCGGCCAAGGATTCTTCGACATGGATCGTTTTGATCCACAAGAAGATGTGCAGGTCTCTGCTGCACAGGTGAGGGAAGTGAGTGTAACTAGAGCAGCTACGACTGTGGCTGACTCAGATCTTGAAGATGTTATGAATGAGGCAAGGAGGATGTTGGTGACTAGAGAGAGGACGTTGGGGAAGAGAAAGAGGACGGTGGATGATAGTGAGTCAGAGGAAGAAGAGGAGGACATACACAAGTTGATCAGACGTTCGAGACGTGAAAGGACAGGTGCTGGTATGGGAGCTGGAGAGACTTCACGTGTTATACGTTTTGCTCCATCCGCACTGTCAGGTATGTCAATCGTTCCTACTTCTGTACAGGTTACAAGCGCCGCAGATGTTCCTGGGGTGGCTACATCAGCCGTCGGCATCCCATCCACTACACTACAGACGACGACTCCGGAGATTGTGTCGTTACCACCTCCAACGCTTACTCCTTCAGAGGTGGTGGCACAATTTGTAGAGTCGACGGTCGTCGCAACTGCAGGGTTGTCGGTCACGATACCACCTGCGGTTACGTCCACAACTGCTTCTGAAGTCCCAGTTGCATTCGAAATCCCTGCTGAGTATACTCCAGATACATCTAATATGAGATTTGATTTCGATGCAACCATCTCAGACTCGGAGAGAATAGCTGCACTTGAGCGGGTCGTGGCAGAGCAATCAAGGATCAACTTTATCCAGACCCAGGCTATTCAACGCCTTGTAGCAGAAAATCAACTACAGTCTTCCCTCCTGGTTGAGCATGGGAGGATTATAGATGCTATGAAGGCGTTCTTGGCATCTCAGGGGGAGACAGGCTGTAGAGGCGACGAGTTAAGGACTAAGAAGAGAAACGACAGAGACGATGATCCCAATGCACCGAAAGGTGCAGGTGGTGAGTTGCCAAGAACTACTCAAGCTCTTGGGACTTCCACAGCTCAGGGGGAGTCTGCAGGTGCAGTTGGTGGTGATGAGGTGGTGATGGTTGATGATGAAGATGATGTGATTGATGCGTTGAGAGAGTTAGATGATGATATGCTAGATGATGATGTGTTTGATGATGATGTGCTGCCGTGTGAGGAGATTGAGAAGATTGGCGCACAGATTGTGATTGAAGATGGGATAGAAGAGGGGGAGATAGTAGAAGAAGACGTTGAACACGAAATCCCAGATGTTGAGAAAGCCGACATGGGTACTGAGATGGATGAGACTGAGTGGGAGGAGCAGCCTAGGTGGAAGGAAGGCTGTGCTCATTGGTTTATTAAGACCAAGAAGCCTGCTGTTCCAGCCATGTTCAAGAAGAGTTATAACATCAAAGGCTATGCTGAGTCGAAGAAGGGAATTATCTGTTGGATATAAGATGAACAGATAAAGTTGTTTGTGGTGAAGCGTTATGATGGTATTCAATACTTCAAAAGAACCCTGAGATCTCTCAATACGTTGCCGGAATGTGAGGTGAAGGATTTGGCCAGGTTGGGCCTGATAAATAGAAGTGACGACAACATGGCAAGAGTGATTGGGAAGATCGTGTGGAAAGAAAGCATAAAAGAGAAGAAGTTTGAATTATTAAAGCCACAGAAGGGAAAGCTCGTGGAGGATACAGAAAGGGGAATGAGAGCAGATGGCAAGCCATGGATGGTGATGAAGTAAAAACCGATCCGATGCATCAAGGAGGTTCCAATGAAGACTATGCCTCAAGATGTGTTGAAGAATCTAAAATGGTGGTACGTTGATTGCCAGACTGCTGAAGCCGTGATGGAAGACGAAGACGAACAAGAAGTGCTGAGGGTGTATGATCCGATGCATCTTGTTAACTTATCGAAAGCTGATCTGCAAGTGTTGAATGAAAAGAAGATATTCTATATTCCTGCTTGGAATGATGAAGCAAGGAAATATCAGCGAGTAGTCACGGTATGTGTTAGAGAAGGAGTGCATGCGTGAAGATACAGGATTACAAGACAAGAGCTTAAAGATCAAGATATGAAGCTACTGCCAAGGGGGAGTCTGTTGGTGCATGAGTGTCAGTAGTTCATAGTCTAGTGTATGTAATCGAGTCTGTATTGTTATTTAT
This sequence comes from Bidens hawaiensis, assembly GCF_021521415.1. Lineage (NCBI taxonomy): Eukaryota > Viridiplantae > Streptophyta > Magnoliopsida > Asterales > Asteraceae > Bidens > Bidens hawaiensis. The sequence goes on from NW_027491181.1 coordinate 382,903, forward strand.
GTTTTTGTTTAAAGCGAAGTTGTCAACAAGTTCGCCTAGGCGAACTTGTTGAACAAGCGAAGTTATGGACAACTTCGCCTGAACATGTCAGGCGAAGTTGTCGTGTATTTATATAGATGTTACGGCTTGGTTTAGTTGGTTGGTGAATCAGTTAGTTGTTCAGTGAATCGAGTTTGTTCGGTAACGTGAGTCTGTAATAGTGATATCGTATCACATGTTCGGTTATCAATATAACGTGTTCGTTTATCGTATCGTGTTGGTTTGATTTGCTTTCTACACTCGTAACGATCTACGCAGGGATTCCGCACCTGAGTAGACCGCGATATCTCGTGTGATCCGTCCAGGGAACCTACAACTTCTCCACTCGTCGGCACGCTTCACGAGGCGGGTCGTCGGGATGTCAGATTGGCACCACCTTCTTTGTTGGAACGTCGTTTGGATTATGGCACGAAAATCGAGGAACGTTGGTATATAGGCATGGTTTACGAGGAATCGAGGGCACGGACTTCGAGTTAATCGAGGGTATGAATTATAATGTTTAGAGAGAGATAGAGAGAGAGGTGAGTGAATTTTGGGTGTGAAGTGAGAGAGACCCGTAGCTCACTATTTATAGGCAAACCAGGGAGCCCATCGCGGTACGCGATGGCCCCTTTGGCTAGCCCATCACGTATCGCGATGTAGGCTTGCCCAATCACCCTCTAGACCTGTCACATGGTGTCACTTGGCAGGCGTTGTGCCACGTTTTGACACGTGGCGGTTGTGCTGCCACGTGGTGACACGTGGCGACCGTTGTGCCACGTGTGGACACGTGGCACGCCACGTGTTTTGTGTGTCAGACAACCCATCGCGATACGCGATGGGTTTCTTTTCTGATCCATCGCGTATCGCGATGGGTCAGGAAACCAGAATTTTTATTTTCAACCCTAAAGTTTAGAATTTTACATTTTTGGTCCCTTGACTTTGGAAACTTGGTATTTTGAACTCGAAATTTTCACGATGTTACAGTTTGGATATCCGAACTATCCGATATTTTTAAGTTTAATATTTTTAGTTTTATTATATATTAGAAAGATAATAAAAACCTAGATGACATGTTTCATTTTCACAGCTCCTTGTCTCTTATCTTCAATCTTATTCACTACATAAAACCTTAGATCGTCTTCACTCTCCTCCGGCCCTCCACCATCCTTCTCCGGCGTCGACCACCACAGTCAGTCACTCCTCCCCCGCCGACGTCGTCCCCTCCACTTGGCTCAACTACCGTCGGCGTCGCCTCCACTCTCCTTCGGCCATCCACCCTCCTCCACCATTGTCGACCACTACCGTCAGTCACTCCTCTTCCACCGTCGTCGACCACCACCATCACTCACTCCTCCTCCGTCGGCGTCGTCTCCTCCACTCGTCTCAACTACTGTCAGCAGAATGTTTATGTTTTGGTTTATGTATGGTTTGTGGGATTATGGATTGTTGTTTGGTTTGTTGGATACTTGGATTTGGAAACTTGAATTGAGATGATGTATGTTTTTATTATTAAAGAAGATGTCCGGATATCCGAAGTTTGGATATCCGAATTTCAGATATCTGAAATTTCGGATTCAGATTCGGATAGTGATTTTCACTGTCCTAAAGGTTCGGATATCCGAAACTTCAGATAGCCAGTTTTGAACGGCCCTAGTATAAACCAAATCTTCATCTTCATCCCCAGGTAGACTGTATTCATCTCCAATCGATGTTAGACTGAATCGATGTTGACATATATTCATCTCTGATTATACTGAATTCTGAAAATCCATCTTCAATCAGTCCATCTTCTTCATTAAATATGTCATTGGTAGGTATGTTAATTTTACATTTATCATTTGTTTTTATACTTTAATTTTTTTTTAAATCTAAACAAAACACTCACTAGGATTTTGTTAGAATTATGTGTACAATTTAGTGCGTTTAATTTATGTTTTTCAATTCTAAATGAGTCTATGTATTCAATTGGTTCATGTTCTTCATCAAAACCGTGTTTTGAAATCGAGTTCAGTTTTATTATTTCACAGAATATGTCATATGTCATTTTTCAATGTTAATTTAAATGATTAGTATTATTGAATCCCATATGTCATGTCATTTAAATTATATTTCTGATAGAATATGTCATATGTCATTTTGTTCATCAAATTCGAAATGTTATTTATAGGAAATCCCAATAAATAAGTTCTAGATTATTGAATGTTGAATGTAGTTGATTACTAGATTAATATATTTCAAATCTAAATTTTGAAAATTTATTCTATAAATATTAGTTTTTGACTTTTATATTTTTGTAACGTATTCATGTTATTATGATATAAATTATTACGAAATTAAAAAACTTACTAAATTTACTATGATTTACAAAAAATAAAGATGTATGTATTTACTATATAATCTACGCAATCCAGTATGCGTTCTTCACATTTTCTTCATCATTTGCCTTTGAATTATTATAGAAACGAATAGTGGTGTTCTTCAATCAATATTTTTTTATATTTTCATAATTTCATATATAATAACATTCAAAGTTAGTTACAAATCTGATAACATATAATTAGTTTATTATTTCCATTTTTTAATGGAGGTTCAAAGTTACACAATGCTTAATGAAATTGATGTTCTTAAAACCTCTCAATGCAATGTTAAGGTTAGAGTTTTGAGAGTTTGGACCATCAACGATAACAAACACCCCAAGGAGGACTTCTTGTATTTGAATTAAAATAACTATGTAATGTGTTATAGTTAAATAAAATTATCCTCTTACACACGGGTCGCTATCCTAGTATATCTATAATATATATAAACTAAAACATAAAAATCATATATGTCGCGATGTGATAACTCCCTCTTTTTTTGAAGTCACCAGATTTGCTTGATTTTTAAATAGATGCTTCTCATGCATTTGACCCGAATTCACAGGTATGAGTCTCATCAAACCCAGATATTTCTTAAACGGGTTATAACATCTTATTAAATTAAAACGAATCTCACCAAATATTTGATATAAAAATCCTATAAGGTAGGGATATACTAAAAATTAATATATGATTTATTTAAAAAAAAAAGATGTATATTATTTATAATTAAGAACAATCTTATAGTAAAAAAATAAACGGGTCTTGGGTCTCATCAAACCCATATAGCTTTTAAACCGGGTTATAACATCTCATATATTTGTGAAACAATTTATCATTAAACCATAAGTATATTATTAACTTTCATACAATAAAAAAATCAAAAAAATAAATAAATATTAGAAACAGATAATATAAAACAACCCCCATAAATATATATAAACGAAACCATAAAAATCCTATGTGTCGCGATGTGGTTGCTCCCCCTTTTTTCGGAGTCACCAGATTTGCTTGATTTTTAAATGGATGTTTCTCATGCATTTGACCCGAATTCATGGGTATGTGTCTCATCAAACCCAGATATCTTATACGGGTTATAACATCTCATTAAATTAAAAACTAATCTCACCAAATATTTGATATAAAAATCTTATAAAGTAGGGATATACTAAAAACTAATATCTGATTTATTTAATAAAAAATATATGTTATTTATAATTAAAAAACCAATTTTATAGTAAAAACAAATAAACGGGTCTTGAGTTTCACCAAACTCATATAGCTTTTAAACCGAGTTATAACATCTCATATATTTGTGAAACAATTTATCATCAAATCATAAGTATATTATTAACTTTCATACAATAAAAAAAATAAAATTCAGAAATAAATAAATATTAAAAACAAATAATATAAAACAACCCCCGTAGTACGTGAGATACAAACTAGTATAATAATATCTAATTATTACTCTATTAAAGCAAACAATTCAACTTGGCATTTAGATGTCAAGCAATATAATTACCACCTAACTTAGTATTTAATTTTAATTACAATTATTCCACAAATTATCCATTATTTTCATATATAACACTCATTTGATATTAATCCAATTTTTATTTTAATTCTCCAATTTAAAAATACGGAACGACGTCTTTAAAACTTTAGAATATGGTAGAGATGCAGTTTTTGAAATTTGATGAAAATATGTTTTTGTTGAGTGGAAACCATAATAACAAAGAATGTATATATATATATTTTTTAAATTTTGGCATATTATTAATTGAGCCAAGTTATTCTACAAAGGGTAACAAAAATGAGAAGTGTGAGAAGCCATAAATAATTGACATGTGTCAAGTGGGGACCAAAAGAAAAAGGTATAGAGGTAATTGTACACATTTTCTCTCTCCACATGCAAGGCACATGTTAATACCCCCAACATTTTAGAATGTTTATAACGTTTTCGTATGATATTGTTTTTTTTAAAAAAAATATGTAGGTTCCTAGCCGGATCTACACGAGATATCTCGTTCTACGTAGGTGCGGAATCCCTACGTAAGACGTTACGAGCGTAGAAGACGATACGATTAAACACAATCGAACACACGTTACAATAAACAAATACTCGTTATATTGCAACCTTAAACACGTGATATCAATCACTGATTACAGGACTCTCTGACTCGTAAACTCGAATAACAAAACTCCTTAATGTATGTTGTTATTGATTAAGCCGTAACCTAATCAATATATAACACGACAACTTCGCCTGGCATGTTCAGGCGAAGTTGTCCCTAACTTCGCTTGTCTAACAAGTTCGCCTATATCAGCGAACTTGTTAGCTAACTTCGCTTACATCAAATACAAAACATTACAAACTCGATTACAGACACTAGACACTGAACTACTGACATCATGCACCAACAGACTCCCCCTTGGCAGTAGCTTCATCTCTTTAGCTTCAAACACGTGTCTTGTAATCTTCAACAATCTTGCATCTTCATCTTTAAGCATGAACTCCTTCGCGTACACAAACTGATACAACTCTTTGATATTTCTTCGCTTCGTCTTTCCAAGCAGGAATATAAAATATTTTCTTCTCATTCAGCACCTGCAGATCAGCTTGTGACAAGTTCACTAGATGCATCGGATCATACACTCTTAGCAGCTCTTGTTCATCTTCGTCCTCCATGACTGCTTCAGCTGTCTCACAATCTACATACCACCACTTCAACTCTTTGAGCACATCCTTGGGCATTTGTTTCATCGGCACTTCTTTCAAACACCGGATCGGTTTATACTTCATAATCATCCAAGGCTTGCCATCTGCTCTCAATCCTCTATCTTTGTCTTCGATAAGTTTACCCTTCTGTGGTTTCAACAGCTGGAACTTCTTTTCCTTTATACTCTCCTTCCATACTATCTTCCCGATGACTCTAGCCATATTATCATCACTTCGGTTTATCAATCCTAATCTGGCTAAGTCTTTCACCTCACATTCTGGCAATGTATTCAATGATCTCAACAATCTTTTGAAGTACTAAACGCCATCATATCTCTTAATCACAAAGAGCCTCAACTGCTCATCATATATCCAGCAAATAATCCCCTTTCTCGCTTCAGCATAGCCTCTAATGTTGTAACTCTTCTTGAACATTGTAGGGACCGCTGGTTACTTCGTTTTTACAAACCATTGAGCATAGCCTTCTTTCCATCTAGGCTGCTCTTCCCATTCAGTCTCATCATTCCCCATATCTTTACCTATATCTGCCTGATCAACATCCGGAATCTCATGCTCCACATTCTCTTCTACTATCTCTCCCTCTTCTATATCATCATCAATCACAATCTCTGCACCAATATTCTCTATCTCATCCACCGGTAATACATCATCATCACCTATAAAGTCATCATCCATCTCCTCAACCTCCATGACCACCACATCATCACCACCAGCTGCACTTGACTCCCCCTGAGTTGTGGAAGTCCCAAGAGCTTGGTCAGTTCTTGGCAACTCTCCACCTGCACCTTTCGATGCATTGGGATCATCGTCTCTATCATTTCTCTTCTTAGTCCTCAACTCATCGCCTTTACAGCTCGTCTCCCCCTGAGATGCCAAGAACTCCTTCAAAGCATCTATGATTTTGCCATGTTCTACCAGCAGAGACGACTGCATCTGATTCTCTGCAACTAGGCGTTGAATAGCCCCCTTGGCAGTAGCTTCATCTCTTTATCTTCAAGCACGTGTCTTGTAATCTTCAACAATCTTGAATCTTCATCTTTAAGCATTCACTCCTTCTCGTATACATACCGACACAACTCTTTGATATTTCCTCGCTTCGTCTTTCCAAGCAGGAATATAAAAGATTTTCTTCTCATTCAGCACCTGCAGATCAGCTCGAGACAGGTTCACTAGATGCATCGGATCATAGACTCTCAGCAGCTCTTGTTCATCTTCATCTTCCATCACTGCTTCAGCTGTCTCACAATCTACATACCACCACTTCAACTCTTTGAGCACATCCTTGGGCATTTGTTTCATCGGCACTTCTTTCAAACACCGGATCGGTTTATACTTCATAATCATCCAAGGCTTGCCATCTGCTCTCAACCCTCTATCTTTATCTTTGATTAGTTTACCCTTCTGTGGTTTCAGCAGCTCGAACTTCTTTTCCTTTATACTCTCCTTCCATACTATCTTCCCGATGACTCTAGCCATATTATCATCACTTCGATTCACAATCCCAATCTGGCTAAGTCTTTCACTTCACATTCTGGCAGTGTGTTCAACGATCTCAACATTCTTTTGAAGTACTTAATACCATCATATCTCTTAATCACGAAGAGCCTCAACTGCTCATCGTATATCCAGCAAATAATCCCTTTTCTCGCTTCAGCATAGCCTCTAATGTTGTAAGTCTTCTTAAACATAGTAGGGACCACTGGTTTCTTCGTTTTGACGAACCACTGAGCATAGCCTTCTTTCCATCTAGGCTGCTCTTCCCATTCAGTCTCATCATTTCCCATCTCTTTACTCATATCTGCGTTATCGACTTCTGGAATCTCATGCTCTACATTCTCTTCTACTATCTCTCCCTCTTCTATCTCATCATCAATCACAATCTGTTCACCAATCTTCTCTATCTCATCACTCGGTAATACATCATCATCACACATAAAGTCATCATCCATCTCCTCAACCTCCACTACCACCACATCATCACCACCAGCTGCAGTTGTCGACTCCCCCTGAGTTGTGGAAGTCCCAAGAGCTTGTACAGTTCTTGGCAACTCACCACCTGCACCTTTCGATGCATTGGGATCATCGTCTTCATCATTTCTCCTCTTGGTCCTCAACTCATCGCCTTTACAGCTCGTCTCCCCCTGAGATGCCAAGAACTCCTTCAGAGCATCTATGATTTTTCCATGTTCTACCAGCAGGGACGACTGCATCTGATTCTCTGCAACTAGGCGTTGAATAGCCTGGGTCTGGATAAGATTAATCCTTGACTGTTCTGCCACGACCCGTTCAAGTGCTGCTATTCGTTCTGAGTCTGATAAGGTTGCATCGAAATCAAACCTCAGATGTGATATATCTTGAGTGTACTGAGGAGGGATTTCCGTTGTAACCGGGACCTCAGAAGTAGACAAAGACGTAACCGCAGGTGGTATCGTCACCGATAACCCCGTAGTGGCCACAACCGTCGACTCAATTAAATGTGCCACAACCTCCGTTGGAGTAAGAGTTAGAGGTGGAAACGATACAATTTCCGGAGCCGAAAGTTGAAATGAAGTGAGTGGAAGGCCAAATGAGGATGAGGTAGCCACCACGGGAATGTCCGTGGCGCTTGGCCTTGTAACCTGTAATGATGAGGGAACCATTGTCATACCGGACAGTGCGGGTGGGGTGAAACGTACCACCCTCGAGCTCTCACCGGCTCCCGATCCTACACCTATCCGTTCCCTTCTTGATCTCTGGATCAACTGTTGAACTTCTTCTTCATAGTCTGACTCACTATCATCATCAGCTCTCTTCCTTTTCCCATGAGTCCGTTCATGTGTTACCAAAATCCGTCTTGCTTCGGTCAATTCATCATCAGTATCTGAGCCAGCCACCGTTGTAGCTGCCCTAGTAACATTCACACCCGAAACATGTGCAACAGAGACTTGCACAATCTCCTCTGGATCAACCCTCTCCATGTCAAAAAATCCTTGACCGCCAAACTCTGCGTCAAGGTCAACGTTCTCCTCCGGTGACACAACAGGAGCAGCAGGTATAGCTTGAGGTGCTCCTGCCTGTTGTGGTGCCGGGTCCCGAAACTCGTCCCCTCGAGCAGGCACATACCCCGGGGTTGATCAAGTACCCAAATAGTGGAGTATGCCGAGGACGGAGCTCAGGTTTGCTCCTCGCACTGGAGGATCTGCATTGGGCAAAGATCCTTTTGCTCACACTTTCTACGTATCGGATTGGTCGGCGCTGAGGTAGCGTTGGAGCAACATGATTCAAGATCATTTGGAGAAATCTTGGATACATGATAAATCTCTCACGCGCCACCGCTCTTCTTTGTCGATCGATCTCGTAGAAGACCATCTGACTAAAGCTGTAACGCTTATTATAAGTCAGAGCAGTCATAGCCGACTGCATGGTCGCGCCCATGCCATCAGTGCCCGCCTTTCTCCCTGACATGCAAACAATCATGACATGCATGAGAAAGCGCCACTGGTCAAGTAAAAACCCCTTCCTTCTCTGTGTATCTCCCAAGGGACCTGAGTATCCCATAATCAAAAACGCTCCATCACGGAAAGGAGCTACAAAGTCTGTCGGGTCATCCCTCGTCTCATCTCCAAAACGTAAAGCCGCCCGGATCTGTTCAGATGAGAACTGAACAATGTGATTGTTGACTGTTGCTCGCATCACCGGGGGCTCGACCCTACAATCATATTCCACGTTCTGCCAAAAATCCTCATGTTTGGCAAGGATATTGGCAGTGTTGTCGTAATCGCGTGGAATATACGCGAGCGTAGTTGGAATGTGATGATTTCGCGGAAATCATCAACTCCGCTCGCCTCCGGGTCTAATGTTATATACATGTTGTGACCCGGGAAGAACTGTCTTTGGTTATCACCACCGTCATCACCGCCTGCACCACCTATTGCAGCCATATCTGCATCAAACAGACTAAGTTAGATAAGCGACAAAGCAAATCACAAGTTCGCCTGTTACCATGAGCGAAGTTGTGATCTTTTCTGTATAGGCGAAGTTAAAGGTGGGGCGAAGTTGGGAAACAACTTCGCTTCAACTTTAACTTCGTCTGTTAACTGTTAAGTAAAAAGGTCCAGGCGAAGTTAATGATAACTTCGCCTAACCACAACATCGCCTCATAAACTGTTTCAAAAATAATTATCAGGCGAAGTTAAACCTCAGGCGAAGTTACGGACAACTTCGCCTAAACTGTAACTTCGCCGAATATGAAACGGCATCAATTAGGTTTATTGAACGACGTGATTTGGTCAATTTTGAGCTTGCGGATCTCGTAAAACTTGATTTAATGACGATTTAGACGATTAGATTGATTATGAACACGTAAAGATACGTTTGAAAATCGGTTATTGAAGGTTCGGAAAAACGAGGTCGTGAATCGGGTCGAAACGACCTTTGATTAACGTTACGGACAGCGAATAGGTGATACTATCAACACTACGCACCTATAACTCAGATTATAACTGGAAAAAGAACACAGATGAAGATCGATAAGTTCGATGTGGGTTTAGAGATTAGGTTCGCTGGATAAGTTCGCTGGGTTTTGAAAATAATGAACCAGTTTGACCTTAAAACTTCTTTATATAGGGTCAGAATTTTACAGGCGAAGTTGTGGATAACTTCGCCTATTATAATTTGAACAATTTGCAATTAAGTTTTAAAACATCCTTTAAGGTGTTAAATGATACGATCAAGACCAAGTAACCAGGTATAAATCATACACCTACATAAGTAGAAAAATTTTAAAATTTAAAGTACACGGGATCAAATTTCAGTCTCGATAGGGACTACCATGTTTTAGAAAAGATCCGAACAGGAATCATACTAACTACGTGACTGTCACACAGATCCGTGTTCAGCTTTATTATGACATAAAGAAACAGGTTGTAAGCTGGTAAATGACTTAGAATGGTTTTCATCGTTTCTGTGATACGGGTTAGGTTCAATTAAGCTCAAAACTTAAGTGGGCAACAACTCAGAGATTATGATGCCTCCTATCTATTCTCAAGAGCGTATTTGGCTTTCCCCAAGTCACCCCGAGTTGACCTCGACCCGTAGTGTCTGATTAAATAGTAAATGCTCTTCGATCGTCAGACTCTTCTTCCCGTTCTCTATCTTGCATCTTGATTGAGAAGTCTTATCATTATGAACTCTATAATGTCTCAATAACTAATTTTTTTTTAAGTATTTACACAAACTTCAGATAAACTACTGCAAGTCCCGAATCTGGATCACTGCAGTTTCTTGACACGCTATCTTCACGGGAATCAGAACACTCACGGGCTCGTGTATGACTGGGTAATCGCTTTTCTGCCTATCATTCGGAAAGATATATATGGAGACATGCACAATTGTTAAGAAGTTTCCACGTAAAATCGAGTAGATTTAGTTAGTATCACTTCTACTTTTACGCACCATAAAAAGCTACCATGACATACAATGACTGTTCTAAAGTCTTTTAGGCCTAATAACTTCACTAGTTAAGCACACAGAATCAGTATATCTATCACTTTCCAAGGTTGGATCAATTTTCTGTTAAACATAGTAAAGGAACTTCTTACGAAGTAGTAGACTTGAAAAATAATTTCATCTCCCGGAAAAATTTTTAACTTCAATCGCCCCGATCAAATTGAAGTTTTCAGGTAAACGGCTATCCCGAAGATCCAATGGATCAGCTGGACCGACCACATACGAGTATGTGTCCCTCTAACTAAGTATGATCGACTAATTTTCAGCGAAAGAATAAAAACACATCATAAACCGCCCCGGTCACTTTCAGTCATCTGGTTAATGGCTATCCTTATATTCTACAAGTAGAAATGAGGACCAAACAAATCCGAAGATATGTCCTTCAAACTGAGGCAACCGACATAATTTTAAGGGCGATAGTGACGTTTTTTTTTTTTTTTTTAAACAAATACAAAAAGTAGGGTTACTCGGGATTGATCATCCCATTCAGCTCAACAAGGTTTTGAAATCTAGTTTTGTCATCATAATAACAAGCGTTTTTTTATCTTTAATATGAGTATGATTTTTTGTTATATAAAATTTAAAACAAAAATTGCGTCGTTATGTCTTTTCGCACACCATTGTGTCTTTTCGCTTATCATTGTGTTTTTTTCGTTATTGTGTCTTTTCGCACACCATTGTGTCTTTTCGCTTATCATTGTGTCTTTTTTCGTCATTGTGTCTTTTCGCACACCATTGTGTCTTTTCGCACACCATTGTGTCTTTTTTCGTTATTGTGTCTTTTCGCTTATCATTGTGTCTTTTTCGTCATTGTGTCTTTTTTCGCACACCATTGTGTCTTTTTTCGTCATTGTGTCTTTTCACACACCATTGTATCTTTTCGTTTATCATTGTGTCTTTTCGCTTATCATTGTGTCTTTTTTCGTCATTGTGTCTTTTCGCACACCATTGTGTCTTTTTTCGTCATTGTGTCTTTTCGCACATCATTGTGTCTTTTTATCTAATACATAAAACACAATGATTAATACATGTTACACAATAACTTGAAACGTAAAACACAATGGTGAATACGTATAACACAATGACCAAAAACGTAAGACACAATGGTGAATACGTATAACACAATGACCTTAAACGTAAGACACAATGGTGAATACGTATAACACAATAACTTGAAACGTAAAACACAATGGAAACAACATATTACACAATGACACAATGAACAACAAAAAAACACAATTAAAAATACCCATTAATTTTTTTTATTTTTAACAATATGATACTCATATTAAAGATAAAAAACGCTTATTATTATGGTGAAATTTTTTTAAAAAAACAATGTCGTATGAAAAAGTTATGGACATTTTAAAATGATGGAGGAATTGATATGTGCCTTGCATGTGGAGAGAGAAAGTCAACAAAGATGGTTTATTACCTTTATGCCCTTTTCATCAATTTTTATTTATTAAATTAATCTCAGACATTTAAATTTAAAATCCATGGACTGGATTCCTTCTCACCTTTCTCATTTTTGTTGTCCTTTGTATTTTAACTTTACCCATTATTAATTAAGATATAAAGTCATGTTTTAGGTATTAATTTTTAAATTTGTGTTCCTGTTCTTTTACGTTTTTATTGTTTCTAAAAATCCTTAACTTAATTACTATGTTAAATATAATTTTGTCTTGTGTTATTATTTTAGTGTATCAACATGGTATATTCAAAATTTATTTTTGTTATAAGCAACAACTTTTGACTTTTTATATTAGGTAAAACATATTAGGTAAAAGAAACTTTATTAATATATTTTTTTCCTTTCTTAAAATTGAAACAGCCTATACCAAAGTTAAATGCATATATTTTTCTATTTTTAATGTTTATATTTAAATAATCGGATTTAAAATTTGAAGAATAAATTCAAATTTCAAATACAAATATTCTTTCCATATTTGGCTCACAATCACGAATGAAAGTACTCCGTATTAAAGTGTATTATTTAATTGAAAATGAAAAAGAAACTGTAATGATTTTTAGTATAATCTATAATATATAACGAAAACTAAAAAATTCTACATGTCGCGATATGGTAGCTCCCTCTTTTATGGAAGCCACCAGATTGCTTGATTTTTAATTGGAGGCTTCTCATGCATTTGACCCGAATTAATGGGTATGGGTCTTACCAAATCCATATATATCTTAAACGAGTTATAACATCCCATTAAATTAAAACTTAATCTCACCAAATATTTGATGTAAAACTATTATAAAATAAGGATATATTAAAAGTTAACATATGATTTTTTTAAAATATATTATTATAAATAAGAAATAATTTTATGGTAAAAAATAAACGAGTCTTGGGTCTCACCAAACTCATATAGCTTTTAAACCGGGTTATAACATCATTTATTTGTGAAATCTTTTATCATCAAACCATAAGTATATTCTAAACTTACAAACAATAAAAAAATTAAAATTCAAAAAATATATAAATACTAAGACAAATAATATAAAACAACCCCCGTAATACGGGAGAATAAACTAGTTATATGATATATATGGATATATGGTGGGGAACTGAATGTGAATGTTTTTATAATCATACCATATAATTTACAATTTCCTTCACATATATTTAAGGAATAGGTTGAGAATGATGAGCATTCCTATTTAATTCCCTACCATATATTCATATATATCATATAACTATTTTAAAAATCTTTGCGTTTTCTCTCTCATGTTCTGTTGGGTGTAGATTTTCTATCCTCGGGATGAGCTACGATTCAAGGATTTTGAGCTATCTTGTCAACGCTAATATTCCGAGGATGATATTTGACTAATTCAATTGTCCTATATTATTTTTATTTGTTTTGTAGATAAGATCACGTGTTAAATATGTTAATATGAACGTGGACTTACAACAGCTAGTGCTTGAACTTCGTCAAATGGAACGTGGGCAAGCAACGAATTATGGAAGAAATAGTCTAGGGTTTCCAGAATATTCGGGATAACAGTTGTAACTTTATCTTATATAAACGTAGAACACACACCTTCACTTACCTAGCTACTAGCATACATTGTAACACTTAACTTACGATCACTTATCAGCTCCATCATTTGTAACCACCATTTTATTATTAATAAGAGTGACGGTGATAGTTTTCACCGTCCAGGGGGGGGGGGGTTTGTGCCGGAGATTATCATAATCACGTACCAATTTGACCAAAGATTACGTTGTTAATCTTTGACAGAAGCAATTCGACCAAAGATTACATTGTTATTTTTGACCGAGACAAGATTATCATAATCAAGGGTTTTTTCCCTCGTAATCACATCATTGTGTTCAATCATTTTACCATTAAGCACCCCGCCTCACGCACTAATTTGTTCAAAAGTTAGTTTGCTAATTTTTGACCGAAACAATTTGGCGCCCACCGTGGGGCAAACGGTGCTTTGATCATTATCAACTCTCAAACTAAACCCTACTCTCAATATCCACAACATGTCTACCCAACCGAAAATTGTTTCTTCTTCTGCCGCGGCTTCGGATTCCTCTGTGAGGCCTTCTATGCCCCCTCCTCCTGCTGGTAGTATCCCAAAGAAACCTGACAACATTCAGAAGAAAGCTGCTACTCCAGTGTTTTCGGGATCGAGACCATCTCCCCAGGATCCCGTTATGGTATCTAATAATGAACTTTTGTCTATTTATAAGCGGTTACAAGAACAGATGGATCGCCAGAACAAGACCAACCAGATGCTGGTGAAGGAACTGGAAGATATCAGAAAAGCCAAGAAGCCGGCGGAAGAATTCACGCCATTAATCCCGAGATCTCTGGATTTCACTCCTCCAGGATCCTCAGGATTGGTGCATCCGAAGTCAACCACGGCGTACAACCCTGGATCCTCGCTCTTCTAGCACTCAAGGTCTGTGGGTTGTACTCATATGGATCCCAAGGATACTTGCATGCATCCTTTGCTGGGCCGTTTTAACATGCAGGATCCTCAGGATTGTCGCAGCAGGGAGGATCCTCAGGTCCTTATCAGCAGGCGTTATCCTCAGGATTGTCGCAGCAGGGAGGATCCTCAGGTCCTTATCAGCTGGCGTTATCCTCAGGATTGTCGCAGCAGGGAGGATCCTCAGGTCCTTATCAGCAGGTGGTATCCTCAGGATTTCTGCAACAAACAGGATTCTCAGGAATGCCTCCATCAGGGTCCTTCAATCCTCAACAACCATTTGCTCAGACTCAGCAGTTTGCAGGATCCCCTGAAGTGCACCAGGGAGACTTTATCCCAATGCAGGCTAACACTTCGGCCACTCCATTTGTCACTCAAGGAAACACTATGTTTGGGAATTCCAACTACAACACCCAGACCGTTCCTCAGAATATCAATCAGGGTAACACTTTCAATACAATTCCGTTTAACGCTAATCAAGGATTTTTGCAGGATGCAGACATAAGTTCAAGTTTAGCCCGAGAATTACAGAAGCTTAAGGACATGATATCAAATGTTCCTGGTGTAACCCGTCCCATAGCTGAAGTTCCCACTGATAGTCACAGAATATCCCGATTTGTGCCATCAATTGGTGACGTACAGATCCCAAAACGGTTTCAAACCCCAAATATGAAACTGTACGATGGTTCAACGGATCCTGAGGAACACGTCGCACAGTATAGAGAGCGTATGGAGATCAACCCAATCCCTATGGAAATCAAGGAAGCATGTCTTTGCAAGGGATTTGGGTCTACCTTGACCGGGGCAGCCATGAAATGGCTACTGAGTATTCCTCCTAATACTATCACTTCCTTTTCTCATTTAATTAACTTGTTCAATAACCAGTTTTCTTGCAATAGAACATTTTAGAAAATGACAGGTGATCTTTACAGGGTTACCCAGAATCCTGGGGAATCCTTGAGAGATTTTATTACCAGGTTTAGCAAGGAGTCGTTGAAAATTCCAAATCTAAACCCGGCTTCAGCAGTGGAAGCTATTAAGTTGGGGTTAGAAAAAGGCTCCTCTTTCTATGATGATCTTGTTATGACTCCGTGCAGGTCATTAGATGAAGCAAGAAGTAGAGCTCTAAGGTTTATCAGGCTAAAAGATGATAAGAAAAACTATAAGATCGGTATCCCGAAGTATGACCAGATGAACATGAAAGCCGAATCCCCAGGAAAATCAGATCGGTCAAAGCCTTACTACAAGCCTGATAACCCCATGATCAATGCAGTAGATGATGAGGATGATGAAGAATATCCTAAAGTTTTTGAATATTGTTTTTCTATTGATATTGGTGGATTAATGTGTGCCATGCAGGATTTAGGTGAAAAAGCCAGGTGGCCAAAGAAGACGGAAAAACAAAGAGCCTACAAAGACAAATCAAAGTGGTGTGCCTTCCACGAAGACTTTGGGCGCTTGACTGATGATTGCATCGCACTCAGAACGGAGATTAGCTATCTTCTCAGCAAATGCCACTTGAAAGAGCTACTTGGTCGGAAGAAGGGAAAGGAACAAAATCCTTAAAATACTCCTGAAAAGGCGACTCCTCCACCAACAGACGCAAGAACAATCATGTTTATATCTGGAGGATCTGATATCTGTGGAACCTCTTATTCTGCTGCAAAAAGAAATGCTGATAAAAGGAAGTTAGAAGTGGCTGACAGACCAACAAAGACATCCATTCTCACTCAAGCAAAGACCATGACCTTCAATGAAAGTGATAGAGTCGACATTCAGGATCCTCACCATGATAGTTTGGTAATAACATTATATGTAGCTAACCATTATGTGCGCATGATCCTCGTAGATGGTGGAAGCTCTGTCAACATTATTCAATTAGATGTGCTTAGAAAGATGAATATTCCTGAGGATGAGATCGTTCCCAGTTCCTCAGTATTGGTTGGATTCAACGGAGAGACTAAGAGCACTATTAGGGAAATAAAACTCCCAGTATACGTCGAAGGGGTAAATAAAATACAAAAATTTTGTGTTATTGACTGTTTGTCTTGTTGCAATATTATATTAGGCAGGCCCTGGATACACGACATGAAAGCAACCCCCTCCACCTATCACCAATGTGTGAAACTCCCAAGTCCGTGGGGAGTTATCAAAATCATCAGCGATTAACAAGATGCAAAGAATTGCCACACCTCTTCTATGAAATGTACTGCCAAACCCCAGCTGGCGTAGCAATTACAGAAGCCAGCACGAGACGTAATGGAGGCCAGGGAACAAGAAATTAAAGAAGTACTTCCTTATCACGAGGATCCTGAAGTCAAAGTGCTGATGGGAACGAGCATTCCTGAGGATATTGAGTCGAAATTGCTCGATTTCCTCAAGTTGAGACTGTCAACATTTGCATGGAAACATGAAGATATGACAGGTATTTTTAAAGATATTATAACACATAAACTTGGAATTGATAATTCTTTTAGGCCAATCCATCAAAAGAGAAGAAAGTTTGCACCTGAGAGAAACACAATTATCCAGGAAGAGGTTGAAAGACTTTTGAAGGCAAATATGATTAGGGAAGTCCAATATCCCCGATGGTTAGCAAATGTAGTAGTTGTGCAGAAAAAGAATGGAAAATGGAGAGTTTGTGTGGATTTCAGACTTGAATAAGGCTTGTCCTAAAGATCCATTCCCTCTACCACACATCGATTCAATGGTAGATGCTACAGCTGGCCACGAGATGCTGACATTTATGGACGCATCCTCAGGATTTCAGCAAATTCAAATGGAGCCCTCAGATCAAGAAGACACAGCCTTCTTGACTCCCATATGTATTTATTATTATATTGCTATGCCCTTTGGACTTAGAAATGCAGGTGCAACCTATAAGAGGTTAGTTAACATGATTTCAGCAACTAGGGGACACGATGGAGGTCTATATTGATGATATGGTGGTGAAGTCCAAGAAAGCTGAGGATCACCTCCAGGATCTCAAGACAGCATTTGATATCCTCGACAAATATAACATGCAGCTGAATCCTGCAAAGTGCCATTTCGGAGTGAAAGGTGGCAAATTCTTGGAATACATGGTCACCAAAAGGGGAATAGAGGCGAGTCTAGAGCAGATACAAGCTATCCTGAATCTGAAATCCCCAGCATCAGTCAAAGATGTTCAAAGGCTAACTGGCAGAATAGCGGCACTCAACAAATTCATATCCAAATCCTCAGAAAAGTGCAAAGAATTTTATGATATCCTGAGGAAAAACAAAAGGTTTGAGTGGACCAGTAAGAATGAGGAAGCTTTAATTTCCTTAAAATCTTATCTTTCCTCTGCACCTCTGCTGGTAAAACCCGAAGAAGGTGAACCTCTATCTCTATATCTAGCTGAATCAAATAATGCTGTTAGTGCAGTTTTAGCCAAGGATCTCGAAGGTCAACAGCATCCCATCTATTATGTAAGTAAAAGTCTATTAGATGCTGAAACCATGTATTCTTATCTTGAGAAATTAATTTTAGCACTTATGATGGCATCTACTAAACTTAGACATTATTTTGAAACTCACCCTATTCTTGTTAAAACTAATTACCCTATTAAGATTGTTTTAAGAAAACCAGAAATGTCAGGTAGGATGGCAAAATGGGCTGTAAAGCTGAGTGCATATGATATAGCATATGAACCTAGGACTGCCATCAAATCCCAGGCATTAGCAGACTTTGTGGCTGATTTCACCAGTGAACTTAAGGAAGAAGCAGACTTGGAAGTCCAACAACTGGAAGAAACCAAAGATAAGTGGACTCTATACACTGATGGTGCTTCAAATGTTAGAGGAACAGGTCTCGGGATCCTGCTGAAATCGCCACAGGGGGACATTATACCTCAATCCATATACTGCGGATTCCAAGCCACAAACAATGAGGCAGAATATGAAGCTTTGATAGCAGGATTACAACTAGCAATCGACATGAAAATCAGGTTTATTCAAGTACATGTTGATTCATTATTATTAAGTAATCATTTTAATGGTTCATATACTGTTAGAGGAGAAAAACTAATGAAATATTTAGAGCTAGTAAAAAAACTAGCAAAATGTTTCAAAATGTTTGATATTTCACAGGTACCTAGAGAAGAGAACGTTGAAGCAGATGCCCTAGCATACTTAGCTTCATCCTTCATAATACCGGAAGGTGTCAAGATTCCTATCATACATATCCTGAGCCCAGCAATAGAAGAACAAGGTGTCAATGAAATATCAGAGGACAATGAAGATATGAGGATCGAGAACCCTGAGGATAATGAAAATTCCTGGATTATCCCAATCAGAAGATATATTCAGGATGGAGTTATCCCTAAAGATGAAAACCCAAGAGCTTTTCGCACAAAGGTAATCTCATATGCTATAATGAATGATATATTATACAGAAAATCTCTTGCACGACCATACCTTAGGTGTTTGGAGAAGACGGAAGTTCAAGAAGTTCATCAGGATATACACGAAGGAGACTGTGGGAATCACACTGGGGGCAGGGCACTATTCTCCAAAATCCTGAGAACAGGATACTTCTGGCCAACGATAAAGAGGGATGTTATGAATTATTCTTAGAAATGTGATGCATGCCAGAGACATAGCAACATTGTCCACCAGCCAGCCGAACCACTGTATCCTATTATATCCCCTTGGCCTTTCATGAAGTGGGGTATGGATATCGTGGGAAAGCTACCACAAGCTCCGGGAGGAAAAGTCTTTATGCTGGCAATGACAGACTATTTCTCGAAGTGGATCGAGGCTGAATCTTTTGTTCAAGTCAGAGAGAAAGAAGTTATCTCATTATCAAGCGCAATATCCTGACAAGATTTGGAATCCCAGCAGAGATAGTGTGTGACAATGGCTCACAGTTCATCGGCAAGAGAACAACTAACTTCTGTGCCAGTTGGGGAATCAAAATGATCACTTCAACACCTGTTCATCCTCAGGCTAATGGACAAGCCGAGTCAAGTAACAAAATCATTATCAATAACCTGAATAAGTTAGGGTCTAAGAAAGGAAAGTGGGCCGAGGAACTACCCTTTGTTCTTTGGGCAGACAGGACCGCTTCAAAGAATGCTACTGGTCAGACTCCTTTCTCATTAGTATTTGGGGCTGAAGCAGTTATCCCGACAGGGATGGTTATCCCTACAGCTAGAGCCAGTCATCAAAATCCCGAAGATAACACTCAAAGTCTACTTGAAGATCTAGATGCAGTAGAAGAACTCAGGGATTTAGCAAAGATCAGAATGGCTTCTTATCAGCAGAAGATAGCAAAGTCCTACAACAAGAATATCAGGGTTCGTAGATTTCAAGAAGGGGATTTGGTTCTCCGAAAAGCCTTTCAGAATACTACAAATCCTGCAGATGGAAAGCTTGCACCAAAATGGGAAGATCCTTACTTGATTGAGTCAGAAGCAGGAAAGGGGGCATATAGATTGTCTACTTTAGATGGTGACTCACTACCAAGGGCATGGAACGCTATCCACCTCAAAAAATATTTTATGTAAGACTTCTATCCCAAAGATAATTGCTATCTTGAGGTATGTAACAGTAATGTTAAACAACTAAGGTATGTATTCGAATTTACATTTTTATTCATTTTCAATATTATTATTCTTTTATCATGGTACTAACTTAAGCATCGGAGGGGTGTTAACAAGGCTAACACCCACCCTTCACTTAGAGTTGACTGTTTTGTAGCCTGAAGACATGTGGTATCACCACATGGGATGAAGTATATTTGGGCCTTGTCGCCAGTATACTTGGGCCTTGTCACCAGTCTTCTTGGGCATTGTCGCCAGTTAAGGTATTATTTAAATGCCTTCTAAGGTTTAAGGGGTTTTCACCTCTTCTTAAGATCGCCTGTAGCGCACGTTTATTCGGCCGTAGTTTGAGAGACGGGGCCAGCTCATGAAATATAGTGAATTGTTACCTCGTTATCCTCAGCTATTGGTTTGAATCTCAAGTTAACCATTTGCTAAGGTTTAAGGGGTTTTCACCTCTTCTTAAGGGCCTTGTCGCCAGTTTACTCCTAAGATTTAAGGGGTTTTCACCTCTTCTTAAGGGCCTTTTCGCCAGTTTATTCCTAACGTTTAAGGGGTTTTCACCTCTTCTAAGGGCCTTGTTGCCAGTTTATTTAGGCCTTGTCGCCAGATTGTTGAGGCCTTGTCGCCAGAATTTATAAAATTATTTTCAGGATAATGTTGATATTGCAATCTCATCCCCAGGATTAGAGGAGCATCCTAAACAATGGTCTTATTGCAAAAATAAGGTGGTCTAGACATTATCTAGGTTAATTGATACACGATTCTGGTATGATTTCCTATTTGTGAATATTCTATCTTTCGTATTATTTATAAGATAAAGTTTATGAGTTGGTATTGGTTTGTTGAATAAAACTTAAGCTGTTGCTAGGAAATTTTTCATTTCTAACAAACTTAAATTTTTCTCAAAAACAGAAAAAGGGAAAGGATACCAATATAAGTCATAAAATGTTAAACTAATATTATCATGCAGGAAAAGATGATTCGGGTTTCACTCCAAACGGAGCCCATCCACCCGAACCATCATATTGTTTCAAAGCAGGAAATAAGAGACGGTTTGGGCTTCGTCCTGAACCAGGATCCCTTCACCCAAACCATTATCCTAAGAGTGTTACATTATCCTTACATAACCAAAATGAAAATTCTTTAAAACCACCATCACAAACACATTAACACAACCGGAACACCCGGTTCAAACCTTGTCACCTTCATCTTGATCACCCTCCTTCTTCTCTGACTTCTTCACCTCACCAGCTTTGGCTTCCTTCACCTCCTCGCTAACACCTGCCTCCTTGACCACCTCAGAAGTGCCCGCCACATCATCTTCCTCAATCTTCTCGCCTCTCAGCATCTTCAGCTTCTTCCTCCAAGCCGCAGAGTTCCAGGAATCCATCGAGTAGCCTTTCGCTTGAACTTCCTCTGACATCTTGAGCATCGACTCCAGGATACTGGTGGCTGCACACTTCTTGGCCTCTTCAAGGAACTTAGTCTTCTCCAACTCAAATGAGGCTCTGAGATCCGAAATCTCTTTATCCTTCTTTTTGAGCAGCGGTCCTTGATGTCAGCAGCATGCAGAAGATCGGCAACCTTGACCTCAACCTCTTTCTGAGCCAACTCAGCATCTTGGGATCTCCGACGGTAACCTTCATTTTTCTGTTATCCCCAAATTATCATAATTTTTTCTGCAGTTTGCTATTTTCAGGATAAACAAAAGTACTTACTGTTCCAAGAAAGTTGGCAAGAGCTTGCAGCTTCTCCACAGCATCAGTAGTGCTCATATCGGCAAAGGGCTCAGTCTCGGCTGAAGTAGTAGCTTTCCTCTTCTTCTGTGCAGCACTTTTCTGACGGGTCGTTGGAACTCTCACTATTGGAGAGGTGGTCTTGGAATGTTCTTGCTTTACCACGGTCCTATCCTCAATGAGGTCTTCCAGGTAGACTAAGTTGAAAGAGGATTTTGGCTTTGGCATCGAGGATTTTGGCTTTGGCATCCCTATATAATGGCTTACCAAATTATTCCCAAGAAAGTGAAATCCTAAGAATTCTATAAAAAAACCCAAAGTACTTACCAGAAGACATGCTCTCAACGGACTTTGCAGCGGTTACACTTGTTTCTCCCGTTTCTTCTACTAACTAGAACTCTCTATCCTCTGGCGGAACCTTGAACAACACTTTGAGCCTTCTATTTGTATCCTTCCTATACTTTACCAAATCCTCAAACACAACTGCCAACAAAGAAACCATATTAACACAAAACATTTGCAAAAGAGATTCTATCCTAAAGATTTCCTACCCTTGTGAACCCATTTAATAGGCAAGTTCATTCCATCGGGAATAGAGTCACGACGGACAAAACAGAATTTTTTCTTCCAATCAGGGTCACTAATGGACACCTTGGGAACCATGTAAAGGCGGCTGGATTTGGATTGAAGGCAGTAGCGGAAAGAACCGTGTGTACAGAGGTTATAGGTGGCAGCTATCTCAGGTATACCAATCGAAAACCCATGGGTTTTATTCAATCGATCTATGGTTTCCAAGACTCTCCACACCATTGGCATGACTTGGGAGTAAGAGAATCCGGTGACATCAAAGAACTCCTTAATAAGCGGGGAAAACAGATATGAAAGGCCAATCGAAAAGGGGTAATAGAAAAAGCAAATCCATGTTTTAGAGGAAAAGTCAGCCTTGACTTTGGGATCATATGGCCTAATAACAGCTTCAGCAGGTAGTAAACCCGAGTCTTTCAGAAATCTAATGTCTAGATCTCTAAAAAGACACTGGTCTTCATCGGTGGCCGGAATGTGTGCTTGATCAACGAAGTCTTCCGAGGTTACGAAGGAGAAAGGATTGGGCGCTCGAGGGGTTCTCTTCCTCATTATCGCTCGGATCGGAAGAAAAATTTCAAGAAATTAAAGAAGACGAGAAAGAGGAACTGACCTGATTGTGAACCGGTGGAGGAATTATTATTTTGAGATTGGGAAATGATTTGATTATAACCTGGAAGGACGGTTATATGGTCTCCTCAATCCGCGTGCATGTCCTTTCAGTTGGCAGAAGATATTTTACTTTTCGAAATTTGAAATTTTTACAGCTGTCACGCGTTATAAGTAAAAATTGGGGGCAATTGTTGGGTGTAGATTTACTATCCTCAGGATGAGCTACGATTCAAGGATTTTGAGCTATCCTGTCAACGCTAATATTCCGAGGATGATAATTGACTAATTCAATTATCCTGTATTATTTTTATTTGTTTTGCAGATAAGATCATGTGTTAAATATGCTAATATGAACATGGACTTACAACGGCTAGTTCTTGAACTTCGTCAAATGGAACGCGGGCAAGCAACAGATTATGGAAGAAATAGTCTAGGGTTTCCGGATTATTCGGGATAACCGTTGTAACTTTATCTTATATAAACGAGCTGATAATATCACTAGAACACACACCTTCACTTACCTAGCTACTAGCATACTCTCTAACAATTAGCTTACGATCACTTATCAGCTCCATCATTTGTAACCACCATTTTATTATTAATAAGAGTGACGGTGATAGTTTTCACCGTCCGGGGGTTTTTTGTACCGGAGATTATCATAATCACGTACCAATTTGACCAAAGATTACGTTGTTAATCTTTGACCGAAGCAATTCAACCAGAGATTACATTGTTAATTTTTGACCGAGACAAGATTATCATAATCAAGGGTTTTTTCCCTCGTAATCACATCATTGTGTTCAATCATTTTACCATTAAGCACCCCGCCTCACGCACTAATTTGATCAAAAGTTAGTTTACTAATTTTTGACCGAAACATGTTCAATTAAATAATATTTTTTATACTTTTATCATTATCTTTTCTTTCTCTTTCACTCACAACCACTTTTAAAAAATATTCAAATATTATACGGTATTAACAGTGAAACCCCAAATTTAACTTTCTAATATAACATTTTATCTCTCATCTACTTATAACCACTCGAGCATTCACAACCTATTCCCTAAAAATATGTGGTGGAAATTTGTAAATTATATGGTATCGTTATAAGTGGTTATGAGTAGAGGAGGGAGAAAATGTTATACAAGAAAGTTAAACATGGGGTTTCACTGTTCACATCGTATAATATTTTAATGTTTTTTAAAAGTGGTTGTGAGTGAAGGAGAGATAAATAATAATGATAAAATTATAAAATTGAATTATTTAATTGAAAAGAATAGAGGAATTATAGTGATTTAGTGTAATTATCTTACTAATCTATTAAAGCAATACAATTTTGTCCACATGTCATCTTTCTAGGCTATTCACATAGGATGCCAAATATACCAATTTCCATTTTTTACAATTTTCACCTAATTAACTCATTAATTTTAGTTACAAATTTCTTCATAAATTAGAAAACACACGGACTCATTCCCTCTTTTATAACCCGATTTGTTCTTACCCATTCCTTATTCTCATTCCACTAACCCTAATCTCCAAATCAATTAGCTTCCCTCTTCTTGAAACTGTTTACTTCAATCATTTCTAGAAACCCTAACCTAAAATTTATCCATCACTACCTCTCGAATCGCACTTCTCCTTCAGATCGATGGACATTCAAATGACTGATTTGTGATTCGCAAGCTTTATTCGGAATCAAAGGTATGCATGCTTATCTGCTAACGACTTAATTTGTTAATATTGCTTTTAATCATACATAAACCCTAAATTGATTTTACATTTGTAGCGACAATCGCTGCCGATTCAAAGCTTCGGTTCCTAATTTCCAACTCTCATTCCCACCCAAAGGTATATTTTATTGTAAACATTTTGACATTTCTTTTGATTATAAAAATTGATTCTATGTTAACCTGTAAAAATATTGTGTTATTATTTAATTTGATTATTCAAATATAAAACAAAATCATTGCTTCCTATCTAACCTTATTGTTTTGTAAATTGTGGAGATTCAGTTTGTAATATGCTGATCTAACTGAAATTGTATAATATATGGTCAGTGTGGCATTGCAAATAACAAATGTACATGCATTATTGACGGAAAGTGTTCTAAAAACTTTCTAAAGAAATTTATGAATTTACATCCATTGATGGTGATGGTTTTTCAGTATACAAAAAACGAAATGATGGTTGTTTTGTTGAGAAGTCAAGTGTGAAGTTGGATAGTAGAAGCGTTGTGCCATATAATAAAACACTTTTAAAAAGATATCAAGCACACATCAATGTTGAGTGGTGCAATCAAGTTGGTTCAATAAAATATTTGCTTAAATATATAAATAAAGGGCATGATAGAGCATCGATTTGTTTTGTACCAACCAAACAAGAAAATCAACATAACGAAAACGTTGATGAAACTAAAGACTACTATAGTTGCAGATACATATCTGCATGTGAAGCATCATGGATGATTTTTTCTTATGATATACATTATAGGACTCCATCAGTGATTAGGCTTCCCTTTTATCTACCGGGACAACAACACGTTATTTATGAGGCATTTGATGATATTGATGATATATTAGATAAACCTTCGGTGGCTGCTTCAATATTTTCAGAGTGGTTCAAGTGCAATCAAACTTGTCCAGAAGCACATACTTTGACTTACGTGGAATTTCCTACAAAGTTCGTTTGGAAAGGCGACAAACGTTTTTGGAAACCAAGGAAAAAAGAGTTTTCTATTGAAGAATTCATGAAGTTTCTCTTTTTTTTGGTGAAACTTATCATTTAAGAATTTTGTTGAACAAGGTAAAAGTTCCAACAACATTTGTTGAAATTCGAACTGTCAACTCTGTCGAATTTCCAACATTTAGAGATGCATGTGGCCTTTTGGATGATGACAATGATTATGTTGAAGCAATTGTAGAAGCAAGTTTTACAGGTTCTGTTTATTACTTAAGAATCTTATTTTGTACATTATTAATGTCGGAGAGCATGTCTAGACCTGAATTTGTGTGGGAAAGAACGTGGACTTACTTGTCAGATGGCATTTTATACAATCAACGCATTCTTTTATAGAATCCAGGTATTAAAAATCAAATAATGATACAAGTTGATGTTTTCTAATTTAATATAAAATATTACAATTTCTCTTTGTATAACATATTAATTTTAAATTTTCAGGTTTAGAACTTAATGAAGAACAAGTTAGAAACTTGGCATTGTTTGAGATAGAAAAGTTCATATTAAGAAATAATCTCAGTCTAAAAACGTTTTCTACCATGCCTTATCCTAATAAAGATTCTATATCTTCTATAAATAATCTTTTACTTAGTGAAGAACTAGCTTATGACAAGGTTTTGTTAGCTAAAGAGTTTGAATAATTCTTTTCTTCACTAACTGATGAGCAACATGTTGTATATGAAGAAATCATTGAAACGGTTGATAAGAATAAAGGAGGGGTATTTTTTGTTTATGGTTATGGTAGCACTGGAAAAACTTATCTTTGGAAGACGTTATATGCATCTATAAGATATCAAGGAAAAATTGTTTTAAGTTTTGCTTCAAGTGGAATCGCATCACTTTTGCTATCAGGAGGTAGGACTGCACACTCTAGGTTTCACATTCCAATTAATTTGTTTGAGGATTCATGTTGTTACATAAAGCCAGAAAGCGATCTTGCATGTTTATTAAGAGAAACCTCACTAATAATTTAGGATGAAGCATCGATGGTACATAAGCATGGGTTTGAAGCTTTGGACATATCATTAAAAGATATTTTGACACTTGCCTCAGGAGCTTCCTCAGATTTACCATTTGGTGGAAAAGTGATAGTTTTTGGAGGAGACTTTAGACAAATATTACCAGTGGTCACATGTGGAAGTATACAACAAATTATAGACTCATGTTTAAGTTCTTCTTACATTTGGAGAAACTGCAAAGTCCTTGAGTTGACCAAAAATCTAAGGTTGACTACCTGAAACGATTCAACTGAAATTCAGCAAACACAGATGTTTGCACAATGGCTTTTGGATATAGGCGA